>NC_077230.1:436704296-437018939 GCF_027887165.1 Monodelphis domestica | reverse complement strand
TTTTTGGTCTTTGGCGGTGGTACTGGACTTGGAGGAGCTCTGGAGTGTGGGACCTCAGACTGCTTCCCCGAGACATCCACGTGGTGAGTGTTAAGGCTAACTCCCCATTTCCTTGGCCCTTTCTGAAGGCACTAGCCTCCAAGGAGGCCTCTCATCTTGGAGGAGGCCTCATGGCTAGAAGCTGAGCTAGATTTAATATTCTAAGAAGATCCTTTAACTGAGGTCTCTGAACCTGCCCTGGCTCAGACCATAAAATTCCATTCTGACTTAGGTATTTCATTGGGATTTAGAATTTAAATCCCTGGAGACCACTAAAATTATATTCAGTCTCAACACTAAAATTTACCCTTAACAGTAGTTTCGTTGGAATGATACTGAATAAATAAATTGAGGTAAAATCATCATTTTTATTATAATAGCTTGGCCTAAACATGAGTGATTAGTGTTTTTCCAATTGTTAAGATATAACTTAGTTTATGTGAAAAGTGTTTTGTAATTGTATTCATGTAAATCTTGTGCTTGTCATTGCAGATAGATTCTCTGGTGTTTTACACTGTCTAGTTATTTTAAGTGGAATTTCATTTTGTAACTTGCTGCTGGGCTTTGCTGGATACACATATAGAAAGGCTGATGATTCACATGGGTTTATTTTGTATCCTACACTCTGCTAGTTATTATTTATTTCAACTAGTTTTTAGGTGATTCTCTAGAACTCTCTAAGTACAGCAGCACATCATCCACAAAGAGTGCTAGTTTAGTCTCCTCACTGCCTACTTTAATCCCTTCAATTTCTTTTTCTTCTCTCATTGTTAAAGCTGGCATTTTTAGTATAATATGAAACAAGAGTAGTGATAATGGGCATTCCTGCTTCACTCCTGATCTCATTGGGAAGGCTTCCAACTGATCCCCCTGCAGATGAAACTTGCTGCTGGTTTTTTGTTTTAAACCCTCACCTTCCATCTTAGAATCAATACTGTGTATTGACTTCAAGGCAGAAGAGGGGTAAGGGCTAGGCAATGGGGGTCAAGTGACTTGCCCAGGGTCACACAGCTGGGAAGTGGCTGAGGCCAGATTCATTGCTGATGATTTTTGATAGATACTACATATAATTTTAAAGAATGGCCCTTTTATTCCTTTGCTTTCTAGTGTTTTTTAAGAATAGGTGTTGTATACTGAGGAAGGCCTTTCCTTATCAACTGAGATAATCATGTGATTTCTGTTCATTTAGTTATTGATATGGTCAGTGGATTGAGAACCAGGCCTAGAGACGGGAGGTCCTAGGTTCAAATCTGACCTCAGACACTTCCCAGCTGGGTGACCCTGGGCAAGTCACTTGACCCCCATTGCCTAGCCCTCACCACTCTTCTGCCTTGGAGCCAATACCCAGTATTGACTCCAAGTCAGAAGGTAAGGGTTTTATTAAAACAAACAAACAAACATTATTTTATTTGATCATTTTCATACATTGTTCATTGGAAACAGATCATTTTCTTTCCCCCACCCCCCACCGCCGCACCACCCCTTCCCTAGCCGATCGATGCGCGATTCGTCTGGGTATCACATGTGTCCTTGCTCTGAACCCATTTCCTTGTTGTTGGTATTTGCATTAGGGCGCTCATTTAGAGTCTCTCCTCAGTCATATCCCCTCCACCCCTGTAGTCAAGCAGTTGCTTTTCCTCGGTGTTTTTACTCCCTCAGTTTGTCCTCTGCTTGAGGATAGTTTTTTTTCTCATAGATCGCTGCAGCTTGTTCAGGGACATTGTAAAGCCATTACTGGAGAAGTCCATTACGTTCGATTGTACCACAGTGTGTCAGTCTCCGTGTACAATGTTCTCCTGGTTCTGCTCCTCTCGCTCTGCATCACTTCCTGGAGGTCGTTCCAGTCTCCATGGAACTCCTCCACTTTATTATTCCTTTTAGCACAGTATTATTCCGTCACCAACATATACCACAATGTGTTCAGCCATTCCCCAATTGAAGGGCATCCCCTCATTTTCCAATTTTTGGCCACCACAAAGAGTACAGCTATGAATATTCTTGTACAAGTCTTTTTCATTATTATCTCTTTGGGGTACAGACCCAGCAGTGCTATGACTGGATCAAAGGGCAGACAGTCTTTTAGCACCCTTTGGGCATAGTTCTAGATTGCCCTCCAGAATGGTTGGATCAGTTCACAACTCCACCAGCAATGAATTAGTGTCCCCACTTTGCCACATCCCCTGCAGCATTCATTACCTTCCATAGCTGTCATGTTAGCCAATCTGCTTGGTGTGAGGTGATATCTCAGAGTTGTTTTGATTTGCATCTCTCTGATTATAAGAGATGTAGAACACTTTTTCATGTGTTTATTAATAGTTTTGATTTCTTTAACTGAAAATTGCCTATTCATGTCCCTTGCCCATTTATCAATTGGAGAATGGCTTGATTTTTTGTACAACTGGTTTAGCTCTTTATAGATTTGAGTAATTAGACCTTTGTCAGAGGTTTTTGTTCTGAAGATTGTTTCCCAATTTGTTTCTTTCCTTCTAATTTTAGTTACATTGGTTTTGTTTGTACAAAAATTTTTTAATTTGATGTAGTCAAAATTATTTATTTTACATTTTGTGGCTCTTTCTAAGTCTTGCTTGGTTTTAAAGTCTTTGCCCTCCCAAAGGTCTGACATGTATACTATTCTATGTTCACCCAATTTACTTATAGTTTCCTTCTTTATATTCAAGTCATTCGCCCATTCTGAGTTTATCTTGGTGTAGGGTGTGAGGTGATCCAAACCTAATCTCTCCCACACTATCTTCCAATTTTCCCAGCAGTTTTTATCAAATACTGGATTTTTGTCCCCAAAGCTGGAGTCTTTGGGTTTGTCAAAAACTGTCTTACTGAGGTCATTTACCCCAAGTCTATTCCACTGATCCTCCTTTCTGTCTCTTGGGCTGAGCACTCTTAAAGCTGCTAGTTCAGTCTCCTCTAGGGATTGCCCATGGCTTGCAGGACTCACCTGGAGCCTAGGGGCTTCATCACAGACTTGAATTGGACAAGGGACTTCAGGCCTCACTGCAGCCTTGTGCCAGGTCTTTGGATTTCAAGGCATATGCGTAGAATGCACTGATGTAGGCTCAAGCAGGATCGTAGGGTCTTGAAGTTGGCTTACACCCAAGTTCAGAACCTGGCACAGTGGGTGTGGGGGGGTGGATGGTCTGCACTCCTGGATGCAGTTTTACTTCCAGTTCCCCCTTATCCCCAGTAATAGACCCTTTCTGCTTATCTTTCAAGTACTTTTCCTCAAGAGTGTCACCTCATTCTGACCCATTAGTTTTTTAAACCCTTACCTTCCCTCTTAGAATCCATACCATGTATTGGTTCTAGGGAATAAGAGTAATAAGGACTTGGTAATGGGGGTCAAGTGACTTGCCCAGGGTCATAAAGCTAGGAAGTGCCTGGAGCCAAATTTGAACCCAGTACCTCCCATCTCTGGCCCTGTCTCTCAATCCACTGAGCCACCCATGTGGCCCGACTTTACTCACTTTGAAACACTGTTTAAGGTTGGTTTGAGATTTTCTGAGCTATTCCAGCTTTTGTTTCTGTTATGTCACCTTCCTGGCTCTGCCTCCCCCATTTAATACCTCTTAAAAAGAAAGGATTTCTAAAGGCCAGACCCATACCAAAGGGGAAGGGGCTGCCTTGACAGGAAGAGGGTTTCCTTCAATACCCATCTGAAAGGAAAATCTGCCTGGGTATTAACAGAGAATTTGTACAAAAAAACCAGGTCCAGCTAGAGGCTAGACTAGATGACTTCTGAGATTAGCTTTAAAAATGTAAATCTGTTACACTGGTTTTCACCTGAAGCTACCTAAAACAGAAGAGATACAAATTCATGATCAAGGAAGGAAAGTCCCAGCTTCTCAGCACATAATTCAAAGACTTTTTTTTTTTTATTTTTATGAAAAGCAGGCAGGAGGACCCTGTGCAGAGATCAGCACTTTTACTTTGTTAATAACTGATAACAGCTCAAAATCCTGCACTTTTCTATTAATAAGCACATGAAAAAGTGCTCTACATCTCTTATAATCAGAGAGATGCAAATCAAAACAACTCTGAGGTATCACCTCACACCTAGCAGATTGGCTAACAGGACAGCTATGGAAAGTAATGAGTGCTGGAGGGGATGTGGCAAAGTGGGGACACTAATTCATTGCTTGTGGAGTTGTGAATAGATCCAACCATGCTGGAGGGCAATTTGGAACTATGCCCAAAGGATGCTAAAAGATTGCCTACCTTTTGACCCAGCCATAGCATTGCTGGGTTTGTACCCCAAAGAGATAATAAGGAAAAAACTTGTACAAGAATATTCATAGCTGCGCTCTTTATGGTGGCAAAAAACTGGAAAATGAGGGGATGCCCATCAATTGGGGAATGGCTGAACAAATTGTGGTATATGTTGGTGACGGAATAATACTGTGCTAAAAGGAATAATAAAGTGGAGGAATTCCATGGAGACTGGAACGACCTCCAGGAAGTGATGCAGAGTGAGAGGAGCAGAACCAGGAGAATAATGTACACAGAGACCGATACATTGTGGTACAATGGAATGTAATGGACTTCTCTACTAACAGCAATGCAATGACCCAGGACAATTCTGAGGGACTTATGAGAAAGAACATTATCCACATTCAAAGGAAGAACTGTGGGAGCGGAAATATAACAATCCGGCCAGTGGTTGCTATATAATTTTTCTTTGTGGGTTGTAACTTGGGAAGGAGAAGGGAGCCTGAGGAAAATGGGTGATAAATGAAGACTCAAAGACAAGTTAATTGATATGGGGAGTGGGGCTAACCCCTTATAAGGTTTTCCTTTGAAGGTTAATTAAAGGAACACCTGAGAAATAAGGAAACATGTGGAGGTAAGAATTCCTAGATAAGAAACAGGTGGGTGACAGTGTCCTGAGGAAAGATAAGGAGAGATAGGAGGAGGAAGAACTCAGAGAATGCAGGAATCAAGAGAAATAGCGCCCCTCACTCCAGCATTTATTGAGATGTAGATTGGGAGGTGTTCAATGAATATGTAACAAAGCATAGGTCTTAGCATTGGTTGAATTGATTGTGACTAAAACAAAGAAGTGGAGGTAAATCCAACCACCCCTTTGCAAATAAGTGTGCTCCCAGTGAAAGTGTCAGCGTTATGTTAATGACCAGTACTCTGAGCTGAGGCAGTGTGGCCCAGTCAAGACCCAGCTCATGAATTTGCCTGTCCCTTGCTAGTGCCTAGGACTGTCCCTTTAACATCAAGAGGTCTGACCATGTGTCTGGTAGTACAATATCAATATATCAATCATACTTCCCAAATGCCAACATGCCTGGTATGCTACAGGAAACACCAAAGAAAAACAACTGCTTGACTACATGGGCCGAGGGGTATATGATTGGGGATATAGACTCTAAATGAACATCCTAGTGCAAACATCAACAACATGGAAATAGGTTTTGATCACGGACACATGTAATACCCAGTGGAATTTCACGTCAGCCGTGGGAGGGGATAAGGGGAGGGAAGGAACGTGATTCTTGTAATCAGGGGAAAATGATCTAAATTGACTAATTAAATAAAATTTTAAAAAATAATAATAATAAAAAGAAAAATATGGCAACATTTATGTTGCTACTTTCTAAGTTTTCTTCTGATATGTTTTTGTGGATATTACATATTAAACATTCTTTTGCATGTTGGAAATAATAACTCTTCTATGCACCCTTCCCCCCCAATCCTGCATGTTTCATTTGAAATGAAGACATTGCATTAATGGCAGATTCAGATTTCACAGAGGAAATGGCCCTTACCCACAGAGAGTAGATTCTGCACATTCTCCAGCATGACTTCCATGTACAGCTCCTTCTGAGAATGGTCCAAGAGGCGCCACTCCTCCCGGGTGAAGTCCACAGCCACATCCTTGAATGTTATTGACCCCTAAACCAGCAAAAGTCACAAGATTTAGAGCTCAGCCTGCAAAATTTATCCAATACAGTCCTAATCAACTAACTGGAAGAAACTGAAGCACACAAGGAAGGGACTTACCCAAACTCCTAACCTTGAAGAGTGTCAGAGTCAGAACTCAATGGAATACTGACAAAGGCATTTTGTGTCTGAAATGAGAATGATGTTGGAAGAGGAAAACCTGGAGAAGTTTCTAACTTTGAACTGCTTTTCCCTATGGAATCAGGGAGACAGGAAGTGCCGACTTAGGAGGGAGATTCTGTGGAGGAGAGAGAAGGTGATCAAAAATTCCTCTCCAATGGCAGAATTGATCTGGTAAGAATATTTTATGATGTGTTTGTGAGAAAGTAGCGAGTACTGTGTATTCTGGGTGGAAAATATTACCAGGATTAAATGAGGAGAAAACAAGGAAAAATAAATTCTCTACATACTTTCCTAAAAGGCTGAAATACTCTTATCTAGATGAAAGCATAAAGATTCCAGAGACATGCGAGATCAGACTCCGATTCTAGCTAAAATGACTGGTGTTATATTGGAATTTGGGGAAATACTGGGTAGGATATACATAAACCAAATATCTCGTCTTTGCTTTATGATGAATTTTACTTATTAATGGAATACATTCATTCACTTTAATATTTAATTACAAAGAGTAACTGATGAGGAAAGGGGTTCATTTATTAAAAATATAACATTTATTAATTGGGGGTGGGGATTGACCTAACTCATAAGAAAGACATTGCCAGCATAATGACTAGAATTCTCCAGAGGCAGAATTTCTTCATTTAAAATTAATTTCTTAATTGACGGGTCACTTAACATGGTCAATCAATTCCCCAATCTGAAAGAAAAAATGCAGTTCTCTCCTCGAGCACAGGTCTGTTCTCTTTACTTCTCTTTCTCTGTCTCTTGTCCTTATCTCTCTCTCACTATATATCTATATAGATAGCTAGATAGCTCACCACTCAGTCCTTCTCCTGAGATGTCAGATTCATAAATAATCATTGAGGAAGGGGACTTAGGAGACCCCAGTTCTTCCTTCATTACTTTATCACAGGAGAAGCAGGTCCTTGTCCATACAAGGAAGCTTTCTGCAGCCCCTAGCACACTCTCAAAATGGGTCACGGTTCACCATGGTTAGCCAGACCTGACCTTAATCCTTTTAGCTTAACAAAGGTAGGGAGGTTCTCCCTTAAATTTCATAATCTGTGAGCAAGGGGATAGATAGCAAGTCTAGAGTTTTGACCTTGGCCAGGCTAGAGGGAAATTTATTCCACAAAAATATCACAATTCAACATTCATTTTCAACATCAGTTTATTTATGAAAAAACAAGCATCTAAGAGTAGCCCTGGAACTCTGCGGATCAAGGAACACGAGATGGAGTTAAAAGACAGACTGAGGGATAACTGACAAGCTAGTAGCCAGATCTGATGATTTCATGATGCCATACCACATGGAAATACACCAATACACAGAAAAGTCACAAGTTACTCAGGGGAAATGTGATCCAGAATCATCACAGATGGAGATCTTTATCTGGCAGAAGTCAAGGAGATGATTCTCGAAACATATGAGGGTAGGATCCCTTTTTGACTCGGTATCCCCACTTTATCACATTTCCTTATGAACAGGAATATTTCCCACCCCCTTAGTCTTGAATATGGTTGCAAAATGGAATTGTTACTATGCCACTGATTGACAACTCTGACTCTTAACTGAAGTCAAACAGTGTTGAATCAATCACTCTTTGCACTGAGGCTGAGGCCTAAAAGGACCAGTGTTAATGCTGTTATACTTCTGTCCCTGATTTTTCTTTGATGGAGAATGTGTATAATCAGAGTGAGTGGCCAATAGAGAATATGAGCATAATGCAGATTGTAAGATGGAACTGTGTTTCAGTCTATGTGTGCTCATTCTGTATCCCAAACAACTAAGTCAACTGGTCATGGAACTGTCTGCTAACATTAACCATATATAAGATGACAGAGAAGCATACTGAAGATGAAGTCCCTGAAATAGTTCATTCTTCCTAAATATATATATTGTATATATTTATATATTTTTATTATATATATATATATATATATAAATATAACTAGTGTTTGTGTAACATCTTCTCCATTTGACTGGGGTCGACAACAAAATATGTTCTACTACAGGCAACTCAATGGATATACACTGCTGTCTATATACAATGGGGAATGACTTACGTATATTTGCACCCATTCATGTTTTTGTTTTCAGAGGATGATAATTAGATTCTTGTAAGTTAATTCATTTGTGGAATCACTGAACCTGGGGTTGAGAAATTCATTAGCCAAAAAGCATTGTTGCGTGTGTTTTTATCTATAGAGTTAGAACCCCAACTGCATCTAATCCTAATGGAATTGAAATGAAAAATATTGAGAAAGCAAACGACTAGATAATCCTGTTATGTTCAATGTAAAGGGTTCTAATTAGACATAGAAAGACCTAAAGTTTCTGAGGTTAAAAATATTTGAAAAGCTGTACTAATCTGTCCTGAGATCTACTGTATAAAATATTTTAGTAGGAAAATCGAAAGAATCACTATAAGCAATAGGGAACCATCTACTAAAAAGGAGACCTATTCCTGACTAACTGAGAAAAGATGGTTTTTGAATCTCAAACAATTGCCTGGCACTTCTGAAATCTGAGATGGAGTTTATTGACACTGAGGATGGACTATCACATTGCAAAGAAGTCTGATGTTAGTTAATGTCTGTCACTTGTTATCGTATGACCTTTGGTTTCTGGATTACTCTTTCTATGCACTCATTTTTTTTCTGTTTACAAGCTAAGAGGATAAACAAGAGATTTAAGACCATCACTGTGACACCTGTATAAATGGAGATTTTGAACCTTAGACTTCATTCCCCAGAATGTGTCTCCATGTTAGTGGGATTATAGGGAATTCTGGGAAATACCAAGGACTTCTGAGGAAGGAGGCCTAAGGTTCAAAATCTCCATTTAGACACACCTTAGGCCAAACCACTTCAGTGGCATGATAGTTTCTCTTTCTTTCTCTAAGAAAAAGGAATTTATGCAATGAAATTTTCTGATTTTTCTTTTTCTTTTCTTTTTTTTTTAAACCCTTACCTTGCATCTTGGAATCAATAGTGTGTATTGGTTCCAAGGCAGAAGAGTGGTAAGGGCTAGACAGTGTGTGTTGAGGCAGGTTTCTGTCCAACCTAACCAGCTGCTGCAATGGCTGCCGGAAATCAGTTAAATCACCGGAAAGCTTCGCTCATAAAGATTCCTGTAACTAGAGAAGACACTGATCAAGTTGTCTGGCATGAATATGAATAGCCTCGTGTGACACACTGGATTCTAATCCACACAAGGGTCTCAGTCCAGAATATTGTTTCCAATAAGCGACTCTTGGTTTTATCAGAAGTCCGGGTGTTCTCTTAGACTAGGTCAGACAGACCCTCAACCTGGAATTCATTTTCTGATTGGCAAGAGGAATTCTCTTTCCTGAGTCCATCCAATTCAAGCTTCCAGATGCTGACTAAAGTTGGCACCCAAACACGGGCATTAACCTTAACCACAAACACCTTAAACACGTCCTCCTCATTAAACAGAGCATCTGAAGTGGTGCCCAACAATCCACCAGTCCTTGCCAGCTCTGTGGCGCGCACATTGCTATTTGGATTTGTGGGCATTTGTTGGTATATCACAGAGAATATTCTTTTAGAAAAGAATTCCACAAAATGATACTCGTTAATGTGTAATAACCTTGAGGAATGCCGTAATGGGAAATAGCCAGCTCAATCTTAAGAAATGTATTAAATTAGGAACGTCTTTGGTTGCAGAGCCTGTGGGACATGTTGTTGATAAAGGGGGCCCTGAAGCCATTTTCAATGCTTTAAAAAAGTTTGAAAGCTAAGGCTCTCTGCGAAACACTGGAGCATCAGCCAAAGGCAGCTGCCTTGTTCGATGGAGCCATGAATCAAAACACGACATTAACGGAAGAAAATGTGGATTTGAGTTCAAAATCACGTCATCTGACAATATCATTGAGGCTGTATTTGCGTTCTGTATCCTGGCAAGGCGATGCCTGTCCTGGACGGCCCTCTGGGTGAAGAACTCCTCATCTGCGCCCTCCGCAGGGCTTCACAGGATGCTGATAGGGGGGTTGTGCACCGCCTGCATGTCACTGACCAAGAACCAGCCAACACAGGGGGAGCCTTTGGGTAAGTAACTGCAGTTGGGACGAGCCAGCCCAGGGAGGGCACAAGCCACGGCAGCCGTCCATTACAACAGCACTATTGGAAGGGATGGAGTTTGGGGTGTCAGACATCAAAGGCTTCTGGGGGAGGAACCCCAGCTGGAGGCCCTGCAGGAGGAGCCGGGCTCCCCGGAATGGCGGGACTCGCTGGCCTGAGGAGGTCCAGGAGACAAGCTCGGCCCGGCCGGGGTTGTTTGAGCCTGGGAAGATTTAGGCCAACTTCGGGCTTCCCCAGGACTGCGGCTGGGAGAGGCTCCTCCGGCCTCCGGAGTCTGAGAGCTCTGCAGGACTCCGTCCATTCTCTTCTCTTACCTTGTGCTGGACTCAATCAAAGGCTCCAACCCTGACCAAAGCCCTCTGCCTGCCGCCTGCTGCCCTCCTCTGCACCCTGCAGCCTGGCAATGACCCGTCAGACACCCGCAAACACCTGCCCCGGCTCTGGGGACCCTGGCTGGGTGCCACCTGCAGCTGCCACTGACCAAGGTAAAGTTTGGCTCTTCAGCTTGGATCGAGGGCCCAGAGACGCCTCTGACCCTCACAATGTTCTCCACGGAGGGAACAAACACGGAGGAGCTGCAGGAACCCACAAGGCTGGGCACAGCTCAGGAGGCCGCCCTGTCAAGAGCCCTTTGATGGCACCTTCGTGCCAGGCCCCGCCTCCCCGGCTCCCCCCCAGGCCTGCTCTCCTCCCTGGGGCAGCTCTCCTGGGCCAGCCCAGCCCCCTCCCCTGGCGCCCCTGTGCCCAGCTCGGTGCCAGCCCTGCCAGGCTCTTCCTCCTGGGGCTGAGGAAGCCCAACGCTGGCTGTCACCCCCCCATTCCCAGCACCCACCAGGGAGGCTCTCCTGTGGCCAGGGGGGAGGGGCTGTGAGCAGGGACTGTGGGGAGAAGCTCAGGGCCCACCCTGGGAGGGAGAACAAGGTGCTGGAAGTGCTCAGCAGCGCCCGCCCCGCCCCACCCCCACTTCCTCCTGTCTAATAAGGCCCAAAGGCCTGGCAGGGGTGGACCCACTGCTTGACCGGGGAAGCAGCCCCCCCCCATCCCCTGGCCCGGAGGAGCCTGGCTGGAGCCCTTCTCAGCAGCCCTTCCAGCCCTTTCCTTCGGCTGCACTCACCTGGGAGGGGGCCCTCGGGGTCCGGGGGGCCATTCCTCTGGCAGCGGGCTCTGTGCGGGGCCACCCTGGGGTGCTTCAGAGGGGTTACTGGGGGATGGAAGGGTGTCGATGGGCTACAGGGGGGAGCGGGGGAGAGCGCATTGGCTTTTCTTCAGGGCTCCTTCCCTGGCTGGTGGGCAGACATCCCCCGCTGCCCCTGACCAGGCTCACTCCCGGCTGCATCTCCCCTGGGCGTATTCGGAGCTTAACATCCCTTTTCGGGAAGGGCCAGACCAGCCCCGCCCCCCCCTGGGACTGCAATCCCCTCCCCCAGCTGTCGCCAGGCTCCGGAGGGGAGGAGGGCTAAGTCCCGCCGCGGCTCCTGGTCTACACAGAGCCTCCCCTGCCTGACCCGGGCACTTCCTTCTTTACCCCTTTTCTTTGCTTTTTTAAAGTGATGGACAGACAGACACACAGAGACACACATTTACACCCAGGCACGCCACACTAATCAGCACTCTCCGCAGGTCAGCCGCTCTTTCTGCACATGCGCACAAACTTCCGCCCACACTCCAGGCTCATTAACCGGAACTGGTCCACCCGGGTCGTCCCATTGCCAGGATTGAGGAGCAGAAAGTCTCAGCTGCCGAAGCAGAGTCCCCGGGGCCTCCCCTGCGCACTGACTCCCTCCCCTCCCCCTCTCACCCAGAAAAGGTCCAAGAACCACAACTGTACACCTTCCAGGAGCTAAGACTGCCCACAGGAGATTCCCAGAGTGCTTTGAGGCTGCCACAAGGGGAGAGCCAAGACAAGAGAAAAGTCAGTAAACAGGCATTCTGGGAAATAGAGTCCTCGATGGGGGGGAGGAGCCAAAATTGCAAGAAATCATAACTCAGGCTTTGTGGGAAATGGAGTTCCGCCAGGGCCCTCTGGGAGTAGAGTGCTTGTGGGGGAGGGGCTATACACTAATTGTCCCCCAGACTTGAGGGGCTGCAGCCTTCCACCCGCCACCCCCTTTTTCCCTCCCAACCCTGACCTGCTTCTTCTTCAGACTGGAAGCTGCTGTGCCTAATGTGTCCATTGATTGAATCAATGGATCCATCTTCCCAAAGACCTGGGATGGAGGTGCTAGGATTCCCTTTCTGACAGAGATGGAAACTGAGGTACAGGGCAGCAGCTGACAATCCAGGCCCAGGCCCAAGGCCCCCCTCCCACACCTTCCCTTCCTTCAGGGATCTCTCTGAAGGTCCAGCAGCTCCTTCTACTTTGGGCCTTGTGGCTTGGGGGTGATACCGAAGGAGACCCTCCTCAGCTGGTCCAGAGCCCCAGGAGACCCAGAGGAAGCAGCTGTTTTCCCCCAGATCCTCTCTGGACCACCTGGGTAAAGGAATCAGGTGACTCAGAGGCTGCCCTATTGGGCCTGGAACCCCCAAGATCTGGGTTCAAACCTGGCTTTAGACACTGCCCAGAAGGGGGAGCCTGGCCAAGGCCCTTCCCAACATCTGCCTTAGTTTCCCCCATGGTGAGATCCAGACAATAAGAGCCTGAGACGGGGGGCTGGAGGGAAGGTGGTCCAGAGAGGGTCTGGGGGGAAACAGCTGCTTCCTCTGGGTCTCCTGGGCCTCTGGACCAGCTGAGGAGGGTCTCCTTCAGTATCACCCCAGGCCACAAGGCTCAAAGACCCTTCAGAGGCCTGGGGGAGGCCCAGGAACCCCTCCTGCCCTCGAGGAGGCCACAGAAGGCAGCAGCAGCCCCTGAGCCCAGGCTTGGTGCCCTGATGGACAGAGGAAAGTCTGGGAGTGTCTGTGTGTCTGTCTGTAAGGCTTCTGGGCTCAGGCTGTTGAGGTCTGTCTGACTCTTTCTCCCCCCACCCCCTTTCCCCTCTTTGGGGCTTTCTGCATAGAGTATGGGCAGCTTTGCCCTTCAGCAACTCATTTGCCAGAGGAGGAAACTGAGGCAAGCAAAGTGACTTGTCCAGGGTCACTCAGGGGGTGATCTCAGGCCTCCCTGACTCCAGGCCCTGACTCTAGCAGGCACTGAGGGGCTAAAGGCCCTGGAAGGGCTTCTCTCCCAGACAATTCTTCCTTTTCTGGCCTTAGCACCAGGGCGGCTGCTCTGAAGTCCTCTCTGCTGCCTCTGGGGGCTCAGGAGGAGAGAATACACAGGCCTGGGAAGTGTCCCAGGACACATTTGAACCCAGAACCTCTGCTCTCCAGGCCAGGCTCTCTCCACTGAGCCATCTGGCTGCCTCTGGATTCAGCTTCTTCAGAGATTTCCCCCTACATCCCCCCTGAGCCAGGAGTCCTGTCCTCCCTGCAGTCTGGGCCCCCCAACTTCCCTCTCCTCCAAACAGAAACATCACCCCTCTGGGCCTGCCTCCATGCTGGCCTCCCTGTCCCCCCTGGACAAGGAAGGGGCCTTTCCCTGAGCCACCCCAGGACTTTTGTCTTCCAAAGGGAAGTGGTTGGCAGGGAGGTACTTTGGGGGCTGGGGGTAGGGGGACGTGGGGCATGGAGGGTCCCCCATCCTCCAGAGACTGGAGCAGAGCGGGAAGAGGTCTGTGTTTGTGTTAGCTCCATGGGAAGAGGAAAGGGGAAGCCTGGGATGAAGATGGAGCCAGAAGAATGGGTACATGGATATATGCAGACACGGGTACATGCAGGAAAGGAGGAGACTGGGCCAAGGAGCCTCTTAGCAAAGTCTGACCCAATAGGGACATTGATGAACTTGCCTTCAAGGATCCCTTTCTTCCCCAAAGGGTAGAGAAGACCCCAAGTTCTTCACTTCACTGGACATGCCCAGGCCTGGTGCCAGTGTTCCGGGGCCCAGAGCTCAGCTCTCCCCGGCCTGGTGAAGGACTTGTTCTTTGTAACTGGACAAGGAGCTCTCCCAGCATTGGGGAGACAGAACCACCCTTTAATCAGGGGTTGGTGGAACTCTGGGCAACCCCAGCCAGGCCCCAGGAGGAGAGACTGCTGCCAGGAGCATTCCGAGTGCGGGCCAGCTGCCTGGAAGGGCTCACCCTGTAGCTGCTCAGACAGCTGGCAAGAGGTACCGAACTGACTGAAGCATTTGGGGGGCCCAGACGGCTTAGAGTCCAGCCTGGCTGCACACTCAAACGGACGACTGGGTTTGTGTGTTTGTGAGTGGAGCAAGGCAGCTGGTGTCTGCCCACCCTTCACCCTAGGATGGGGGATGGAGGGGGCCCAGGAGAGAAGCGAACACGGCAGGAATCAATCAGCATGGCTGAGGCTGACTAAAGCTGGGGACGGAAGTCGAGCTGGAGTGCTGGAGTCGAGTTTATGAAACCCAGGACGGTTCATCTCATTTGGGACCAATCAAAATGGAGGATGCGTTCCTCGTGGCATGAAGTGCTCTAACTTAGGACTTTAAAAAGGCTTCTCACAGAAGACTGAGTACTGAAGTTCTGAGGCTGACCTGGGATTTGTCTGTATTGTATTTCTTCAATTATTCTAATAGCAGAGAAGAATTTATTCAAAGATGATCTCCAATTTGCTATCATTGTGGCAAAAGCTCTTTCAGTTCATCTTCATCTCAGGAGGTGGAGTTACAGGCTGCAAGAGAGAGTGAGGTGAGAAGGCTCGGGTTCTCCGTTATCCTGGTCCTGAGCAAAGATGGTCTTTGCCCTCATTCCCCACTGGCTGGTCACTAGAGACTTACAATCTATACACAGAGGCGAGCTAATCAGAATGCAGACCAGCGGTCATTAGACGAAATAGTCGCTTGGTCCTAGCCAATAAAAGAGCACATTTTAAATGCGGCTTATCTGCATGGTTTTCAACCAATGAGAGGAGGAGGTGGTTCTCTACTACTCTTGAGTTTCAGCTCCTACAAATCTTAGTGCTCTTATAAATTTGCATGACTTATATGTTCACTATGTTGAATTAGAAAATATAATTATTTCTCAAGGAGATTTCAGGAAAGGAACAGAAGAACCTGATAATTTTTATTGATATGATTGTTAACAACAAAAGATAGGTTCTAACCCTAAATGTAATGGAGAGAGCTACCATTTGAGGTTAAATTGTATGAAATGTAATTGGAAGAAATGCTATGGAAAAAATTAATTGGTGATGCAAGCAGCCACTTGGGCGTCTTTTGGTAACTGCAGGTATAGCTTGGTATCATGCATGTATTTTAAATAAAATCCAAGATTTTGATTTTTCTTTTGAGAAAGATCTTCAAGAAAGAAGCTTGCTAATTCCTAAATCCAGAGAATATTCAGAGAATGAACTGTTGCAGAAAGATGCCAGAAAACCCACACTACATCAAGAAGATCAGAACGAACTTTGGATATGGTTGATTGAACTGAACTTTGATTGAACATTTATTGTAAATGTACACTTTTATGCCAAAGGGGACTGCCCCTAATTTGGCTTTCTGTCAATGTGCCTAGCAAAACATTGGTTTTGCTTTCTTTCTTTTCTATTCCTCCCTAACTACTGTAATTTCTTCTTAGAAATTGAATATTGTATACATCTGTAGTTAGAAGTGGTTTAGGACTACAAGATTATTATATTAAATGATCAATGGGGAGACGTCTCCCAATGATCATTGGGGGGATTGTGAATCTTAAAACTACTCAGACTCTACTTCAGAAGATTTGATTGTTATTCCCCATTTTTAACAACGGAGCTTTTTGGTCAGGAATGTATTGAGAACTTTTAAAATTAATCCACCCTACTCAGACAGTGCTTTAGGGGAAGATAAAGTTGAATGCTCCTGATTGAACAATGAAAACTCCCTAACTCATACTTATAGTGAAGCTAAAACCTTAAGCTAGATCTATTTTTAGATCTAATACAAAAAGGTGCTCAGTACCTATAAAGGTTAAATTAGTACCTAAAAAGTCAAGCAACTTACAAAAGGCAAGCTTAACACAAAAGGTATGAAGTACTCAGTAGATTTAATCTAACCAGAGAAGGTGAGAAAAAAAGATGAGAACTAAGAATGAGCAGTCCTGGGAAAAAGTGTCTACTGTGATTGGTAGACGCGAAAATTTAGGGGAGATGACATAAGAGAAAATTTCTTTAAAAGGAAGGGACTTATTGAGTTGGAGTAGTTTTTGGATTAGAAGTTAGTTGTAGTTGTAGTTCAGAGGTTTGGAGCTTGCTTGAAGACAATCTTTTGGTGAGTGATAAAGACTGACCTGCTCTCCCTTGGGCTCAGGCCTAGGCCATTTGGCCTAGGAACTTTCTACTATTTTCTTTTTCTCTCTCTCTCCTTCCCTTAATTCCTTCATTTATATTAATTAAAACTCTCCATAAAATCCAGCTGACTTGGGTATTTTCATATTTGGGAATCTTCCCATGGCGACCACTTAATTTTAGATTTTAAATCAAGACACTAAAAATTATCTTTACCGTTTGGCCAAAACCTTTACAGTTTTGGCAATTCACAGTCTTGGAAAACCACATTTTTTTGGCACTTACAGTTTTTAACATTTACACGGGAAAGCTGAGAGGGTGCTCCACTGAAGTCCCTAGAAAGAAACTTCAGTTGTATATCTGGCAAGTTTATACATGGCTGTACATCATTGCCAACTGATATGTACCATTAATTAATACTCCTAACTAGGGGAGCACTCCTCCCTTATTGTAGTTATGTCCCTCTTGTCTCCCCATATGACAAGTTTTCTATAATCATGAAAGGTAAAAAGTCCCAGGTAGGCATAATGCTGAAATAGATGGGAATTGAAGATGCAGATATGTAGAATTTTAGCCATTTAAACAGTCAAGTAGATGAATCCTGAGTTTTGATTATCAGTAGGAAAGAATGGCCTATGATCCATTTACTTGAATGTGGTGTTTTAATAGGGTATTATCTGACATATACAGAAAGAAAGCATATCCTGAAAGTGCATAAGACTTAAAGGAATCTGTGTGATTTTTAGATTTTTCTCCATCTTGCTTAGTCTAGCACCCAGGAATGTACACACCCACACTACACTGGCATGTGCTAGCAAATGACAAATCAGAAACTGACTGTTCCCTGGGCTGTCCTAAGCCAAGCTTGAGCCACCATTGGCATATATGTAAGACGCAGGAAGTGATGTAGAGAACTGCCTCTGGAGTTCCTGTCACTTCCTTTGGAGAGGGATGAAGCCAGTTTGATCCTGGAACTCGTGGTGGAGGAGCTCCCTCAGACAGCTTCCTTGAATCAGTCACATGAGTGAAAAGACTGACTCCCCTTTCCCTTGGCTCTCAGGGGAAGGCCACCCTTGGCCAAGGCCTTGAAGTCCTTTCTGGCTCAGCTTGAACTGGAGCAGTTTTGAGTTAATTCTCTCTCTTTCTTAATTTCTTCCTCCTATTGTAATTAAGTCACCATAAAATTTCATTCTGACTTGAGTGTTTCATTTAGGATTTAAGAAATTAAATCCTTGGCGACCAATAATTATTACATTCAATCTCAACCCTAAATTTAACCTTTACAGTCTGGCTAATCCGTGAAGGCTGTGATGAGTGCCCTCAAAAATTTCCCGAATTTTCTTTCCTCTTACTCTACTTCCTCCTCACTCAGTCAGCCTTTTTAACAGCTAACTTGGCTTCAAAACGCAGCTGCTACAGCAGGGGAGTATAAAACAATTTTTTCACTTCTTTTTTCTCCTTAAATTGAATTGAAAACAGCAGTTTTTCCTTTTAACCTTAAGCAGCAGCTGGGGAACCTGTTTATAAATAGGGAACAAACAATCTAATTAGCTGACCCTTGCTGATCAGCAGTGAGGAAACTCTGGGAAAAGGAGTCCTTGCTTTGATCTCTCAAAACAAAAATGGCTAGATCACCAGAGTAAAGGTAGTGAGCCAGCTTAAAGCCCACTTTCCTGCTTTTCAGACTCTAGTTTTAAAAAATTTAAGTGGGCTTTGCTCAAAGAGGATAGCACATGGTCCTAGTAGTTTTAGCCTGAGGGCTAAGGAAGGATCACTTGTGACCTCTCCCAAACTTAGTTTTGAAAGGAGCCTCAGCCTCAGGCAAAAGACTTTGTTTTTGTCTGTCTTTTGTAAACCTTAAAATTTCTTAGACTTATGAATGTTGGAAATTTCAGCATTGGGAAATTTCATACTTGGAAAAAATTTCCTACTGATAGTAAGAACTCTATTGGAATGTGAAACCCCTTGGCATGGGAGGATCCTTCTCTGTTCTACTTAAGACTACTTTAGGACAGAAACCTTTTGCTAAACAATGGAAAGGGCTTTGACCTATGCTTAAGCATAGAACAGGAAGTTCTTTGAGTCATGATTGATTTTAGAATTGATACAATAGAAATACTTGGAATGAAAGAACCAGGTCTTGGAACTTACAATCTCCACCCTACTCAGTCTAACAGGATTTAGGAAGGGCTGCAGCAAAGGTCAAGATTTAATTATTTGAGAATATGACCTTCAACAGACATGTGCAAAGCCACAATATGATACAAACTCTTTCACAAAATAAGCAAAGGAGTCCTAAGAAATTCTTTTTTATGACACAACTATGGTGCTGATCCCTAAGTCAGGAAGACCAAAAGCAGAGAGAGAAAATTACAGTCCAATTTTCTTATTAAAAATTGATGTAAGAATCTTAAAATACTAGCAAATAGCCTAAAGCAATATATCACAACTTCCCCAATTGTTTGTTAGTATATCAATTATGTCACATTTCCTCTAACTTTTCTCACCGTCCTTTTTTGTCAAAACAATCAATCTGATAGGAGTGGGGTGGTAACTCCGAGTTGTTTTAATTTGTATTTCTCTATAAAATAGTGATCAACCTCCTCCTAAGGAAAACATGTCCCCCAAGAGTACATTCATTAGGTTTCTCTGTACTATGAATCCTCTGATATAAAGTCAGGATCTCTGCTTAAAAGTCTTCACACAGGGAATCCATATGGAACTAGTCTCCTCAGCATTTTCTCATACTGAACAAGCTCTGAACTCTCCATTTGAATGTCTTTTTCTCATTCATGACAGGGACAAGACTTCTATCCAGAAAGAATTCTCAGGTTGGGAATAAGAGATGATTGCTGTCTGAAGGCTTTACCACATTAAATTATATCCTAAAATTTCTCTCTAGTGTAGATCCTTGTCTGTTAAGTGATCTAAGAGTGGCAACTACTGAAAGCTCAGCCTCACTCAGAATGCTTCTTTCCAGTGTGGATTTCTGACACAAAACAATTGTGGGGCTTTATGTGAAAACTGTCCCCAAATTGATTACATTTATAAAAATTCTCTCCAATGTGGATGCTCTGATATTTAGCAACATAGCTCCCTTGTGTGAAAACATTTCCACACTGTTTACATTCATAAGGTTTCTCTCGTGCACATTCTCTAATATCAATTTGCAACACTGTTCCACAATGTGAAAGCAATTCCACACCGTTTATATTCATAAAGTTTGTCTATAGTGTGAATTCTCTTTGGCAAGACTCCAACATCTTGTAAAAGCCTTTCTACACTCTTTACATTTGTAACTTTTCCATCCCCTGTGGATTCTTTAATGTACAAGACTGGAGCTTCGTGTAACAGTCTTTCCACATTGTTTATATTCACACGGTTTCTCTCTAGTATGGATTCTCTGATGTTTAGTAAGATGGTCCTTCTGTGTGAAAGCTTTTCCACATTGTTTACATTTATAAGGTTTTTCTCCAGTGTGGATTCTCTGATGTGGAGCAAGAGCAGCCCTTTGTGTGAAAGCCTTTCCACACTGTTTACATTTAAAAGGTTTCTCTCCAGTGTGGATTCTCTGATGTTTGGCAAGATGACCCCTCCGTTTGAAAGACTTTCCACAGTCTTTACATTCATGAGGTTTCTCTTCAGTGTGGAATTTCCTATGTTCAGCAAGAGCAGCCCTTTGTGTGAAAGCTTTTCCACATTGTTTACATACATAAGGTTTCTCTCCAGTGTGGATTCTGTAATGTTGGACAAGATAGGCTCTCATTGTGAAAGTTTTTCCACACTGTTTACATTCATAAGGTTTCTCTCCAGTGTGAATTCTCTGATGTTCAGAAAGACTGAAGTTCTGTGTGAAAGCTTTTCCACATTGTTTACATTCAAAAGGTTTCTCCCCAGTGTGGGTTCTTTCATGTCTGGCAAGATTACCTCTCAGTGTGAAAGTCTTTCCACATTGTTTACATTCAAAAGGTTTCTCCCCAGTGTGGATTCTTTGATGGCTGTCAAGATTGCCCCTTACGGTGAAAGCTTTTCCACACTGTTTACATTCATAAGGTTTCTCTCCTGTGTGAATTCTCTTATGTAATGCAAAACTGCGATGCCATGTGAAAGACTTTCCACACTGTTTACATTCATAAGGTCTCTCTCCAGTGTGAATTCTCAGATGTTGTACAAGACTGTCCTGCCATGTAAAAGTCTTTCCACAATGTTTACATTCATAAGGTTTCTCTCCAGTGTGGATCCTCTGATGTTCAGAAAGATGGCCGCTCTCTATGAAAGCCTTTCCACACTCTTTACATTTATAAGGTTTTTCTCCAGTGTGGATTCTTTGATGCCTGACAAGATTGCCCTTTAGAGCAAAAGCCTTTCCACATTGTTTACATTGATGAGGTTTCTCTCCAGTGTGAAGTCTCTCATGATTAGTAAGTCTGCACTTCAGACTGAAAGCCTTGCCACATTGTTTACATTCATAAGGTTTCTCTCCAGAATATATTATCTGATATGAACCAAGCCCAGAGTTCTGACTTAAAGCTTTACCCCCTTTACTACTCATAGAAAACATTTCTCCAGGACTTATCTTTTTATGTTTAATGTGGTCCAAACTCTGGCCAAATATCATTCTCCTTAGATCACCTTCATAAATGGGCATTTCAAGTTTCTCCTGGGACTGAACAAATTCAACTTCTTTAGGAAAATATGTGCTGTATTCACTATCCTGAAAACAGTCATTTCTTGAGGATAATTTCTTATACTGATTTAAGACTGAATATTGGCTGAATTTCTCTGCAGTTTCATCAAATTCACAAAGACTTTTTGAATTTTTATTTCCCTTGACATCAGAGTCATATATTTCTCTGAAAATGAAGTCAAAGAGACCCTCATTCATGCATCTTTGGGAGCCACATTCTTCCACAAAAAGAGTCAGGTTTGTAGACATTTCCTTCACTTCAAAATTGGTCTCTACCTCTAAAGAAAAAAAAAGTGATATTAAGCACAGGAGACACACACAGAAATATAAGTTTTTCCTTCTTGTTCCAGAACATAAACTGATTTTTATTCAATTTCATTAGGCAAAAAAGAAGTGTTCAAACTTAAGCTGAACCATTTGGGCACAACTGCAAGATGGTTGATTTTAGAAATACCTTCACATGTAATAATATTGAAACCTCACAAAAGCTGGCAGATCCAAGATAGCAGCTTAGTGGCAGAGAATGCTGAAACCCCTCTAACAATCCTTCCAAACCAATCTTTAAAAAGCACCTCAAAAAGATAGGAGTCACAAACCAACAACAGAAGAGAATGAAGAGGCTCTCCTCTTGAACCTAACAGCAAATGCAGGCAGAGAGAGTTGATGTTTATGGAATATAGAGGAACCAGAAGTGAAACCACACACATGACTGCTGACTGCTCCCATAGGTGAACTTCAGTACTCAGGCACTCTGCCTACACTAACAGAGCACCCCATACCCACCCCTTGAAGTCCCAGGCCCTGGCACCAGTCTCAGTAAAGGTGGGAAGTCCATAGTACCTGGCCCTTTAAAGCCTACACTATGGTGAATCCCTTAGCCAAAATGGCTTAGAGTGCTGAGGCCTGCAGCAAGAGGAGACAAAATCAGAAGCTTTTACTAACTCTCAGTCCACAGACAAAAAAAAGGCCAGGAAAATGAGCAAACAGCAAAAGAAACACCTAGAGAGTGTTTCTCTATCTCTATCTATCTAGAGAGATAAAGAGCAAGGTACAGAGTCAATAGGGGATGGTGAGATCCAAGCAATCACATGCAAAACTTCAACTCACATAAAAAAAAGGATGAGTAGCAATCATGATCTCAAATAAAGCTAAAGCAAAAAAGGATCTGATTAAAAGATATAAGAAAGGTAATTACATCATGATAAAAGGTAATATAAAAAATGAAATAGGGGGCAGCTGGGTAGCTCAGTGGATTGAGAGCCAGGCCTAGAGATGGGAGGTCCTAGATTCAAAGTGGCCTTACTATGTGACCCTGGGCAAGTCACTTAACCCCCATTGCCCAGCCCTTTGACCACTTTTCTGCCTTAGAACCAATACATAGTATTGATTCTAAGATGGAAGGTAAGGGTTTAAATAAAAAAGAGAAGAAAATGAAATAATATCAGTACCTAATATATATGCAATAAAATGTATAGCCTACAGATTTTTCAAGGCAAACTAAAGGTCTCTCAGGAGGAAATAGGCCATAAAACTATGCTAATGGAGATGGTCAAACTTTCCCTATTAGTACTAGACTAATCTAACTAAAAATAAACAAGAAAGAAGGAAAGGAAGTGAACAAAATTTTAGGAAAAGTTAGATTTAATAGATATCTGGAGAACATTGAATAGGGATAAAAAGGAATATACCTTCCTTTCAATATGATAGTTTACATATATAAAAATTAACTATATATGAGGGAATAAAAACTTCACAACCAAATACAGAAAAAGAGAAATAATAAAAACTTTTTCCAGATCATAATACAACAAAAATTTTAATCAATACAAGTTCATGGAAAGGCAAATTAAAAATTAACAGGAAACTAAATAATTTAACTCTTTAAAATGGGTGGGTCAAAGAACAATCCTGGAAATAATCATTGATTTCATTGAAGAGAATGACAAAAAGAAGATATCAAAATTTAGGGGATACAGCCAGAGAAGTACTTAGATGAAAATCTATATTCCGGATTGCTTACATCAGTAAAATAGAGAAAAAGCAGATGAATGAATTGGAAATGCAACTTAAAAAAAACAAAAACAGAAAAAGAACAAATTAAAAATCCCCAATAACAGACTAAATTAGAAATCCTAAAAGTTAAATTAATAAAATTGAAAGTAAAAGAACTATTTAACTAACAGGACCAGGAATTAGTACTATACAAAAATGAAACAGATTAATTAATTAAAAAAGAAAAGAATAAAATTATCAGTATCAAAAATTTAAAGGGTGATTTCCCCTCTAATCTAACGAGAAGGAACTTAAAACAATTATTAGGAGCTACATTGACCAGTTATATGACAATAAATTTGATAATCTAGGTGAAATGGATGAATATTTACAAAAATATAAATTACCAAGATTAACAAAAGAGGAAATTAAATAATTAAATAATTCCATCTCATATGAAATTTGAAGAACTCATCAATGAACTTCCTAAGAAAAAATCCTTGGGGCCAGATGGATTCCCAAGTGAATTCTATCGAATATTTAAAGAGCAACTAACCCCAATATCATACAAAGTATTTTGCAAAATTAGCAAAGAAAGAGTCCTAACAAATTATTTTTATGACACAAAAAATGGGGAAAATTTTTATGACAAATTTCTGATAGAGGTTGCATTTCTCAAATATATAAAAAATTAAATTAAGTTTATACAATGAAAGTCATTCCACAATTGATAAGTGGCCGAAACATATAAATACACAGTCTTCAGATGAAGAAATCAAAGCTATCAATAATCATATAATGAAATGTTCTAAATCCCTGTTGATTATAAAAATGGAAATTCAAACAACTATGAAGTACCACCTGACACCTATCAGATTGGCCAATATGACACTAAAGGTAAATGATAAATGTTAAAGGAGATGTGGCAAAATTAGAACACTAATGTATTACTGATGGAGTTGTAAATTGATCCAACCATTCTGGAGGGCAAATTGGGATTATGTCCAAAGAGCTATAAAAGAATGCATTCTGTTTTATACAGTAAAAACACTACTAGGTTTATATCACAAAGAAATTTTTTAAAAAACGGGAAAGGGATTTTTTGTACAAAAATATTTAGAGCTTCAACGTGCGCTGGCAAGGACCTGGAAACTACACAGATGGCTCAATTGGGGGAAATGACTGAACAAATGGTGGTATCTGACTATAATGGAATATTATTGTGCTATAAGAAATGATGAATAGGAAGATTTCAAAAAAAGCTGGAAAAAATGATGTGAACTGCTGCAGAGTGAAATAAGTAGAACCCAGGAAAACACTGTACACAGAAAGAGCAATATTATAGAACCATCAAATGTGATAAACTTTGTAACTAACACCAATCCAACGAACCAGAAAAATTCTGAGGGACTTATGACAAAGAATGCTATGCACTTCCAGAGAAAGAAATGTTATAATAGGAATGCTGATGAAAGTATATGACTTAATATTTCTTTATCTGGATATATATTTTAGCATTTTGATTTTATGAGATTATTCCTTTAGAAAAATGAATAATATGGAAATGTGTTTTGCATGAGAAAACCTTTATAATTCAGACTAAATTCCTTGCTAGCTCTGGGAGGGAGAAAAGACAAAGGGAGGGAGACTATTTGGATCATATAACTTCAGAAAACTCATGTGGGACTTTATTAAAATTAAATAAACCAGAAAACTCACAAAAGATCTGGGACACAAGCAGGTACAGGATTCTGATCTTATTTTATAACTCAGGACATGAGTAAAGAATTGAGTGACCTCACCAACCATTCTGCAGGTAGACTAGAACTCAAACTACCGTAGCATACTCCCTCTACAGTATTGGAAAGTCTGTCTCCAGTGCCCTGTCTCTCCTTTAAAAGTCACTGGTTGAAAAAACAAAAGCTATTGGTTGACTGTTCTTATAATTTTGTCAATCTAAAGTCACCTTCCAGATATTCTATTCTTGTCCTTTTGAATGCATTATCACATGGTCATTCTTGGCAAATTTTATACGCTAAGCTGAGTAACAAGTTTTCTCTTTTTAACTCTCATGCAGTAATTTTCAGTGGGGAATATGTCTTCTTCTTTTCTCTACAGATGCAAGGATATTATGTGCCATTTAGTGCAGACACACTAAGTATTCATGTTATTTCACAATCTGTCATATCTCCCTATATGGAGTACTTCATCCCTCTCTCAGGAAATGAACAGCATGAATGAGCATTGGTCCTCTTGAACCATGTCCTTTTAAGTGGTTCATGAAACTATGAAGTTTCAAAATGACATCGAAGGGGTCACACCTAAAAATTCTCTAATGGTGCTTCATGTAGTGAAGAACTGCCTAGTGTGGTTAATAATACTTTTGTCAGCTGGGACAACAAGCTTATGAGCTTTTCAGGGCCAAAAGTTCCTTTCTGTAGTGATTCCAAACCACTGTGACTGGACATAAAACAATGTTGATGTTTATGCCGTGATTAGATCAAACTCTCACCCTCTCTAAGGGCAACATAAAATCAACTCCATAGAACCATGGAACTGACAAAAAAGTGCCTGTCTGTTCCCATGGGTAGACACAGGTATGGACACACCCTCATTTGCTTTCTAGATAAGGTCACCCTGTAATCACTTCTGATCATTCCTGCAATCATGCAATCAAAGAGTTCGAAACAGCTGCATTTTCACAGCAGAAATGGCAGGTTCTATGAAAAATGTGTCCGCAACATCCCTGGTGTTTGTCACAGGGTTTTGCACATAATAGGAAATTTATAAATGTTTGCTGCCTTGAATAAACCTAGGAAAGAGCTCCTAGAGCAGAGCCTCAGTGCTTTTGGAATTAAGTTCACAAGAATGACTTCTGAGAGGACCATTACTTTATCACTGGAAGGCAATGACAGGCTATAGAGCTCAACCCAATCTCCCTTGTTATAGAGAAGGAAACTGAGTCTCAGGGATTTAGTTGCTTGCCTAGGATCACACTACTGAAAGGTGTCTGTAAAGAAATTCCAAGTCAGGTCTGCCAGCCCCCAAGTCTAGCCCTCCCTTCACTACAACACATTAAAACCTTTTGGGATAACAGCCCTTATACACCTGCTTTTATCTCTCTCACCTGGACAGGAGTTCCTTGGGCTTTTTTCCTCTAGCAGCCATGGGGATTCCCCTTGTTGAAAAGAGGAGAGTATATCTTCTCTAGGAACTGGAAGCCCTGGGCATTAGGAAGAAGGAAGGGATAAGGAGAGAAGAATGAATATAGTTGTCTTAATGGAAAGGGGACTTGCAAGCAAGACCTATAGGACAGTTTCTATGGTATTCACTGTTGGGATATTTGCAGGAGGGCAGAGATCATGGAACCCATTTGAAATCAGAAACTTCTATCTTTATTTACCACTTGTCATAGAAGGATAGGCACACTCTACAACTTCCATTATCTAGAAAGTAAAGGCAGTTGGAAGTTGTGAATCTTAAAAACTACTCAGACTGTACCTTAGAAGATTTGGTTTAGCTATCCCCTTATTGTAACAATGGAGATACTTGGTCTAATAAAAATCAGGAATGTATTGGGAACTTGGAAATTACTCCACCCTACTCAAACAATGCCTATGGGGAAGATAAACTTGTAAACTCCTGATTGAACAATGAAAGTCCCGAACTCATACCTTATAATAAAGCTAGAACCTTAAGATAGGTCTATTTTTAGATCTAATACAAAAAAGGTGTTAAGTACCTGTAAAAGGGTAAATTAATCACAAAAAGGTCAAGTAACTTACAAAAGGCAGGCTTAACAAAGAGGTGTGAAGTACTCAGAAGATATAATCTAACCAGAGAAGGTGAAAACCAAAGAAGATGAGAATGGGCAGTCCTGGAAAAAAGCGTCTACTGTGATTGGTAGACGTGAAAATTTAGGGGAGGTGACATAAGAGAAAATTTTCTTTAAAGGGAAGGGGAAAAAGTCAGTTCAGGCTAATTCAGTTCGAAATGGAGTTAGGTTCTGAACTCAGTTCCGGAAATAGTTTTCAGTAGAGGACTGGAACCTTGCTTGGATATGGTCTTGTGGTGAGTAATAAAACTGACTCGCTCTCCCTTAGTCTCAGGGAGGAAACTTTGGCCTAGGCCTTTAACTACTGCTTGGCTCAGCCAGAGTCAGAACAGTTTAAATTAATTCTCTCTCTCTCTCTCTCTCTCTCTCTCTCTCTCTCTCTCTCTCTCTCTCTCTCTCTCTCTCTCTGTCTCTCTCTCTCTCTCTCTCTCTCTCTCTCTCTCTCTCTCTCCTTCTCTCTCTCTGCTTCCCTTAATTCCTTCTCTATCAATTAAAATCTCAATAAATCCCCAGCTGACTTGGGTATTTTCATATTTGGGAATTTTCCCATGGCGACCACTTATTTAGATTTTAAGTCAAAGCACTAAAATTATTGTTACAGTTTTATCCGTACATAGGGAAGGGATAAGAGATCAGAACTTAGAGTCAGAAAAACAAATTTAATCCACTCTCAGACAGATGGTGGTGTAGGTGCCCCTGGGCAAGTTAGTTAACCTTTGTTGGCCTCTATTACAAATGAAAGAGTACCAAACTCAGCAAGGATGTTGTGATATTAATGATAATTACAACCTCCATAACTAGTAGAGGACACAGAGCAGGTATTTTGAAATGCTTATTCCCTTCTCTTCCTTTCCTATCATGTAGCCTGGAATTTCAGGGAAGAATGCAGGAATAAGGATAAATTTGCTAGATTAGGTAGGAGTAGGGGCAGTGAGGTATAGTTTTATTCTTTTTAAATGTTATTTCTGGGGGTAGCTGGGTAGTTCAATGGATTCAGAGCCAGGACTAGAGATGGAAGATCCTAGGTACAAACTTGGCATCAGACACTCTCTAGCTGTGTGACTTTGAGCAAGTCACTTAACCCCCACTGGCTAGCCCTTTCTACTCTTCTGCCTTGGAACCAATACACATATTCTCCTGGTGCAGCTCCTTTCACTCAGCTTCAATTCCTGGAGGTCATTCCAGTTCCCATGGAATTCCTCCAGTTCATTGTTCCTTTGAGCACAATAGTATTCCATCACCAACAGATACCATAATTTGTTTGGCCATTCCCCAATTGAACGGCATCCCCTCATTTTCCAATTTTTTGCCACCATAAAAAGTTCAGCTATGAATGTTCTTGTACATGTCTTTTTCCTCGTTATCTTTTTGGGATACAATCCAGCAGTGGTATGGTTGGATCAAAGGGCAGACAGTCTTTCAGCACCCTTTGGGCACAATTCCAAATTGCCCTCCAGAATGGCTGGATCAATTCACAACTCCACCCGCAATGCTGTCCCAATTTTGTCCCAATTTGGCCATGTCCCCTCCAATATTTATTACAGCACTTTTGCTTTTTTAATCACTGACAAGGGCTCAAATTCCTGTACATGTGGCTTGGAGTGAAGACATTCCCTTAATGGCCGATCCAGAGTTCACAGAGGAAATGGTCCTTACCCACAGAGTGCAGATTCCAGGCATTCTCCAGCATGACCTCCCTGTACTGCTCTTTCTGAGAAGGCTCCAACAGGCGCCACTCCTCCTGGGTGAAGTCCACAGCCACATCCTTGAATGTTATTGACCCCTAAACCAGGAAAAGTCACGGCATTTAGGGCTCAGCCTGCAGAATTCATCTAGTACAACCCTCATCCACTGACTGGAGGACACTGAAGCACACAAGGGATTTACCCAAACTGCTAACCTTGAAGAGTGTCAGAGCCAGCACTGGAGACCAATCAGAGCCCAGTGGGATACTGACAAAGGCATTTTGTGTCTGAAGCGAGAATCATGTTGGAAGAGTAAAACCTGGAGAAGAGTTTTACTCTGAAATGCTTGCCAAGATGAAATCGGGGAGATGGGATGTGCTCTCTGAATGAAATGGGAGATTCTAGGGAGGAGAAAGGGAGAAGATGATCTGAAATTCCTCCCCATCCCAAGTGTCAGAATTGATTTGGGAAAAGTATTTTTTTTTAAAACCCTCACCTTCCATCTTGGAGTCAATACTGTATATTGGCTCCAAGGCAGAAGAGTGGTAAAGGCTAGGCCATGGGGGTCAAGTGACTTGCCCAGGGTCACATAGCTAGGAAGTGGCTGAGGCCAGATTTGAACCTAGGACCTCCCGTCTCTACGCCTGGCTCTCAATCCACTGAGCAACCCAGTTGCCCCCTGGGAAAAGTATTTTTTAAAGACTTTGTGAGAAGGTAGCAAGTAGTAAATGCTCGGGGGGTTGGCAGTATGGGAAGGGGGGAAGGAAATTACTAATGATTAATGAGGAAAAAATAAAGAAAAAAGAATTCTGTATTTGATTTTCTAGAAGCCTGAAACATTCTTATCTAGATGAAATCATGCACAGGATGCCAAAGAGTTATACGGGATCAGAGTAATTCTAGTTACTTGAATAAGAGCAGTCTGGTGTTATATTGACAGTTTGGGGATCCTTGGGTACGATGTGCCTTAGCCAGAACATCTTGTCTTTGCATTATGATGGTCATTAGTTCCTGGAATATATTCCATCATTTAATATTTAGTTACGCAGAAAGAAGAGAAACTAGGAGGAGGAGAGAAAGGGGTCTTCATTCATTAAAAATAGAACCTTTTGTTAACTGGGTTGGGGATGAAGCTAATTCATAAGAAAGACACCGACAGGGTAATGATGAGAATTCTTGAAAGGCAGAATTTCTTCATTCTAAATTAATTTCTTAATCACTGGTCATTTAATGTAATCAGTTGACTCTCTCCACAGTCTAAAAAAGAAAAAAGACTGTTTGTTCCCTCCTCTAGCACAGGTCTCGCGTCTCTAGCTCTCTCTCTTGTCCTTATTTTTCTCTCACATTATATAGATCATATATCTCCCTGGTCACCCACCACTCAGTCCCTCCCCTGTACATCCCTTGAGATCTCAGACTCATCAATGATCGCTGAGGAGGGGGATGTGGGACACCTCAACTCCTCCGTCATTACAAGCAGGTCCTTGTCCATACAAGGAAGGTGTCCTTCCCAGCTTTCTGCAGCCTACTGACTGGCCTAGTACACTCTCAAAATGGGTCCAGGTTCACCACGGCTTGCCAGACCTCCCTTAAACCTGTTAGGTGAACAAAAAAGGGAGGTTCTCCCCTACTTTCATAACGGGAGGGGGGTGAGAGGAAGGAGACAAGGCTGAAGTTTTGACCTTGGCCAGACTAAAGCGATGTTTGGTCCACAAAAATATCACAATTCAACATTAATTTTCAGCAACACTTCATTTACAAAACAACAAAACATCTAAGCCTACCCTGTAACTATGGAAACCTGGGGATTAAGGGTCAAGGGAAGAAATTCAGAAGCAGATTTGGGGATAACCGACAAGGCAGTGACCAGATCGGACAATAACATGCTCCTGGGCAGGGCTCTTCTGTTTCCAACCTGCTCCATGGAAAATCTAGGGGACACTTGGTATTGGATATTCCTCCATTTCACCCCTTCCTGGCTCATCCCCTACTTTTTAGCCTGGAATGTCTCTGGGACCCCCAGAGGAGGAATAGTTTGAGGAAAGGCTGAGAGTTTCCAAGCATGGGAGGACACACTTCCCCAGACCCTCAATACAATCTAGAAACCTGAACCCCTAATCCACTATCCTCTGCATCCACCCCACCCCACCCACCCCTGCCATGGCTTTTTCCATCCCCATGACTACACTATGTGTAACATCCTCCAAGAGACACCTAAATATCTTGAGACGAACATGTCTGAGCTACTGTTCTTTGGGCCACAACCAGCATTCCCTCGCCCACAACAGTAGCAGGGGCAGGGCAGGGAGGCCAAATTACTCCTGACCTCTCTGAAGGGCAAGCATAGAGTTCAGAGAGGAAAGATTAAGCCCAGGGAAAGGGCAGCCACCACCACTGGCAGGGGCAGCCAAAGGTCCTCATTCAGATATACCTAGCACCAGAAGGCAGACCGACCTCAGCCCAAAGGAAAGCAGGGAAATCTGGGTTCAAAGGGAAGAAGGCAGTCTGTTTTGAGCTTCTCTACTCTGGGTGGGTTCTAGTAGTCCCCAATGCCCCACCTGCCCTGCCTCTGAAGTCCCCAAATCACAGCTGTCCTCCAATGGCACCCAAAGCCAGGACCTCAGCCCCCTGCCTGCCTCTCCATCCCAAGTTTGGTCCTCCATCATCTCCATTATCTGGAATGTCACTGCCACCAGAATGAACCCTCTTCACTCTAGACTCCTGCTGAGCATCTAAACACCCCAGAGCTTGATATTTCATCTGAGCAGCCACCTATCAAGCTGGTCACTCTGAGAGCTTCCCTTCCATGCTCCAGGAATCCAGAGACCCTGGGCTCTTTGCTCCTCACATTTGACTCCATCTCCTGGCCTTGCATTTTCCCAGGCTTCTCAGCCTCCTCCCCCAGCCTTCACTACTGTCCCCACTAGTCTCAGCCTCCTGAGGGCACTGAATTCCTTTAGGTCTGGACACACATTTCATCTTCTGCAAGAAAACTTCATCGACCATTCTTCTTGGTTTCTTTTCCTACAATTTATGTTATACATATTGAAAGGAAAGTTGTTTGATTGTCTTTTTATTACTGATCATGAAACGTGATCACATACATAATCCTTTGGGCAAGTAACTGCAGTGACAATCTTTCAGAGTTAGACCCAATTATTCCACGAATTGAGTATACCAATTAGAGCAGAAGATTGGCCATCGCAGTGGAAGGGATGGAGTTTGGAATAGTAGAGCAATGAATGACACTGAAGACTTCTGTTGGGAGAATGAAAGCTTTAGGTCTGTGTCGTTATCTAGGAAAGGCCTGCAGAAGGAGCTGCTTCACTGGGAATGGGAAGTCCACTGCTGGCCTGAGAGATCACAGGACAACAACCTTGGCAGGTTCAGGTATTGTTGGATCCTCTGAAGATTTAGGCCAGCTAGAAGCTCCCCAAAGCACTGCGGCCCAGAAAGGATCCTGTGACCTAAGTAGTGCAAGGCTTCTGGAAGATTCACTCAATTCTCTTCTCTTAACCTCGTACTGAACTGAGGACTTTGTATCCCATGTTCAAACCTGTGTTACCAAACACACTGCACGTTTCTTAACATCCTCTGGGCCTTCTGCCTTGTTAATCACTTAAGCAAATTTCCTGTTCAAAAACCCATAAAACATTTTGTTGTCTGTCTGTCTGGGATCTTTGCTTCAAGCTGGGTGAGGTGACAGCCCCAGCTCTAATTTATCACAAGTCAAAGTTTGGATCTTCAGCTCGGAAGGATGACCCAGACGTTTCTTTATTTCTTACCATTTGTCAAGATGATGTGATTAAGGAAAGGATTCAGGATTCTGAGATCCCTCACGGAAAAGGTCTGGGGACACTCAGGAGCTTTCCTTTTAGGGGGACTGTTTTCTGACTCCCCGTTAAAGATCCCACTTTGAGCTGAGGTGTGCCCATCTCTTAAGGAGGAATTTTGTTCATAGTTTCTGTTAAATCTTTCTGGTCAGAGTATATTCTTGTTACTATTCTTTTCTTTAGAATTTCTAGTGAACAACAAGAGGCCCACAGGGGTAGTCTTATATCTCCGCCAGTTTCATTTGGTGAACTGTCTTCACCAGAGTTGTGTGGACTTTGTCTGTATCTGGGTGCTTTCCATTCCTTCTCAGAAGAGAAAATGTGTTTAGGAAGTCTGCCCAACCCTATCCGAGTGGGTTAAGTGCCTGTTGTTGCTGTTTTCACTCAGGAGCTCTAGGAATAGTCTGCCTTTGAGGAAAGTTTAAAGTTGTTCATTTGATAAACTTGCTTCAGTACCTCAAAAAAAGTCTATACATTTCGCATTGTTCTTAAGGGAACCGGCTACTAAGAAAGGATTCATTTAGGGACTTCGATTCTGAGAATATAAAAATCAGTCAAATTATCTTAACGGGCTATATATGTGTGTGTGTATAATATATCTATACTTTTAAATAGCCATCATATTTTTAGAAAGGCTGTGCTAGATTTCTGATGCGATAATGTTAGAAATAGATTGTGTATCCATTTCTAAATTGTTGTCTTAAAGAGCAGAAAGGAAAAACCTTAAAGAAATCTCAACTACTGAGCTGAGAGGCTTGCAATATGGAGAAACAAGCCCCACAGCTCCAGCTCCACTGTGTTACTCAACTTCTGTATGCCAAAGGTCAGAACCCATCTCAGCAGAGGATTCTGTTTTTAAGCCTAAGGCAAGGAAATAGCCCTCAAAAAAAGGAGATAAAATTGCATAACATTCTCAAGTTCACTATTTTTGTTATTTACAAGTTTTTATTTGAAGAATTAATTTTGAATATTTTCCCATGGTTCCATGATTCATGTTTGGATGGATGTTTGATCATGAAGTTAGTAATCCAAAACCATAAATAACTCAGAAGGAATGTGATCCCAAACAATCACAGGGGGAGATCTTTATCTGGCAGGGATGTGCTGGGCCGTGCCTGGAGTTGTGGGACCCCTGGACATCCCCTGCTGAAAGGGTGTCACACTGGGGGGTGGATGAATGAATAGCAGCGCCTGGGCCAATCTGTCTAAAACCTGGGCCGGCTCATTCAGGCAGGGGCTACTAAGGTTGGTAAACCTCTGGAATGTGGTGTAGGTGGGGGCAGCCAGGGCTGTCCCTGGAGCTTACACTGAGCTCAAGCAGTGATGGCACCCCTGCTCACTTGGCAAAGACACAGGTCTGAGTTCTGCTGGATTCTGGCCTGGGGCTGGACTGCACTCACCTGGGAAGGGGACCTCGGAGTCCTGGGGGGCATTCCCTCTGGCTCTGGGCTCTCTGCTTGGGCCACAATGGGCTCCTTCAGGGGGTGGCAGCTTGAAAGTGGGGAGACTTCCTCCTTGTACACCTGTCGGGAATTAGAGAGGGGGAGGGCTCAGAGGGGCTCCCAGACCTTTCCCCTGGCCTCAGGGGAGGCTCTCCCCACAGGAGGGGACAGGGAGCCTCCAGCTTGGAAAGGGCCTTGGACTGGCCAGGAAGAAGCCTCCCCACCCCCTCTGGCACCATCCTTTGCTTTTGCAATTCAGAAACTGCATTGGGAGGAAAGGGTGTATGAGGGAGACTCCTAGGAGGAGAGGTTACTGGTTAATGGGGGCAGGGGTGTAGATGGGCATCAGGTGGGGGTGGGGGAGAACGTACTGGATCGGGGATCCTTCCATGGTATACGGGCATCCCCCGCTGCCCCCTGACCAGGCTCCCGTTGGCTGCTTCTGCCCTTGGCATGTTCTGACCTGAATGTCTTCTTTGGGCAAAGGCCCCGGCCAGCCCCTCCCCCATCCTGTGACTGCACTCCCTCCCTCTACCGCCTCCTGACTCCCCCTGCGGGGGAGGGCAAAGCCCCGCCATGGCTCCTGGTCCACACAGAACCTCCCCTGCCTGACACGTGCACGTCCGTGTTTGTCCGTTTTCTAAAGTCCTTTAAAGTTAAATGATGGACAGTAACACAGATGAGAAACTGAGTCACTCACCGACTCCCACCCCCGCCCACCACACACATTTAGATCCAGGCACGCCACACGCAACAGCCCAAGCCGCAGTTCTGCTGCTCTACTTCTGCACATGCGTACAAACTTCTGCCATAAGCTTCCGCCCACACTCCCTGGCCTATTAACCCGGAACTGGTTCCCCCGGGACTTCCCATTCCCAAGATTGAGGAGCAGAAAGTTTCAGCTACCGAAATAAGGCCCCCGGGGCCTCCTCTGCACACTGACTCCCTCCCCTCCCCCTCTCACCTAGAAAAGGTCCAAGAACCACAACTGTGCACCTTCCAGGAGCTGAGGCTGCCCACAGGAGATTCCCAGAGTGCTTTGAGGCTGTCATAAGAGGGAGAGTCAGGACTAGGGAAAAGTCAGGAAACAGGCTCTCTGGGAAATGGAGTCCTCCACAGGGGGAGGAGCCAAGGCTTGCAAGAAATCATGACAGGCATTCTGGGAAATGGAGTTCCGCCAGGGTCCCTAGGTGTAGAACGCTGGTGGGGGAGGAGTTATACACTAAGTGTCCCCCAAACTTGGGGTGGGGCTGCAGCCTTCGACCCGCCACCCCCATTTTCCCTTCCAACCCTGCCCTGCTTCTTCTAGACTGGAAGCTGCAATACCTAATGTGTCCATTGATTGAGTCAATGGATTCATCCTCCCAAAGACCTGGAATGGAGGTGCTAGGATCCCCTTTCTGACAAAGAAGGAAACTGAGGCACAGGGCAGCAGCTGACAATCCAGGATCAGGCCCAGGTCCAAGGCCCCCCTCCCACAGCTTCCCCTCCTCCAGGGATCTTTCTCAGCATCCTGCTGCTCCTGCTTTGGGGGGACCCCAGAGGATCCCCAAAGGAGGAACCAACCCTATTCTCACAGGAGGAATTGGGTGACTCTGGGGCTCCCCTCCTGAGCTTGGAATCCCCAAGATCTGGGCTCAAATCTGGCCTCAGACACTGTCCATATGGGGGAGCCTGGCCAAGGCCCTTTCCAGCCTTTACCTCAGTTTCCCCCATTGTGAGATCTAGACAATAAGAGCCTGAGCCAGGGGGCTGGAAGGAAGGTGGTCAAGAGAGGATCTGGGGGGAACAGAGCTGCTTCCTCTGGGTCTCTTGGGACTCTGGACCAGCTGAGGAGGGTCTCCTTCAGCACCACCCCCAGCCCACAAGGCCCAAAGAACCTTCAGAATTCTAGGGGAGGCCCAGGAACTCCCTCCTGTCCTTGAGGCCACGGAAGGCAGCAGGAGGCACTGAGCCCAAGGTCTGAGCCCTGATGGACAAAGGACAGTCTGGGGGGGGGGGTGTCTTTCTGCAGGGCTGCTGGGCTCAGGTTGTTCAGGCTTGTCTGACTCTCCCTTTGGGGCTTTCTGGGCAGAGGCTGGGCGCCTTTGCCACGTCCTTCTGCAGCTCATTTGTCAGGGGAGGAAACTGAGGCAGGCAGAGTAAAGTGACTTGTCCAGGATCCTGCAAGGGGTGATCTCAGAATTCCCCTCCTCCTCCCTCTCCCTCTCCGGCACAACCCCTGCCTTTTCCCAGCCTCCCCCTGCCATGTTCCTCTTCTAGTTTAAGCCTCCCCTTCTCGGTCCCAGTCAGGTCTGAGTCAGGGCTCCAGGAAACCCAGAAGGGCTGGGAAGTGTCCCAGGACACATGTGAACGCATTTGAACCTCTGCTCTCTGGGCCAGGCTCTCTCCACAGAGCTGTCTGGCTGCCCCTGGAGGCAGCTTCTTCCCAGAGCTTTACCCCTACATCCCTCCTGGGGCTTCCAGTCCTTCCCTGCCCCTGCTGCCCTCCCCACCCCAGTGTTGTGTAATTTCTAAGCACAGGAACACAATGTTGACTTAGAAAGAACTCAGAAATATTAAATAGTCAGGAAAACCACTCTTTAGTCAAGAGAAAGGGGTTCAATGCGATAGTAGGTCTTCACCCGGAGCTGCGAGCTTGAGGTCGCTCTGGACAATGAACCCTGGGAAAGCCAGCCCTGCTAGATTGGGCAAGTCCAAGGAGCCATTAAAGTTGGAGAGCTTAAATACCTTTCTAGGTGAAACATGGGGGCTGAGGATGAGGGGAGCAGTTGATTGACTTTACAATACTAATAAAGGAAAATGAGGAGTTCCAGACAGGAATAACAGTGAGGGGCTGATCCTTTCCAATGGACACAAAAGGGAAAGACCCAGTCAAGGGCTGGGCCACTGAGGTAAAGGTCTTTGGCCTAAGGGGAGAAACCATTGGGACAAAAGGGATACCTAACATCTTAAAGTCTATTATTAGTCTGAAGAAGGATTTTCCCTCAGGGAGGAACTCTCATGCAACAAGATCAAACCTGAGGCTTTCCCCTTTAAGCTAAGTAAACTAGGGTTCATTTAATCTTTAGAGGCTACTAGTTTGTGAGCTTCTAGATTCCACATTGACAACAAATAAGAGAAACTGAGTCTCCAAGCCAAAAACAAGTAGAGTTCTTGGGAGAAGGCTGGTCTCACAATAAAGTCAGACTTTTGGTCAGGGTCAATGACCCAGAGCTTTGTCAGAGGACTTCTTTTATGCCCAAAGAATTAGACAACTTCTATACCAGCACAAAAATCATTCAGGACAGTGATAAAAATAGAGAGATATGGATTGGTGGAAGGAATCAGGACTTGCTTCTCATTGGCTAATAGAAGTCATGTGATTATGGCTGAACAGTCATTTGGCAGACAAGGAGGGATCCTGAACTGTTGTTGTAAAGGATAAGAGTGGGTGGGGCTGGGTGGTCCAGAGGCCTCGAACCCAGGCCTAGCAAGGTATGCTGGATCCCATATTCAGGACCCCAATTACTGCTTAGGTGCTGGATGTGGTCATTTGTAGCCAAAGTCTGAAGTGGAGGCCCAGAGGGGAGAGCCCACTAAGAAGGATAACTGTGCTATACTTAATTCAGAACCTCAGACTTGTAGTAACAAAAGGACCATTAAAAGGATTTTACCTCAGGGCAGACAGGGAGAAGGTGGTTACTCTTCCAAACAGGAAGTTGATTACAAGCATGGCATACCTGATGAAAGAGCAATACCGTACCTATTTCAGACAGTTTCTACCATGCATGGGTGCACTGATCCTTTTACTTATCTTGCCTGAGTTTAGGGGAGAATCAACCCTTTGCCATTCTGGCCTGCCCAGTCTCTAAGATTCATTCAATTTGGAATTCCTTCACACTATGCTCAACAAGGAGTTCTCCCTCACTATGAGAGATCTAAGAGCACTGACAATAGGGATATGAATGGATAGAGAAAGGAACTTTAAAGAATCTGGAGGTGAGATTTTAAGCATTTTTAGACTCAATTTTTTATGAAAATCTCTGTATCTTATTGTATTTTGCTGATAGTCTGCTTTAAGATTTAATTTGGTTGGTTTTAAGTTCATATATTAATGTATTTAATACTATTCTGTTACACTGAATTAGTTTAACCTACTGTTTTAACTATTAGATATATTCTGTTACCTTTCCCCTATAACTACCAAACAAAATATTGTAAAATATTGTAAGAGCCCATAAACAGCTTTTTTTTTCATTTTGCATTTGTTAATTGTCATATAGATTATGGATGCACTCAACCTGGCTAACAACCTTTGAAAAATTTAATAAGCTAAGAATTTAAATGGTAATTCTAAGGGGCCTTCAGAAATAATTTTAATTAACTAGTGGTTTCAGAATGGATGATTTTAAAATATTTATATTATAAAGAATGTTGTATTAAAGGTACAGAAACAAAGAAATGTTCCGACTAACGTGTTATATGAAGCAGGAAGCCAAAAAAAGAGCTGCAAAACTCTTAAGTTTAATTTACTTCCACCAGAAAAATCTAGATTTCTTGGTGATGTTCTAGACCCAAATAAGTTTTATTTTGTTTAAAAATATATTTGCCTAGGTTGAAAGATTTGCTACATCTATAAAAAGTGTGACAAATATCTATCAGTTCATAGGTTGTTTTTTATGTCATACAGAAACTTATGATAGTGGATTTTTTTGCTATTGTAATTAACTGGGTTATTGTGGATTTTGGGGACTTTGGTACTTCTTTGAATGTGCATTGCCTACTGTATTACTGTTTTATTCTGTACCCACACTGTGGTTCGTGGTCAAGTGTAAAAAATATTGCTATTCAAATTGCAAAGTTTAAATTCCTTTTGAGAAGAATTTTAAGTAAAGAAAGATGCTACCTCTCTGAATCCAGAAACTGAACTGTTGGAGAAGACACCATGAAGAAGCCTCCAGACCACAAGCTGCACAAGAAGATCAAAAATTGAACTTTGGGTGTACTTGATTGAACATTTATTTGTATGTATATTTTCATGCCAAAGGGGACTGCCCCCAACTGGCTTTTTGTCAATGCGTCCAGCAATTATTGGTTTTGTTCTTTTTTTTCTTTTATCTTCAAATTATTGTAATCTTTAAGTTGATTATGTTTTCATGATCCTTTTGGGGAAAAAAATGTTTGTTTGTTTTTTCCAAAAATGATCACATGGAGATATGTAAAAATGGAGACTTGAACCCAGGACTCCAATCCCCAGAAGACCTTGGACACTTCCCAGGATGCTTTGTAATCTCACTGAGATCCTCACCCGGGCAGGATCAAAAGTTCTATTTAACTGGTTGTAAAAGCATACTGAACTCTCTTTCCTGTTCCCGCTTGCAAGCAGAGGGATCTCTCATGATGTAGGTGAGGTTGAATGGGCCTCTTGGCCCACCTAGACACATGCTTTCTTACTTATATTTTCTTAAAGTCTTAATCTTAAATAAATCTCATAAAATATAATACTCCTTGACAGAGAAACTAATTTTTACCTGCCACAGCTTAAAAACAAAAATTTTAATCATAACATCAAGTTAAAAAGAAAATAGATCTCATTTTTTAGTGAGGTATACAAAGGTATTCTACCTCTCCATTCTCAGTGTGTCACTGATTGTAAGCTATATGTATTTTTAATTTTTAAAACTCTTTTATTATTGTTTTTGCTTGCATGTGCAATATAATATTTCAGTTTTATTTTTATCTCCTTTTTGTATTTGAAGCACGTCACCAGCATTAAGAAGATTTTCTTTAACTTTTTGATTTTGCAGTAATATAAATTTAAAAATATATTTGCTATAACGTTGATGCATACCCAAAAAGCTTTAGATCATAAAAATGATGCCATTGATTGTTTAAAAAATATTTATGGGACTTTGCTTAATGATTCTCTGATTCCAGGAGAAAGGGAATACAAAAAGAGCCATTAAACAGTGCCAAAGAAGCACAAAGTTACTTTCATAGTGCCTATTGAGCACAAGGTAAAAGAGATTAAACCAATCCTACGTGGATTGATGACATTCTGTACAAAGAGTGCAAGGACTTGATCATGTGTGAGACTCAAGGTTGTGGCTGTTTAACATGTGTTAAATGCAGGACTTCCTTGTAACATGCACTCTATATCAAATGCATACACATCAATTGTTCTTGCTCCAGTATCCCTGAGAAAAATATGTAAAATCAGACCAGAGAATGACACTTCCCTATCAGTCCTTTTTTCTCTCTTATAGTATGGTAACTTCTTGTAGTCTTGGCTGCAAGTAGATAAGTGAAATATTACTACATTTTGTAGACTTGTGGATAGACATTACTTTAATTGGACCCTGATTCAAGGATCTGTTATAAATGTGTTTTTCTTTTACTTAGAATTTTTACATATAAGACTTTGATAGTCTATATTTCACCCAGAAATTATCTTTTTAATTTGGATTTTTTTTGATGTTTTGATTTCTCTGCCAATTGATTCATATACCTCATAACTTAGCCATGCATCCCTAAGTGATCCCTGTGTTTTTCAATCATCCTCTTCAGGGGGGTATGTATAATTATTATTATTTTAAATTGTAAAGTTTAAATTCTTTTTGAGAGTAATTGAGAGTAATTTTAGGTTAAGAAACATGATACCTCTCCAAATCCAGAAAATGAACTCTTTGGAGAAGGCACCATGAAGATGCTTACAAAGACTACATGATGCACTAGAAGATCCAGAGTGAAATTTGGGATGTGGTGATTTGAACTGTGTGGGGTTGAATGCATTTGTTTTGTATATATACTCTTATGCCGAAGGGGACTGCCTCCTAACTGGTTTTTTGTCAATGCGCCTAGCAATTATTGGTTTTGTTCTCTTTCCTCTTATCTTCAAATTATTGTAATTTCAAAATTGTTATGTTTATAAGACCCACTGCAGAGACTAGTCTTCCTCGGCTCTCAGGGAGGAATGCGTAATTGGAAATCTGTTACCCTAAAAAAAGAACTACATATTCCGAGAGCCCACTGATTTCCTGACATTATGTACTTCCTGTAGAAAGAGGATAAAGGGAGTGGGCATTTAGGCTCTTGCTCTTGGGGCATGATGTAGCATCAGCGGTGATGGTGGTAAGGTGGGGAAATTTGAAAATGACTAACCAGCTGTAAATCTTGAAATTTCTCAGACTTGTGAATGTTAAAAATTTCCACATTGAGGAATCCTCCGTTGGAACAAATTCCCTACTGGGAAACATTCCCCATTTTGATGTGAGAACTCGCCAGGATCAGAAATGGGAAGACCTCTACTCTACCCGTACTTAAGACTGCTTTAGGGGAGAAAAATCCTTGCTATGGGAGGACCTCTACTCTACCCATACTTAAGACTGCTTTAGGGGAGAAAACTCCTTGCTAAACAATGAAAATACTTGGACCCATGTTTATAATAAGGCAAGGAGTTCTTTGAGCCATGCCTGTTTTTTAGAATTGATACAATGGGATGCTAGGTACCTAAAAGGGTCGGGCAAGTTTTCTCTTAATGGGATTAGTTGACTCAGCTGTGTTTTCCCTGGTTCAGACTTACTGAGGAGATTAGTCAACACAGCAGCATTTTTTCTGGTTCAGACTTACTGAGGAGATTAGTCGACTTAGCAGGAATTCAGATGGGCAGTCCTTTGGAAAAAGTCTACAGTGATTGCTAGATGTAAGGACTTAGGGGAGGTGACATAGGAGAAAAACCCCTATATAAGAAAAAGCAGAATCTCTTGAGAAAAAAATCCTTTTGGAGGATCTCTGATGAGGATCGCTTGGGAAGAATCTCTTGAGAGAGGCTCTGGAGAAGGGAAGCTCTTGGAGGACAATCTCTAAGGAGGTCTTGCTGGAGCTCCTCTGAGGGGACTCTGTCCCTCTGGAGGCTCTGGAGAGAGGCCCTTTGGAACAGTCTCTGGCTGGAAGGCTCTTTAAGGAGGACTCTGGCTGGAACTCTCTCTGTGGTGAAGTCAGCTGAGATGGAGCTGGCCTGGTGTTACTAGAATCCTTGCTTAGACAGACCTTGTGGTGAGTGTTAAAAGACTGACTGATCTCTCTCTCTTAAGACTCAGGTCTAGGCCATATTGGCTTGAGGCCCTTCATAATTATTCCTTTCCTGCTCTTTCTCTAATTCCTCATTATATTATTAATTAAAAATCTCTATAAAACCCAGTTGACTTGGGTATTTGAATAATTGGGAATATTTCCCTGGCGACCACCTTATATTTGATTTAAAAACCAAGACACTGTAGTGAAACATATTTTCTGCGGTCAAATTTACTCACCCTCTCTTATATCTATCACAATTTATATCTTCCACCATTTCAACTCATTACAGTTTACAACATCACTCTTTTAACTGTTACAGTTTAAGGCCTTCAACCATTTTAAATCTAACACAGTCATGAGCATGTGGTTTTTATTTTTATTTTGTATCCTCTTTATTCTTTGATTTCTGATGATCATTTAATAAACCTCATAAAATATTATGTTTTTATTATATGAGATATAATTTTAAATTTTACACTAGGGAGGGCAGGAGTCAGGCTTTTGGGGGCCAGGCCTAGAGGTGCCTGTAGGAAAGGGCTCCTTCTGGGCTCCTAGGGGCAGTCAAGCCTAGGAGGACACTCCCAGGGTGCTGGGTGGAAGCAGGAATACTTGGGCTTCATATCCGTGAGTCTCCCCTTGGAGCTGAGACTTGGGTGGCTGCTGGAAGCCAGCTGTGCCATTGTGGGGATCAAATTGGTGTAGGCTGGGGCAGCTCCCTCCCCCAGTCCTGGCCTCCCTATCCCTTGGGCCTCATCTACCCCATCTAACCTCTTGGCCAGTGTGTGCCAGTGATGCCCTGGTCAGACCTTCCCCCAAGGCCCAGCAGCTGGCTCAATCCCTGCCCTGCTCCTTGTCCAGCCCCCCCAGCATATTCCAAAGGTCCTGGACTGCCATCCCTGCCTTCCCCATTGGGTCACAACTGTCTGGCCTTATCCCCCATGAGTCACGGGTCATAGAGGCTTGGTCTGGGCTCAGCCCATTGAGGATTCCCAATCCTCTTCTGCCTCCTAGTCTCTGGGGGAGAATGGAGGAGTTCCCTGAGGTCCAAGAGAAGGAGGCAAAGATGGAGGCCAGGCCTCCTCCTGTTCAGAGCTATTTCATCTCCCAGCTGGGTCCTCCCTGCTGCCTCCCCTGAGGGCAGGCCCAGTCACCTCCCTGGAGGCCTCCCCCTCTGGGCCTCCCTTTAGGGCTCCCTCCCAGCTCAGCCTGGACAGGCCCAAAGTCTGGAAGAAGGAGAGTATGGAGTCCAGGGAATGGCCCAGCCCGGACACCCCCCCATCCCAGGCCTGTGTATTCTCTCCTCCTGAGCCCCCAGAGACAGCAGAGAGGAATCCAGAGCAGCAGCTGAGACTTGTCCAGAGAGAGAAGCCCTTCCAGGACCATTAGCCTCTCAGTGCCTGGAATCAGAGAGGCCTGAGATCTCCCCCTGTGGGACTCTGGACAAGTCTCTATTCTGCTTGCCTCAGTTTCCTCCCCTGAAAAATGAGCTGCAGAAGGATATGTCAATGTCACACAGCCTCTGCCCAGAAAGCCCCAAAGGGAGAGAGTCAGAGAGGCCTGAACAGCCTGAGCCCAGCAGCTCTACAGAAAGACACACAGACACTCCCAGACTGTTCTCTGTCCATCAGGGCTCCCAGCCTGCTGCTGCCTTCTGTAGCCTCCTCAAGGACAGGAGGGGGTTCCTGGGCCTCCCCCAGGCCTCGGAAGGGTCTTTGGGCCTTGTGGGCTGGGGGTGGTGCTGAAGGAGACCCTCCTTGGCTGGTCCAGAGGCCCAGGAGACCCCGAGGAAGCAGCTCTGTCTCCCCCCAGATCCTCTCTTGACCACCTTCCTTCCAGCCCCCTGGCTCAGGCTCTTATTGTCTGGAACTCACAATTGGGGAAACTGAGGTAAAGGCTGGAAAAGGCCTTGCCCAGGCTCCCCCATATGAGCAGTGTCTAAGGCCAGATTTGAGCCCAGATCTTGGGGGTTCCAAGCTCAGGAGGGGAGCCCCAGAGTCACCCAATTCCTCCTGTGAGAATAGGGTTGGTTCCTCCTTTGGGGATCCCCTGGGAGTCCCCCCAAAGCAGAAGGAGCAGCGGTATGCTCAGAGAGATCCCTGGAAGAGGGGAAGCTGTGGGAAGGGGGCCTTAAGCCTGGGTCCTGGACTCAGCTGCTGCCCTGTGCCTCAGTTTCCATTTCTTGTCAGAGGAAGGAATCCTAGCAGCAACTCCCCAGGTTGTGGGGAGCTTAGATCCATTGATTAGTAGGTCAATCAATCATTCAACTTATTAGGCACCTGCTCTGTGCCAGACTTGGGCTGAAGGAACTTCTAGTTTAAAGAAGAAGAAGCAACGCAGTGTTAGAAGGGGAAATGGGGGTGGGGAGGTCCAAGGATGCAGCCCTCCAAGTCTGGGGGACAATTAATGTATAGCCCCTCCCCCACAAGCACTCTACACCCAGGTGGGACTCCATTTCCCAGAATGCCTGTCATGATTTCTTGCAAGCCTTGGCTCCTCCCCCTGTGGAGGACTCCATTTCCCAGAATGCCTGTTTCCTGACTTTTCCCTAGTCTTGGCTCACCTTCTTTGGCAGCCTCAAAGCACTCTGGGAATCTCCTGTGGGCAGTCTCAGCTCCCGGAAGGTGCACAGTTGTGGTTCTTGGACCTTTTCTGGGTGAGAGGGGGAGGGGAGGGAGTCAGTGCGCAGTGGAGGCCCCGGGGACCCTCCTTCGGCAGCTGAGATTTTCTGCTCCTCAATCCTGGCAATGGGAAGACCTGGGTGGACCTGTTCCAGGTTAGTGAGCTTGTGTGTGGGCGGGAGCTTATGGCGGAAGCTTGTGCGCATGCGCAGAAAGAGCAGCGGCGTGGGCAGTTTGCTGTGGCGTGCCTGAATCTAAATGTGTGTGGTGGGCGGGAGTGGGAGTCGGTGAGTGACTCAGTTTCTCATCTGTGTGTCCGCTGTCTTCTTTAAAGGGACAAACACGGACGTGCACGTGTCAGGCAGGGGATGTTTGTGGATCAGGAGCCATGGCGGCGCTTTGCCCTCCCCTGCAGGGGGAGTCAGGAGGCAGCAGAGTGAGGGAGTGCAGTCACAGGATGGGGGAGGGGCTGGCCGGGGCCTTTCCCCAAAGGGGACATTCCGGTCTGAACACGCCAAGGGGAGAAGCAGCCAACGGGAGCCTGGGATGCCCGTGCCCACATACCATGGAAGGAGCCCCGATCCAGCACGTTCTCACCCACCCCCCTGTCTGATGTTCATCTACACCCCTCCCCCCATTAGCCAGTAACCTCCCCTCCTAGGAGTCTCCCTTGTACACCCTTCCCCCCCAATGCAGTTTCTGAATTGAATGAAGCCAAAGAGAGCAGCAGAGGGGGTGGGGAGGCTTCTTCCTGGCCAGTCCAAGGTCCTTTCCAAGCCTGACCCTCCCTGTTCCCCTCCTGTGTGGACAGTCTTCTTTGAGCCCTCCCCTCTTTAATTCCCCACAGGCTACAAGGATGAATTCTCCCCACTTTCGGGCTGCCACCCCCTGAAGGAGTCCAGTGTGGCCCAAGCAGAGAGCCCAGAGCCAGAGGGAATGCCCCCCGGAACCCTGAGGTCCCCTTCCCAGGTGAGTGCAGTCCAGCCCCAGGCCAGAATCCAGCAGAACTCAGACCTGTGTCTTTGCCAAGTGAGCAGGGGTGCCATCACTGCTTGAGCTCAGTGTAAGCTCCAGGGACAGCCCTGGCTGCCCCCACCTACACCACATTCTAGAGGTTTACCAACCTTAGTAGCCCCTGCCTGAATGAGCCGGCCCAGGTTTTAGACAGATTGGCCCAGGCGCTGCTATTCATTCATCCACCCCCCAGTGTGACACCCTTTCAGCAGGGGATGTCCAGGTGTCCCACAACTACAGGGATGGCCCAGGGACAGGCTTTGTTCCTGACCTCCAGACCCTGGCTTTGATCAGATCATTTTGGCCTGCCAGGAAGGCTTCAGAAGAAGTTTGGGGTAAGATCAGGGTAGGGCACAGACAGGAAAAGGTATATTTTTAGTAGAGGAAAAAGGATGGGAATTCTGGACAAGCACTAGCAGGTCTGTTTTTCAAATATCTTTAAACTGTCAGAAACTTGGAGAACATTTTAAATTCAGAAACATTAGATCTTTCCTTTTCCCATTAGAATCATTTACATTGAACATAACAGGCTTATCTAACCTGTTGCTTTCTCAATTCTTTTCATTTCAGTTCCTTTAGGAATATGAGATGCAATTAGGGTTCTAACCCTATAGATAGAAACATAAGTAGCAAGGCTTTGTGGCTAAATGATTCCTCCACCCCCAGGTTCAGTGAGTCCACAAATTAATTAACTTACAAGACACTAATTTTACTCCAGTTAAAACAAAAGCGTGAGTGGGCTGAAAATACAATTCAGTGATGCCCTATTGTTTATAGATAACAGTGTACACCCATTAACTTGCCTGTAGTAGCACATCTTTCTTTGTTGACCCCATTCAAATGGAGAAGATATTACAAAAACTCTAGTTACATTTAGGAAGAATGAGATATTTCAGGGACTTCATCTTTTGTATGATTAGCATTAATAGACAATTCAATGGCCAAGTCACTTGGTTGTTTGGGATACAGAATGACCTCACGTTAAATTGAAAACAGTCACATCTTACAGTTTGCATTCTGCTCAGACATTTCACTGCCCACTTGCTCTGATTATAGAAATTTTCCATCAAAGGAAAAGCAGGTACAAGAGTATAATAATATTAACACTAGTCCTTAGGGATAAGCCTCAGTACATAGAGTGATTCAACACAATTTCACTTCAAGGAAGAGTGAGAGTTGTCAGTCAGTGGTGCAATCACAGTTCCACTTTACAGCCAGACTCAGAAGTAACCAGGTGGGAAATATTCCCACTTAAAAGGAAATGGCAAAGTGGGGATCCCAAGTCAAAAAGTGATCCTACCCTCAGAGGTGCTAAATCATTCTCTTGACTTTTGCCAGATAAAGATCTTCCCCTGTGATTGTTTGGGATCACATTCCTTCTGAGTTATTTATGTTTTTTCTCTGGAGTGCTGGATTACTAACTTCATGATCAATCATCCATCAGATAACTATACCTGAAGTCAAGATTCAAAATAATATTAATTGCAGGGCCCAAAGCTTTTATCTCAGATTTTACCAATCAGTTTAGAGCAGAAAATTTTTCAGGATCCACAGTCGGAGAGGAGATTTCATTCCACAGGTTTATTTGATTTTGTTCTTTAAGTTAGAACACATCCTGGCATAAAGATCAATTAGCAATTATTGCTCTTTCACAGACAAATGTATACATCCTTAATGATCCTGTTTCCTTGTTTAGAAATTCCTTAACCCAAACAAGATCAGGTTTTGTAGGGCTGATTATTTTGCCCACTCAAATGACTTCTTAAAGCCATATGAGTTTACAGATAAAATGCTTTCCCCTTTAACCTTCCCATATATTAATCCCCAGTTCATTTTCTTTATTCTCTCATTCCATACTTTAGTCCTTATAGAATATCATTGCTCTACAGTTCCATCAAAGTGACAGGATTTTACCCCAGACTATCACAATTTAGTTATCTGGGAGTTTTCAGGGCCCTGAGGTTGCCCCACTTTTGTCCTGTAAAATATTTTCCTTTCTATAGTGAGGAAATAAGATAGTCTTCAATTCCAATGAAAAGAATTTCGAGGTAGATAAGAGATTCATACACCTTACAGAAAAAAAAAAATTAGAAGTAGTTGGTCTTTTCCTAATTCTTATAACCTCTACTTTCCTTGAGAAAAACATTAAGAATTTGGTAGGCAGTTTAACTTTTTAAGTAGCACTATCTCAAACCTGGATTTTTCTTATTAATGATGGCTTCATCTTCTAACTGTTAAGGGTAAATTTAGGGTTGAGACTGAATATAAATTTAGTTGGTCGCCAGGGATTTAATTTCTAAATCCCAATGAAACACTCAAGTCAGAATGGAATTTTATGGTGGTTTATTTATAATAGAAGAAAGAATTTAAGAATGAGAGAGAGAGAGAGGAAAGAATCTAATTGCTCCAGCCTGGGCTGAGCCAGGCAAGAAGTTCAGACGGCTTGGCCAAGGGGGCCACCCCAGTAAACCAAGGGAAAGGAGAGTCAGTCTTATCACTCATCACGTGACTGTCTCAAGGAAGCTGCCTGAAGAGCTTCTCCAGGCTCGAGTTCCAGGGTCAACTCTGCAAGGCTCCCTCCCCACAGGAAGTGACATGAAACATGAAGGCAGTTCTTTACATCACTTCCTGTATCTCAGATGTGCCAATAGTGGCTTAAGCTTGGCTTAGGACAGCCCAGGGGTCAGTCAGTTGTTTCTGATTTGTCACTTGCTAGCACATGCCAGTGTGGTATATACATTCTTAAGTGCTAGACTAAGCAAAATGGAGAAAATCTAAAATTCACAATCCCCCCCGATGATGATTGGGGAACTATCCTCCCCAATTGATTACTAAACATAATCATCCTCTAAATCTTCTAACTGTGGGTGCATACAAAATTTTACCTTCTAAGAGAAAAACTACAATAGTTAGAGGTAAGAGGGAAGTAGAAGAGAGAGAAACAGCAAAACCAATGTTTTGCTGGGCACATTGGAAAAAACCAATTGGGAGCAGTCCCCTTTTGGCATAAGAGTGTACATTCAAAATAAATGTTCAATCAACCTTGTAAACCTTAAAATTTCTTAGACCTATGAATGTTGGAAATTTCCCCACTGGGAAATCTCATACTGGAAAAAATTTCCTACTGATAGTAAGAACTCTATTGGAATGTGAAACTCCTTGGCATGGGAGGATCCTTCTTCTCCCCACCTAAGACTACTTTAGGACAGAAACCTTTTGCTAAACAATGGAAAGGGCTTTGACCTATGCTTAAGCATAGAACAGGAAGTTCTTTGAGTCATGATTGATTTTAGAATTGATACAATAGAGATACTTGGAATGACAGAACCAGGTCTTGGAAACTACAATCTCCACCCTACTCAGTGTAACAGAATTTAGGGAGGGCTGCAGCAAAGATCAAGATTTAATTATTTGAGAATATGACCTTCAATAGACATGTGCAAAGCCACAGACCTCTGGGTGGTCCTGGGTTAAACTAGAGCCACCATTGGCACAGGGGAGACATCGACAGTGATTGGTAGATGTGAGAACTGAGGGGAGGGAACTTAGAGGTTTCCTTAAAGATAGCAGGGTCTGAGGACAGAGGAGGAGAGTTTTTTTGCTCTGAGAGGTTTTGCTCTGAGTGAGGTGGCTCTGAAGGAGGACTGAGGAGGTTGCTCTGTGGGAGGACCAGGAGAGAAGGCTGGCTCTGAAGGAGGAGAATTCTGTGGAAACATTTCTTGAAAGGAGGCTCTCTTGAAGGTGGAGCCTGAGGTTGGCATGAGAAGCCTTACCTAGAGAGATCTTGGGTGAGTGATTTATTCATTCTTATTCCTTTCTTACTTTCTCTCTTTTTCTATTGATTAATCAGTGTATTATAAATTAAATTTCTCTATAAAACCCAGTTGGCTTGGGCATATTCATAAATTGGGAATATATTCCCTGGCGACCATCTTATATTTATATAAAACCAAGACACAGTAGAAAACATATTTCAAGCAGTCATAATTGTTATATATTTCCCTTGCTCCCCAAACATTTTAATTACCACAACCTTCAGTTCAATCAACCACACCCCTAGGTTCATTCTGGATCTTCCTGATGTAGTGTAAGGTTTTAGGTATCTTTCTGCAAACAGTTCGTTCTCTGGTTTTTAGGAGTTAGCAAGCTTCTTCCCTGAAGGTCTTTATCGAACAAAAATTTTAAATCTTGTATTTTATGAAAATCAATCCCCCATGAAGAGGATGTTGAGAAACACCCAGTTCAACTCAGGATGCAAGGTTGAGTTATGGGATGTGTGAGTCAATTATCAAAAGGATAAACAAAAAAGAAAAAAAAGAAAAAAGAAAAAAAAAGAATGGAAAAAAATTAAACAGAAGGAAGAATTCAAAATCAGTATCAAAATATCAAAAACCTATGTATACAAAATTTTGAGTAAGCAAGAATAAATTCATAATAGGCCCTTGTATTAGGGTTTAATAAATTTCTAACAGGCCTTTGTATTAGGGTCCAGTTAAAGTAATTTCTAATCCCACAAGTCTGTAGGACAGAATTCAGTAATATTTCACTTACCTATTTGCAGCCAAGGCTATAGGAACTTACCATACTATAAGAGAGAAAAAAGGACCAGATTTTAATTTTGATACGGAACTGTCATTCCTTGGTCTGATTTACCTTCATTCTCAGGGATAGGGGGATCCAGGATGATAGCCAAACTTTGATACTTGTCTGTAAGTATTTTCACAGAGTGTGGACACAAGGAAATTCTACATCTTAACATATGTCGTGTCGCAAACTTGAGTCTCACACTAGGTTCAAGTCCTTTTGTAGTGGCTTAGAAGTGCATCAATCCTACCTGGAATTGTTTCTTTTGTTTTGACCTGTATGCTCTTTTTGGCACTCTTTAGGTTAAGTCTGTGCTCCTTTTTGATCCCGTTTCCTAGAATCAGACACAAACATTAATCACAGTCCTGTAATAATTATCAATAAATGGCAGGTTCCCACAGTCTACAGCTGTTTGGGTATGTATTAATATTATAGCAAGTATATATATATATATATATACATATATATATGCATATATATTTTAAACCTATATTATTGTAGAATAAAAAACTAAAATTGATCGTGTGTACCTTAAGTACAAGAAATGAGAAAAGGGAAAAATCAAATATTCTAATCAAAATAAAAGTAATAAAAATAAGGAAAAAAAATTTCAGGAATTCAATGTGTTACTGAAAAAACAGCATCCACTTGTCAATGGGTTATTATCTCCAATGAATGTGTAGGATACAATCAGTTTCAATAGAAGATACTCTCTTTTCATGTGAGCAATGAATCCAAGAGTCCTTCTCTCCAATTTTTATAGATGTTGGAGTAGTTAACAATATTTGGAATGGCCTTTCCCAGGAAGGCTGAGTTGCTGCAGTACGCTGGAAGTTCTTTATATACACCTTGTCTCCTGGGTTCAAGTTGTGAAGTGAAAAGTCTAATGGTCCAGCTTGTACTGCAACTCCGGATTCATGGAGTTCAAGCAGTTTGTGCTGTAATTTCTGTATATAGGAAGCAATAGTAGTATCTCCCCCTAATAGCGATGTATATGCCAGGGAGAAAGGCTTAGCGTGTATAGGTGGATGTCCAAAAAGCATCTCAAATGGTAAGATGTGTACACGTCTCCTCTAAGCCTGCTTCTAAGATAAAATAGGGCAAGAGGGAGAATTTCAGACCATTTTAAATGGGTCTCAGTGCATAATTTGCCAATCATAGTTTTAAGTTCTTTATTCATCCTTTCAACTTGGTCTGAACTCTGGGGATGATACGGAACATGGAATTTGGGAGTTATCCCCAAGCAAGAATATATCTGATTTAGAATAGAATCAGTAAAATGACTTCCTCTATCTGAATCAATACATGCTGGCAGGCCAAAGCGAGGAATAATCTCTTTTAAAAGCACCTTAGCAACAAAAGCTGCTGTGGCTGAGGCTGTAGGAAATGCTTCTAGCCATGGTCAGTTGGTCTACTATGACTAGTCAATATTTATATTGTCCAGCCTTTGGCATTGTTATGAAGTCTATTTGCAGGTGCTCAAAAGGTGTGTAAGTCAGAGGATGCCCACCAAAGGCTTTGCCTTGAAAGGCGTGTTGGTTATATGCTTGGCAGTAGAGCAGGCTCTACATACTTTAGAGGCTATGGTAGTTATTCCAGGGGCTATCCATACTCTCTTAACAGTCCACAATGCCCCGGGTACCAAAGTGACCTTTTTTAAGAACAGAAGCCAAGCCAATTTTAAGAATAGAAGCCAATCTTTTGAAGCCAAGAGTAGATCATCTATGTATTTGATTAAATTGCTGTTTTAAAATTTCATATTATTGGTGTCTTGGCTCATAATTTGTGCAAATAAACTTGGGCTTTCCATGAACCCTTGGGGCAGAGAACTTCATGTAAATTGAGAGCCCTTCCAGGTGAAAGCAAAGATATGCCTGGAGTTCTCATGTATGGGTATGGAAAAGAAGGCTAAGCACAAGTCTACTACTCTGAAGTATGTAGCTGTGCTAGGAATAGAGGAAACAATAGTATTAATGTTAGAAACTACAGAGTGTCTCTTTATAACATAATTGTTCACAGCCCTCAAATCCTTTATGAATCTATAGAGGTGCTTGCCATTGGGTCTCATCTTTGGTTTTTTAATAGGCAGGATGTGCGTGTTGTATTCAGATTTACACTAAATTATGATGCCCTGGTTGATTAATGAGTTTCTTACCGGGGTAATGCCTTCTATTGCCTCCTTTGAGAGAAGATACTGAGGAATGGAAGGATGTGGGCTAGATTTAGTTTTAATCTGCACAGGAACAGCTGATTTAAGTAAGCCTACATCAGAAGAAAATATGGCCCAGAGAGACTCCGGTATATCTGTAAGTATTTCAAAGGTGGGAGGCTCTTTTGCCTCCTGACTCTCTGAGAGAAGTACAGGGAGTAAATTTAGAGATTCCTCAGGCACTTCCAAGGACATAGAGCCATCTGGAGCACAAATTATTGTGGCCTGTTAAGATTAAAATTTAGGGGAAGCTGAGGCAGGTAGAAATTAGTTTCTCTCTGCAAGGAGTATTATATTTTTATGAGGTTTATTAAAGGTCAAGGGTTAAAGAAAATACAAGCAAGAGAAGCACATGCTAGGTGGGCTATGAGGCCCACCCAAATTTCACTCACATCATGAGACGCGTCTGTTTGCCAGCGGAGCCAGGAAGAGAAGAGACCCTGACGTGGGCGGAGACCCTTTAAATAATGATTTGCTCTCGATCCAGGTGAGAATTCAGTGAGATTACAAAGCATTCTGGGGAAGTGGAGCAAGGACTTCTGGGGATTGAAGTCTTGGATTCAAGTCTCCATTTTTTTACAGGCCTATAGTTTTCATAGTAAATCTCTCCCCAGCAAGTTTGTGGGGGATCCAGGCATTAAAAGAAAAGAATGTTCAATAGTTCGGGGTCCCATGCATACCATGCAAGGAGAAAGTTTTGGGACCTTTAAAGGTGTTCCTGATCCACCTATTACATTTAGAGAGCCAATAGTGTCACATTTTGTATCTGGTTTGTTTACCAAAACTGACCTAGACACCCCAGTGTCCAAAAGACAATCGTAGTATGAATTTCCCACCTTTAAAGTGACATGAGGTTCCTTACTATGTGGGGGGTAATGTATAGGGATAATTGGCATTAAAATAAATAAAATAAAGAAATAAAAAATAAATAAATAAATAAAATAAAATAAAATAAAATTCCAGGGTCTGGAAAATCAAAGGTTTCACTCTTTGATTCCAAGGCCCTCACTCCACCTTCCCCATCACACCTTCACAAAGATGCTTGGGAAGTTTTCTGGGATCCCCTGCGCTGATGGGGATTTTCACCCAGAGTATAGTGTGGACGAGCTCCATTTTTTATATATTGTTGTTGGGCAGTGTATTGATTATCATTTTCCTCCTTTGGAGCACTGTCATTATTTTGATTGGCATTATGATTCCTATAGTTATTATTTCTAAAGTTGTTGTAATTTCTTTTTTCCCCATAGCCAGCTCCTATAGACTATCATTACATGGCCTCTCTTCCCACAGTAAAGGCATGTTAACGATTTGTCTGTGGATTCCTACAAAGGGGCTAGGGTCTCTCCCTTATTTTTCAGTTGTCCTTGTAATCTTTCAATTTCTTTAAGTCTTCCACTGACTTATTGTTTTCCTCATGTCTTTTTTGCACAACCCTTATAAACAGAGACTGCTACTCTCCTCAATTCTTTGAGGTCCATAGAGTCCCAATTAGGACAGCTAGTTTTAAAGTAGTCTTTTACCACTGAACAACAATTCTCAATGAATTGCCTATGTATTTGTCTAATATCCCTTTCTCTAGATAAATCAGGGTCCATATATGTATTTCCTATGTCAATAAGTCTATCTATAAACTGGGAGGGGGTTTCATCAATTTCTTGTTGGGTTCTTTCAAATTTTGACCATTTTTCAGGTCTATCAGAGCAAGCTCTCATGGCTGTCAGTAATGCTTCTCTGGCCTGGTTTAGTTTTGTGTGATCTAGTTCAACATTGGGGTTCCAGTGTGGATCTTCAGTTGGTCAATAATTTGCTCCTCTATGTCGCTTCTGATTAGCCAGAGAGATGACTTTATTTTTCTCTCTGTCAGAAATTTTTCTAATAGATTTTCAACATCCATCGAAGTGGTGTCAAAAGTTTTGAATATGTTCTCCAATTTTTAAAATAATTAATATTGGTTCTTCCTCAGGTGAGTGAAGGTCTTCCTTGAATTTATTTAAATCTTCAGGGTTGAAAAGTGTATGGTGTCTTATAGATATCAAGTCCCTATTTTTATTAAAAGTGGGTACTTCCCTTAATGGAAATAAACTTTTATCTGAATTATCTCGTGTTTCTCTTTCTAGGCTTCTTGCTCTGTTTTCAGTGGGGCAGAAGGGGTGGGATGGTTAGGAGGGGGGGGGATCAAGGTAGTTTGGGCAGGGCAGGTAGCATGGGTGGATGGGGTAGCCAGGGCAACAGGGGTGGGGATGGAAGCATCATGGGCAGGGGGGGTGGCCAGGGAAGAGGGGGTGGGGCAAGAGGCATGGGGAAGGGCTAGGGCTGAGGGTTTGGGGTAGGAGGCATGGGCAGGGGGAGGGGTTAGGGCTGAAGTGGCTGTGTAGGGGGAGGGGCCAGGGCAGGAGACATGGGCAGGGGGAGGAGTGGGTTGTTTAGGAGTAGGGAAGGGCTAGGGCCAAGGGGACAAGGCAAGAGGAATGGGCAGGGGGAGGAGTTAGTTGGATAGTGAGGGGGGGAAGAAGTTGGGTATGGGAGGGGGAAGTTTGAGAACTAGGAGCAAAATTATGTAGAGCAGGGAGGGACAGGGATTCTGATAATGATGAAAGATGGAGAGGTAAATCACTCCTATTATGGGATGTTATTGAGTCTCTTTTAATGCTTTTTATAGAAGCTATGAGCTCCCCTAAACTTTTCTCTATAAGCTCAAGCCAAGTATTGTGTTCTGCATATTGTTGAATAGTAGAAAGAACAATTGGTTGGTTAAGCTGGGAAATATGTTTTCCAAGGGGAGACTGACATAATTCTCCTATTTGATTCTCTTATCTTATGTATGGTATTTTCCAGGACTCTCTGAGAGAAAATTAGATACAATATTACAGCTCCAACAATTAAAATCTCAAGGAGGAGTAGTGTGGTGATTAGACATTGCCATAAGTTCTCTGGGATGAGCCATTTCAGAGACAAGGAATAATACATTTCCAAATTTGGTCATGGAGCTGAAAAGCTAGTTGTTAAGTTGTGAACTGACTGTAACCACATATTCCTAAAGTCAATCATTAAGTTGCCTGTAATTTTGCCTTTTGTCAGTAGGTGGCTCTACTGCCTAGGATCTTATTTTGTTGTTAATTTTTTTCTTTCTTTCTTTTGGCTAGGTGTTTGGGTGTGGTACTATGCAGAGCCCTAATCCATTCAATTCTTCTGCCTGAAAGGGCAGACAAAACTAAAGCCCTTTGCTTGAGACTGAGGCTCCTTTTAAAACTATGTTTGGGAGGGGTCACAAGTGGTCTTCCCTTAGCCCTCAGGCTAAACTGCTAGGACCAAGTGCTATCCTCTTTGAGCAAAGCCCACTTGAATTTTAAAAACTAGAGAGGCTGAAAAGCAGGAAAGTGGGCTTTAAGTTGACTCACTACTCTGGTGGTCTAGCCGTTTTTGTTGTGAGAAATCGAAGGAAGGGCTCCTTTTTCCATAGTTTCCTCACTGCTAATCAGCGAGGGTCCGCTAATTGGGTTGTTTGCTCCCTGTTTAGAAACAGCTTCCCCAGTTAAGATCCAGGGCTCTGCTGCATAAGGTTAAAAAAGAAAAACAACTGTTTTCAATTCAATTTAAGGAGAAAAGAGAGGAAAAAATGTTTCATACTTAGCTGCTCTAGCAGCTGTGTTTTGAAGTCGAGTTAGCTGTTTAAAAGACTGACTGACTTGAGGAGGAAGTAGAGAAAGAGGAAAGAAAATTCAGGGAATTTTGAGGGTACTTGACACAACCTTTGTGGATTAGCCAGACTGTTAAGGGTAAATTTAGGGTTGAGACTGAATATAAGTTTAGTTGGTTGCCAGGGATTTAATTTCTAAATCCCAATGAAACACTCAAGTCAGAATGGAATTTTATGGTAATTTATTTACAATAGAAGAAAGAATTTAAGAATGAGAGAGAGAGAATTAGAGAGGCAGAGGCCAAGGGAAAGGGGAGTCAGTCTTTTCACTCACCACGTGACTGTCTCAAGGAAGCTGTCTGAGGGGCTCCTCCAGGCTACAGTTCCAGGATCAACTCCGCAAAGCTCTCTCCCCACAGGAAGTGATGTGAAATATAAAAGTAGTTCTTTATATCACTTCCTGTGTCTCACATGTGCCAATAGTGGCTTAAGCTTGACTGGCCCAGAGGTCAGTCAGTTGTTTCTGATTTGTCATTTGCTAGCACATGCCAGTGTGGTGTGGGTGTGTACATTCCTAGGTGCTAGACTAAGCAAAATGGAGAAAATCTAAAATTCACATAACCTACCCTTTTAAAAGAATAATACTATTGGAATGATCTAAACTATTTATTTAAATGTTTAAATTTATTTTTTATTTTATTATTAAATAAATAAAAATAAAGATGATTAAAAATATAAAGAAATTATTAAATATTAAATTATGAAGGGTTCAACAAATGTAAATTCTATCAACATAGTGTTAGTTGCAATAATTAAAAGAATTTCGTATTGTGAAATATTTCAGTAATGGTTTGGATCTTGAACAGAGTGAATTAAAGTTTTAATTTTTTTTTAAACCCTTACCTTCCACCTTAGAATCAATAGTATGTATTGGTTCCAAGACAGAAGAACAGTAAGGGCTAGGTAATGGGGGTTAAGTGACTTGCCCAGGGTCACACAACTGGAAAGTATCTGAGGCTAGATTTGTATCTGGGACCTCCTGTCTCTAGGCCTGGCTTTCAATCCGCTGAGCCACCCAGCTCCCCCCTGAATTAATGTTTCATAGAGTTTTCAAAGTAATGGCCAAGTGTGTGATGTTAAAAAAAAAAAGTCTTGTGAGAGTTACCTGTTTAAAATATTTCTTTGAAATGTAGACTGAAATAATCCTTGTATTTCAAGGAATTGTTTAAAGCTTAAATCTTGTAAGGATCGTTAATGAATTAGGCTTTGGTGTTATTATAATGATGGTAAGATGACCTAAAGGCAGCGTGTAGTGAAGGTAACAGTGTTGTGATATGAGAGCCCTGATGGGTTGACTCCTACTCTCCTTCACTCTTCCTAGGTAATGCTGTCGAAGGGTGCTGCTTGGGAAATTGGGGTTGCCTTGTGTGAGGGTGATGGGAAGATGAAGGAAGGTCTCCCTTCACAGATGGTATAAGACGTGCCCCAGATTTCCCTGGCACGAGGATGTACAGAGACCAGGCTCCCCGAGTCTTTGACTCAGTGGGGAAGGGTTCTTTGTTAGCACTCTGTTGTAGAAGATCTAGCCACAACAGATACCCTTCCTTAGCTCCAAGCAATAACCTATGTGTTAAAATTTCAAATCGGTTTTCTAAGTTGAATCATCACTTTGTAAAATATCTAGTCTGATGATTAGAGATGTGTTAAGGCCAGAAATCTAGACAACAATCAAGCCCTGTTATCAGCACAGGAGGGAAAAGTTTGTTTTTAGATCAAGAAGCAACTGACTTTAGTGAGTCAACCAAATGAGAGACAAATGCATTAAAGAAATGCATCAATTCAACAATCTGGAATATTGGAATTTTAGTACCATCTTTATAGAAGGAAGAAGCACTTAAGCACTAAGATTTTTTTCTCAGTTAAGGAAAAATGTTTACAAGTTCCTTTACTTTCACAGAATATATAAGTATAAAAAAAGAGAAAGTTTTAAATCTGTAATTTAGAATAAGAATGTGATTTCATTGTTTGCATGTAAAAATCAGTGTGATTGATACAGTGATTCATGTATCAGGGATTTTATTTAACCATAAAAACTTATCTCAGTTTACCAATTTATACTTTGGACTAAAGTAACGTCTGACATACATTGGTTAAAGCAATGTGCTAAGATATGTTGCAATCTTACAGTTTTTTTTAAAAATCTGGAATCTTTGGGGTTATTGATTACCAATTAAAGTAATTCTTTGGTGGAGTACCGACTTTGAAGTGATGGGTGGTACGTGAATTTTGCATCTAAGTAGGAAAGAAATAAGACAGATGTAATTTTAGTAAGAGATTTTAATCAAAGTTCCAAGGAGAGATTAAAGTGTTTAGAGAATAATTTTAAGTATATAGAAATGAGAGGAGTGAAGAAAGTTTTTAAAAAGTTATGGCCTATTTGCATTAATTGAGTAAACAGAGGACTTGAAGGTAAAAGGTGTGAATGTTTTACTGCTAATAAGAATGAACTATTTTCCATGTCCTTTTAAACAACTAAGAGCATCACTCTTAACTTTAAGGTCACTATCAAATTAGGTAGGTCTAATAATATCCAATTAATTTATAAGTTAAAATAATTTAGAAAAAACCTTTAAAAGAATTATTTGACAAGTATAATTATATACTTAATATTCACCAAATCTAGGATTATTACATAACATGAGATTATTGAAACTTGTACAATAGACAACAATACACAGCATCTGTAATCCTGTTTTATCTGATAGATAATTTTGAAGTACAGCATCCTGATTTCATATTTAGACTCTGAAAAATGTCTACAAATAGCACATTTAGGAATTGTGATGTTGCTTCAAAAAAAAATTAAGCTTTTCTCTCCTTGCCCTATAATTGGTTTCAATTTGATTTTACATGTATCCTTTGTTTCTAGTCTTTTTTAATGTGGCCAGCACTGAAAAAGAGAAGAGACATATAGATATTTCCATCTTTATTATTGATTCTACTGTGTTGTCTGATCAAACCAAAACAGATGCTAGGACTAAGGAATGAGACAGATATAATAATATAATAAACCATACTTGTTCTAAGCACAAAAATTAAGTTAGAATATTCTATTAATTTCTTTTCATTTAAGCTTTCATTGCCACTGCTATTACTTTTTCCTATCATTACTGCCTCCAGCTTTGTCTTAAGGTAAAATATGAAATTTAGATCAAAAGTGTACACATACAGACCAAAAGTAACAACTGGTCCTTTTGAACAAAAACAGTGAACTTCTACCCAGAGATGGAAACACTGTGGCACAGTCCAATGTAACTTACTTCTCCACTAGCAGCAATGCAATAATCCAGAACAATTCTGAGGGACTCATGAGAAAGATGCTATCCACATCCAGAGAAAGAACTGTGGGAGCGGAAACACAGAAGAAAAATAACTGCCTGATTACATGGGTCCAGGGGATATGATTGGGGATGTAGACTCTAAACGATCACCCCGGTGCAAATATTAATAATATGGAAATAAGTCTTGATCAGTGACACATGTAAAACCCCAGTGAAGTTGCATGTTGGCTATGGGAGGGGAATGGGAAGAGGGAAGAGAAAGAACATGAATCATGGAACCATGGAAAAATATTCAAAATTAATTCTTCAAATAAAAACTTGTAAATAAAAAAATAGTGGACTTGAGAATGTTATGCAATTTTATCTCCTTTTTTTGAGGGCTATTTCCTTGCCTTAGGCTTAAAAACAGAATCTTCTGCTGAGATGGGTTCAGACCTTTGGCATACAGAAGTTGAGTAACACAGTGGAGCTGGAGCTGTGGGGCTTGTTTAGAAATGGATACACAATCTATTTCTAACATTATCGCATCAGAAATCTAGCATAGCCTTTCTAAAAATATGACAGCTATTTAAAAGTATAGATATATTATACACACACACATATATAGCCCGTTAAGATAATTTGACTGATTTTTATATTCTCAAAATCGAAGTCCCTAAATGAATCCTTTCTTAATAGCCAGTTCCCTTAAGAACAATGCGAAATGTATAGACTTTTTTTGAGGTACTGAAGCAAGTTTATCACATGAACAACTTTAAACTTTCCTCAAAGGCAGACTATTCCTAGAGCTCCTGAGTGAAAACAGCAACAACAGGCACTTAACCCACTCGGATAGGGTTGGGCAGACTTCCTAAACACATTTTCTCTTCTGAGAAGGAATGGAAAGCACCCAGATACAGACAAAGTCCACGCAACTCTGGTGAAGACACATTCACCAAATGAAACTCTGGTGCAGATATAAGACTACCCCTGCGGGCCTCTTGTTGTTCACTAGAAATTCTAAAGAAAAGAATAGTAACAAGAATATACTCTGACCAGAAAGATTTAACAGAAACTATGAACAAAATTCCTCCTTAAGAGATGGGCACACCTCAGCTCAAAGTGGGATCTTTAACGGGGAGTCAGAAAACAGTCCCCCTAAAAGGAAAGCTCCTGAGTGTCCCCAGACCTTTTCCGTGAGGGATCTCAGAATCCTGAATCCTTTCCTTAATCACATCATCTTGACAAATGGTAAGAAATAAAGAAACGTCTGGGTCATCCTTCCGAGCTGAAGATCCAAACTTTGACTTGTGATAAATTAGAGCTGGGGCCGTCACCTCACCCATCTTGAAGCAAAGATCCCAGACAGACAGACAACAAAATGTTTTATGGGTTTTTGAACAGGAAATTTGCTTAAGTGATTAACAAGGCAGAAGGCCCAGAGGATGTTAAGAAACGTGCAGTGTGTTTGGTAACACAGGTTTGAACATGGGATACAAAGTCCTCAGTTCAGTACGAGGTTAAGAGAAGAGAATTGAGTGAATCCTCCAGAAGCCTTGCACTGCTTAGGTCACAGGATCCTTTCTGGGCCGCAGTGCTTTGGGGAGCTTCTAGCTGGCCTAAATCTTCAGAGGATCCAACAGTACCTGAACCTGCCAAGGTTGTTGTCCTGTGATCTCTCAGGCCAGCAGTGGACTTCCCGTTCCCAGTGAAGCAGCTCCTTCTGCAGGCCTTTCCTAGATAACGACACAGACCTAAAGCTTTCATTCTCCCAACAGAAGTCTTCAGTGTCATTCATTGCTCTACTATTCCAAACTCCATCCCTTCCACTGCGATGGCCAATCTTCTGCTCTAATTGGTATACTCAATTCGTGGAATAATTGGGTCTAACTCTGAAAGATTGTCACTGCAGTTACTTGCCCAAAGGATTATGTATGTGATCACGTTTCATGATCAGTAATAAAAAGACAATCAAACAACTTTCCTTTCAATGTGTATAACATAAATTGTAGGAAAAGAAACCAAGAAGAATGGTCGATGAAGTTTTCTTGCAGAAGATGAAATGTGTGTCCAGACCTAAAGGAATTCAGTGCCCTCAGGAGGCTGAGACTAGTGGGGACAGTAGTGAAGGCTGGGGGAGGAGGCTGAGGAGCCTGGGAAAATGCAAGGCCAGGAGATGGAGTCAAGTGTGAGGAGCAAAGAGCCCAGGGTCTCTGGATTCCTGGAGCATGGAAGGGAAGCTCTCAGAGTGACCAGCTTGGTAGGTGGCTGCTCAGATGAAATATCAAGCTCTGGGGTGTTTAGATGCTCAGCAGGAGTCTAGAGTGAAGAGGGTTCATTCTGGTGGCAGTGACATTCCAGATAATGGAGATGATGGAGGACCAAACTTGGGATGGAGAGGCAGGCAGGGGGCTGAGGTCCTGGCTTTGGGTGCCATTGGAGGACAGCTCTGATTTGGGGACTTCAGAGGCAGGGCAGGTGGGGCATTGGGCACTACTAGAACCCACCCAGAGTAGAGAAGCTCAAAACAGACTGCCTTCTTCCCTTTGAACCCAGATTTCCCTGCTTTCCTTTGGGCTGAGGTCGGTCTGCCTTCTGGTGCTAGGTATATCTGAATGAGGACCTTTGGCTGCCCCTGCCAGTGGTGGTGGCTGCCCTTTCCCTGGGCTTAATCTTTCCTCTCTGAACTCTATGCATGCCCTTCAGAGAGGTCAGGAGCAATTTGGCCTCCCTGCCCTGCCCCTGCTACTGTTGTGGGCGAGGGAATGCTGGTTGTGGCCCAAAGAACAGTAGCTCAGACATGTTCGTCTCAAGATATTTAGGTGTCTCTTGGAGGATGTTACACATAGTGTAGTCATGGGGATGGAAAAAGCCATGGCAGGGGTGGGTGGGGTGGGGTGGATGCAGAGGATAGTGGATTAGGGGTTCAGGTTTCTAGATTGTATTGAGGGTCTGGGGAAGTGTGTCCTCCCATGCTTGGAAACTCTCAGCCTTTCCTCAAACTATTCCTCCTCTGGGGGTCCCAGAGACATTCCAGGCTAAAAAGTAGGGGATGAGCCAGGAAGGGGTGAAATGGAGGAATATCCAATACCAAGTGTCCCCTAGATTTTCCATGGAAACAGAAGAGCCCTGCCCAGGAGCATGTTATTGTCCGATCTGGTCACTGCCTTGTCGGTTATCCCCAAATCTGCTTCTGAATTTCTTCCCTTGACCCTTAATCCCCAGGTTTCCATAGTTACAGGGTAGGCTTAGATGTTTTGTTGTTTTGTAAATGAAGTGTTGCTGAAAATTAATGTTGAATTGTGATATTTTTGTGGACCAAACATCGCTTTAGTCTGGCCAAGGTCAAAACTTCAGCCTTGTCCCCTTCCTCTCACCCCCCTCCCGTTATGGAGAACCTCCCTTTTTTGTTCACCTAACAGGTTTAAGGGAGGTCTGGCAAGCCGTGGTGAACCTGGACCCATTTTGAGAGTGTACTAGGCCAGTCAGTAGGCTGCAGAAAGCTGGGAAGGACACCTTCCTTGTATGGACAAGGACCTGCTTGTAATGACGGAGGAGTTGAGGTGTCCCACATCCCCCTCCTCAGCGATCATTGATGAGTCTGAGATCTCAAGGGATGTACAGGGGAGGGACTGAGTGGTGGGTGACCAGGGAGATATATGATCTATATAATGTGAGAGAAAAATAAGGACAAGAGAGAGAGCTAGAGACGCGAGACCTGTGCTAGAGGAGGGAACAAACAGTCTTTTTTCTTTTTTAGACTGTGGAGAGAGTCAACTGACTACATTAAATGACCAGTGATTAAGAAATTAATTTAGAATGAAGAAATTCTGCCTCTCAAGAATTCTCGTCATTACCCTGTCGGTGTCTTTCTTATGAATTAGCTTCATCCCCAACCCAGTTAACAAAAGGTTCTATTTTTAATGAATGAAGACCCCTTTCTCTCCTCCTCCTAGTTTCTCTTCTTTCTGCGTAACTAAATATTAAATGATGGAATATATTCCAGGAACTAATGACCTTCATCATAATGCAAAGACAAGATGTTCTGGCTAAGGCACATCGTACCCAAGGATCCCCAAACTGTCAATATAACACCAGACTGCTCTTATTCAAGTAACTAGAATTACTCTGATCCCATATAACTCTTTGGCATCCTGTGCATGATTTCATCTAGATAAGAATGTTTCAGGCTTCTAGAAAATCAAATACAGAATTCTTTTTTCTTTATTTTCTCCTCATTAATCATTAGTAATTTCCTTCCCCCCTTCCCATACTGCCAACCCCCCCGAGCATTTACTACTTGCTACCTTCTCAGAAAGTCTTTAAAAAATACTTTTCCCAGGGGGCAACTGGGTTGCTCAGTGGATTGAGAGCCAGGCCTAGAGATGGGAGGTCCTAGGTTCAAATTTGGCCTCAGCCACTTCCTAGCTGTGTGACCCTGGGTAAGTCACTTGACCCCCATGGCCTAGCCTTTACCACTCTTCTGCCTTGGAGCCAATACACAGTATTGACTCCAAGATGGAAGGTGAGGGTTTTAAAAAAAAATACTTTTCCCAAATCAATTCTGACACTTGGGATGAGGAGGAATTTCAGATCATCTTCTCCCTTTCTCCTCCCTAGAATCTCCCATTTCATTCAGAGAGCACGTCCCATCTCCCCGATTTCATCTTGGCAAGCATTTCAGAGTAAAACTCTTCTCCAGGTTTTACTCTTCCAACATGATTCTCGCTTCAGACACAAAATGCCTTTGTCAGTATCCCACTGGGCTCTGATTGGTCTCCAGTGCTGGCTCTGACACTCTTCAAGGTTAGCAGTTTGGGTAAATCCCTTGTGTGCTTCAGTGTTCTCCAGTCAGTGGATGAGGGTTGTACTAGATGAATTCTGCAGGCTGAGCCCTAAATGCTGTGACTTTTCCTGGTTTAGGGGTCAATAACATTCAAGGATGTGGCTGTGGACTTCACCCAGGAGGAGTGGCACCTGTTGGAGCCTTCTCAGAAAGAGCAGTACAGGGAGGTCATGCTGGAGAATGCCTGGAATCTGCACTCTGTGGGTAAGGACCATTTCCTCTGTGAACTCTGGATTGGCCATTAAGGGAATGTCTTCACTCCAAGCCACATGTACAGGAATTTGAGCCCTTGTTAGTGATTAAAAAAGCAAAAGTGCTGTAATAAATATTGGAGGGGACATGGCCAAATTGGGACAAAATTGGGACAGCATTGCGGGTGGAGTTGTGAATTGATCCAGCCATTCTGGAGGGCAATTTGGAATTGTGCCCTAAGGGCGCTGAAAGACTGTCTGCCCTTTGATCCAACCATACCACTGCTGGATTGTATCCCAAAAAGATAATGAGGAAAAAGACATGTACAAGAACATTCATAGCTGAACTTTTTATGGTGGCAAAAAATTGGAAAATGAGGGGATGCCGTTCAATTGGGGAATGGCCAAACAAATTATGGTATCTGTTGGTGATGGAATACTATTGTGCTCAAAGGAACAATGAACTGGAGGAATTCCATGGGAACTGGAATGACCTCCAGGAATTGAAGCTGAGTGAAAGGAGCTGAACCAGGAGAATATGTGTATTGGTTCCAAGGCAGAAGAGTAGAAAGGGCTAGCCAGTGGGGGTTAAGTGACTTGCTCAAAGTCACACAGCTAGAGAGTGTCTGATGCCAAGTTTGTACCTAGGATCTTCCATCTCTAGTCCTGGCTCTGAATCCATTGAACTACCCAGCTACCCCCAGAAATAACATTTAAAAAGAATAAAACTATACCTCACTGCCCCTACTACCTAATCTAGCAAATTTATCCTTATTCCTGCATTCTTCCCTGAAATTCCAGGCTAGATGATAGGAAAGGAAGAGAAGGGAATAAGCATTTCAAAATACCTGCTCTGTGTCCTCTACTAGTTATGGAGGTTGTAATTATCATTAATATCACAACATCCTTGCTGAGTTTGGTACTCTTTCATTTGTAATAGAGGCCAACAAAGGTTAACTAACTTGCCCAGGGGCACCTACACCACCATCTGTCTGAGAGTGGATTAAATTTGTTTTTCTGACTCTAAGTTCTGATCTCTTATCCCTTCCCTATGTACGGATAAAACTGTAACAATAATTTTAGTGCTTTGACTTAAAATCTAAATAAGTGGTCGCCATGGGAAAATTCCCAAATATGAAAATACCCAAGTCAGCTGGGGATTTATTGAGATTTTAATTGATAGAGAAGGAATTAAGGGAAGGAGAGAGAGAGAAGGGGGGCGAGAGAGAGAGAGAGAGAGAGAGAGAGAGAGAGAGAGAGAGAGAGAGAGAGAGAGAGAGAGAGAGAATTAATTTAAACTGTTCTGACTCTGGCTGAGCCAAGCAGTAGTTAAAGGCCTAGGCCAAAGTGTCCTCCCTGAGACTAAGGGAGAGCGAGTCAGTTTTATTACTCACCACAAGACCATATCCAAGCAAGGTTCCAGTCCTCTACTGAAAACTATTTCCGGAACTGAGTTCAGAACCTAACTCCACTTCGAACTGAATTAGCCTGAACTGACTTTTCCCCCTTCCCTTTAAAGAAAATTTTCTCTTATGTCACCTCCCCTAAATTTTCACGTCTACCAATCACAGTAGACACTTTTTTCCAGGACTGCCCATTCTCATCTTCTTTGGTTTTCACCTTCTCTGGTTAGATTATATCTTCTGAGTACTTCACACCTCTTTGTTAAGCCTGCCTTTTGTAAGTTACTTGACCTTTTTGTTATTAATTTACCCTTTACAGGTACTTAACCCCTTTTTTGTATTAGATCTAAAAATAGACCTATCTTAAGGTTCTAGCTTTATTATAAGGTATGAGTTCGGGACTTTCATTGTTCAATCAGGAGTTTACAACTTTATCTTCCCCATAGGCATTGTTTGAGTAGGGTGGAGTAATTTCCAAGTTCCCAATACATTCCTGATTTTTATTAGACCAAGTATCTCCATTGTTACAATAAGGGGATAGCTAAACCAAATCTTCTAAGGTACAGTCTGAGTAGTTTTTAAGATTCACAACTTCCAACTGCCTTTACTTTCTAGATAATGGAAGTTGTAGAGTGTGCCTATCCTTCTATGACAAGTGGTAAATAAAGATAGAAGTTTCTGATTTCAAATGGGTTCCATGATCTCTGCCCTCCTGCAAATATCCCAACAGTGAATACCATAGAAACTGTCCTATAGGTCTTGCTTGCAAGTCCCCTTTCCATTAAGACAACTATATTCATTCTTCTCTCCTTATCCCTTCCTTCTTCCTAATGCCCAGGGCTTCCAGTTCCTAGAGAAGATATACTCTCCTCTTTTCAACAAGGGGAATCCCCATGGCTGCTAGAGGAAAAAAGCCCAAGGAACTCCTGTCCAGGTGAGAGAGATAAAAGCAGGTGTATAAGGGCTGTTATCCCAAAAGGTTTTAATGTGTTGTAGTGAAGGGAGGGGCTAGACTTGGGGGCTGGCAGACCTGACTTGGAATTTCTTTACAGACACCTTTCAGTAGTGTGATCCTAGGCAAGCAACTAAATCCCTGAGACTCAGTTTCCTTCTCTAAACAAGGGGGATTGGGTTGAGCTCTATAGCCTGTCATTGCCTTCCAGTGATAAAGTAATGGTCCTCTCAGAAGTCATTCTTGTGAACTTAATTCCAAAAGCACTGAGGCTCTGCTCTAGGAGCTCTTTCCTAGGTTTATTCAAGGCAGCAAACATTTATAAATTTCCTATTATGTGCAAAACCCTGTGACAAACACCAGGGATGTTGAGGACACATTTTTCATAGAACCTGCCATTTCTACTGTGAAAATGCAGCTGTTTTGAACTCTTTGATTGCATGATTGCAGGAATGATCAGAAGTGATTACAGGGTGACCTTATCTAGAAAGCAAATGAGGGTGTGTCCATACCTGGGACTACCCATGGGAACAGACAGGCACTTTTTTGTCAGTGCCATGGTTCTATGGAGTTGATTTTATGTTGCCCTTAGAGAGGGTGAGAGTTTGATCTAGTCACGGCATAAACATCAACATTGTTTTATGTCCAGTCACAGTGGTTTGGAATCACTACAAAAAGGATCCTTTTGGCCCTGAAATGCTCATAAGCTTGTTGTCCCAGCTGACAAAAGTATTATTAACCACACTAGGCAGTTCTTCACTACATGAAGCACCATTAGAGAATTTTTAGGTGTGACCCCTTCGATGTCATTTTGAAACTTCATAGTTTCATGAACCACTTAAAAGGACATGGTTCAAGAGGACCAATGCTCATTCATGCTGTTCATTTCCTGAGAGAGGGATGAAGTACTCCATATAGGGAGATATGACAGATTGTGAAATAACATGAATACTTAGTGTGTCTGCACTAAATGGCATATAATATCCTTGCATCTGTAGAGAAAAGAAGAAGACATATTCCCCACTGAAAATTACTGCATGAGAGTTAAAAAGAGAAAACTTGTTTCTTAGCGTATAAAATTTGCCAAGAATGACCATGTGATAATGCATTCAAAAGGACAAGAATAGAATATCTGGAAGGTGACTTTACTTTATTTTATGTTGTTTTTATTTTTTTAAACCCTTACCTCCTGTCTTGAAATCATTGCTGTGTATTGGTTCCAAGGAAGAAGAATGTTAACGGCTAGGCAATGGGGGTTAAGTGACTTGCCCAGGGTCACTCAGCTAGGAAATGCCTGAGGTCATATTTGATCCTCGGACCTCTCCTCTCTAGGCCTGCCTGTCAATCCACTGAGCTACCCAGCTGCCCCTTGGAAGGTGACTTTAAATTGACAAAATTATAAGAACAGTCAACCAATGGCTTTTTTCTTTTTCAACCAGTGACTTTTTATAGGAGAGACAGGGCACTGGAGACAGACCTTCCAATACTGTAGAGTATGCTAAGGCAGGGTGTTGGAGTTCTAGTCTACCTGCTGGGAGGTTGGTCAGTTGTCTCCATTCTTTACTCATGACTCGAGTTATAAAGTGTTATGAGGATTCTGGCTCTACTTTTTTCACAGATCTTTTGTGAGTTTTCTAGTTTATTTAATTTTAATAAATTTCCACATGAGTTTTCTGAAGTTATGTGATCCAAATTGTCTCCTTCCCTTCTTTTTCCTCCTCCCAGAGCTAGCAAGCAATTCATTCTGGATTATATATGTATTATCATGCAAAACAGATTTCCATATTACTCATTTTTCTAAAGGAATAATCTCATAAAATCAAAATGTTAAAACATATCCAAATAAAGAAATCATAAATCATATGCTTTTATCTGCATTCCTATTCCAACATTTCTTTCTCTGAAAATGTATAGCATTCTTTGTCATAAATCCTTCAGAACTGTTCTGGTTCATTGGATTGGTGTTAGTTACAAAGTCTGTCACATTTGATGGTTCTACAATATTGCTGTTCCTGTGTACAATGTTTTCCTGGTTCTGCTTATTTCACTCCATAGCAGTGTACATCGTTTTTTCAAGCTTTTTTTGAAATCTTCCTATTTATAATTCCATTACAGTCAGATACCACGGTTTGTTCAGTCATTCCCCAATTGAGCCATCTGTGTAATTTCTAGATCTTTGCCAACACACTGAGAAGCTCTAAATATTTTTGTACAAAAAGACCCTTTCCCATTAAAAAAAAATCTCTTTGAGATATAGACCTAGTAGTGTTTTTACTGGATCAAAGAGAATGCATTCTTTTATAGTCCTTTGGCCATAATTCCAATTTGCCCTCCAGAATGTTTGGATTATTTTACAATTCCACCAGCAATACATTAGTGTCCCAATTTTGCCACACCTCCTTGAATATTTATTATTTGTCTTTACTGTCATATTGGCCAATCTGATAGGTGTGAGGTGGTACTTCATAGTTGTTTGAATTTCCATTTTTATTATCAACAGGGATTTAGAACATTTTATCATATGATTATTGATAGCTTTGATTTCTTCATCTGAAAACTGCCTATTTTTATCCTTTGGCCACTTATCAATTGTGGAATGACTTTCATTGTATAAACTTAACTTAATGTTTTATATATTTGAGAAATACAACCTCTATCAGAAATTTGTCATAAAATTTTTCCCCATTTTTCTGTGTCATAAAAATAATTTGTTAGGACTCTTTCTTTGCTAATTTTGCAAAATACTTTGTATAGTATTGGGGTTAGTTGTTCTTTAAATGTTTGATAGAATTCACTTGGGAATCCATCTGGCCCCAGGGATTTTTTCTTAGGAAGTTCATTGATAACTTCTTCAAATTTTATATGAGATAAAATTATTTAATGATTTTATTTCCTTTTTTGTTAATCTATGCAATTTGTATTTTTATAAATATTCATCCATTTCACCTAGATTATCATATTTATTGTCATATAACTGGTCAAAGTAGTTCCTAATGATTACTTTAAGTTCCTTCTCATTAGAGGTGAATTCACCTGTTTAATTTTTGATACTGATTATTTGATTATCTTCTTTTCTTTTTCAATCAAATTAACCCATGCTCAATCTGCTTTATTAGTTTTTGTATAGTACTAATTCCTAGTCTTATAAGTTCAATAGATTTTTTACTTTCAATTTTCATTTATTTTTTTGGTTAGATTAGTCTAGTTCTGATAGGAAATGTTTGACTGTCCCCACTGGTATAGTTTTCCAGTCTATTTCCTCCTTAGAGTCTGTTATTTTGCTTTTTTTTTTTAATTTTTTTAAACCCTTACCTTCCATCTTGGAGTCAATACTGTGTATTGGCTCCAAGGCAGAAGAGTGGTAAGGGCTAGGCAATGGGGGTCAAGTGATTTGCCCAGGGTCACACAGCTGGGAAGTGTCTGAGGCCAGATTTGAACATAGGACCTCCCATCTCTAGGCCTGGCTCTCAATCCACTGAGCTACCCAGCTGCCCCCCTGTTAGTTTGCTTTTAAAAATCTGGAGGCTATACCTTTTAGTTCGTATTTGTTAGGTACTGATATTCTTTTCTTTTCTTTTTTTTTTAAACCCTTACCTTCCATCTTAGAATCAATACTGTGTATTGGTTCTTAGGCAGAAGAGTGGTCAAAGGGCTGGGCAATGGGGGTTAAGTGACTTGCCCAGGGTTACACAGCAAGGAAGTGCCCGAGATCAGATTTGAACCTAGGACCTCCCATCTCTCGGCCTGGCTCTCAATCCATTGAACTATCCAGCTGCCCCCTCTTTCATTTTATATATTACCTTTTATCATGATTTAATTACCTTCCTTATATCTTTTAATCAGATCTATTTTTGCTTTAGCTTTATTTGAGATCATAATCGCTACTCCTCCTTTTTTTTTTATCTGAATTGAAGTTTTGCATGTGGCTGCTTAGATATCACCATCCCCTATTGCCTCTGTGCCTTGCTCTTTGTCTCTATGGAAATTTTTAAGGATTAGGTGTTTCTTTTACTGTTTGCTCATTTTCCTGTCCTTTTTTTGGTCTGTGGACTGAGAATTAGTAAAAACTTCTGATTTTGTCTCCTCTTCTGATGGCTTACAGGTCTCAGCATTCCAAGCCATTTTGCCCTTGGGGCTAAGGTATTCACCATAGTTTAGGCTTTAAAGGGTCAAGTACTATGTCATTCCTGCCTTCGCTGAGGCTGGTGCCAGGGCCTGGGATTTCAAGGGGTGGGTATGGGGTTCTCTGTTAGTGCAGGCAGAGTGCGTGAGTACTGAAGTTGGCCTATGCCCAGGCTCATAACCTGGAGCAGTAAATAGGGGATGGTCAGCTAGCACTCCTGTGTGAAGTTTTATTTCTGGTTCCCTCTTATTCCATAAACATCCACTCTCTCTGCCTCTTCATTCTCTTCTGCTGTTGGTTTCTGACTCCTGTCTTTTTTTTTAAATATTGTTTTATTTGTTCATTTCCAAACATTATTCATTGGAGACAAAGATCATTTTCTTTTCCTCCCCCCCCCCCACCTCTCCCATAGCCAACATGCGATTCCACTGGGTATCACATCTGACTCCTGTCTTTTTGAAGTGCTTTTTAAAGATTGATTTTGATGGATTGTTAGAGGGGTTTCAGCATTGTCTGCTACTAAGTTGCTATCTTGGATCTGCCAGCTATTGTGTGGTTTCAATATCATTGTATGTGAAGCTATTTCTAAAATCAGCCTTCTTGCAGTTGTGTCCAAATGGTTCGGCTTAAGTTTGAAAACTTCTTTTAGCCTAGAGAAATTGAATAAAAATCAGTTTGCTTTCTGCCATCAGAGTGAAAAACTTATATTTCCATGTGTGTCCTTCTGTGCTTATATTACTATTTATTTTCTTCAGAGGTAGGGACTAATTTTGAAATGAAGGAAATGTCTACAAAGCTGACCGTCTTTGTGGAAGGATGTGGCTCCCAAAGATGCATGAATGAGGGTCTCTGTGATTTCTTTTTGAGAGAAATCTGTGACTCTGATTTCAAGGGAAATACAAATTCAAAGAGCGACTGTGAGTTTGATGAAACTGCAGAGAAATTCAGCCAATATTCAGTCCTAAATCAATATAAGAAATTGTCTTCAGGAAATGACTGTTGTCAAGATAATGAATACAGCAAATGTTTTCCTAAAAAACTTGGATATGTTCAGTCTCAGGAGAAACCTGAAATGCCCATGTATGAAAGTCATCTAGGGGGAATGATGTTCGGCCGGAGATTAGACCTTATTAAACATAAAAAAATAAGCCCTGGAGAAATGTTTTCGGTGAGTAATAAAGGTGGTAAAGCCTTAAGTCAGAATTCTGAGCTTGGTTCACATCAGATAATACATTCTGGAGAGAAACCTTATGAATGTAAACAATGTGGCAAGGCTTTCAGACTGAGATGCAGACTTGCTAATCATGAGAGACTACACAGTGGAGAGAAACCTCATGAATGTAAACAGTGTGAAAAGGCTTTTCTTTGGAGGGGCCATCTTACTATACATCAGAGAATTCACACTGGAGAGAAACCTTATGAATGTAAACAATGTGGAAAGGCTTTCGCTTTGAGGAGCAATTTTGCCAGGCATCAAAGAATCCATACTGGAGAGAAACCTTATGAATGTAAACAATGTGGAAAGACTTTCACAGAGATGGGCTCTCTTGCTAGCCATAAGCGAATACACACTGGAGAGAAACCTTATGAGTGTAAACAATGTGGAAAGGCTTTTGCACTAATGGGCAATCTTGGCAGACATCAAAGAGTCCACACTGGAGAAAAACCTTATAAATGTAAACAATGTGGAAAGGCTTTCACAGAGAGGGGCCATCTTGCTGAACATCAGAGAATCCACACTGGAGAGAAACCTTATGAATGTAAACAATGTGGAAAGGCTTTCACATGGCAGTACAGTCTTGTACAACATCAGAGAATCCACACTGGAGAGAAACCTTATGAATGTAAACAATGTGGAAAGGCTTTCACATGGCAGTACAGTCTTGCACAACATCAGAGAATTCACACAGGAGAGAAATCTTATGAGTGTAAACAATGTGGAAAGGCTTTCACATGGCAATACAGTCTTGCACAACATCAGAGAATCCACACTGGAGAAAAACCTTAGGAATGTAAACAATGTGGAAAGACTTTCACACTGAAGGGCAATCTTGCCAGACATTAAGGAATCTACTCTGGGGAGAAACCTTTTGATTGTAAACAATGTGGAAAAGCTTTCACACAGACCTCCAGTCTTTCTGGACATCAGAGAATTTACACTGGAGACAAACCTTATGAATGTAAATAGTGTGGAGGGACTTTCACACTGAGAGCCTATCTTGCACAACGTCAGAGAATCCACACTTGACAGAAACTTTATGATTGTAAACAGTGTGGAACTGCTTTCACACAGAGGGCCCATCTTGCTCAACATCAGAGAATCCACTCTGGAGAGAAACCTTATAAATATAAACAATGTGGAAAGGCTTTCTCCAGAGGGGCCATCTTGCTTGACATCAGAGAATCCATACAATGTGGAAAGCCTTTTACTCAAATCTCCAGTCTTGTACAATAGAGAAATCCACCGGGGAAGGAAACCTTACAAATGTAAAGAGTGTGGAAAGTATTTCACAAGATGTTAGAGTCTTTCCAAACATCAGAGAATGCACACTGGATAGAAACCTTATGAATGTAAACAGTGTGGAAAGGCTTTCACACATGATTGAGAGCTAAATATGTTGCTAAATATCAGAGCATCCAGTTTGGAGAGAAACTTTATAAATGTTATCAATTTGGGGTAGATTTTTACATAAAGCTCCACAATTGTTTTGTGTCAGAAATCCACACTGGAAAGAAGCCTTCTGAGTGAGGCTGAGCTTGTAGTTGCCATGCTTAGCTCACTTAACAGACAAGGATCTACACTAGAGAGAAACTTTATGGATATAATTTAATGTGGTAAAGCCTTCAGACAGCAATCATCTCTTATTCCCAACCTGAGAATTCTTTCTGGATAGAAGTCTTATCCCTGTTATGAATGAGGAAATACATTCAAATGGAGAGTTCAGAGTTTGTTCAGTATGAGAAAATGCTGAGGAGACCAGTTCCATGTGGATTCCCTGTGGGAAGACTTTCAAGCAGAGATCCTGACTTTATATCAGAGGATTCATAGTACAGAGAAACCTAATGATTGTACTCTGGGGGAACATGTTTTCCTTGAGGAGGAGGTTGATCACTATTTATTAGAGAAATGCAAATTAAAACAACTCGGAGTTACCACCCCACTCCTATCCAATTGGTTGTTATGACAGAAAAGGACTGTGAGAAAAGTTGGAGGAATTTTGGCATAATTGATTTACTAATAAACTATTGGGGGAGTTGTGATATATTGCTTCAGTCTATTTGCAAGTATTTTAAGATTCTTTCATCAATTTTTAATAAGAAAATTGGTCTGTAATTTTCTTTCTCTGCTTTGTTCTTACTGGCTTAGGGATCAGCACCATATTTGTGTCATAAAAAGAATTTCTTAGGACTCCTTTGCTTTTTTCGTGAAATAGTTTGTATCATATTGGGATTAATTTTTATATGAACACAGTTATGAAACACTTTTCACACAAATGAAATCATATCTAAACTACTAGAGTGTACATAGAACAGTTTGATTCTGTCTTACTGTGGAAGGGAGACAATGGGCCTAAACATGGACTATTGGCATCTGGAGGCACTGCCTCCCTGCTGCAATGCATTGACAGCAAGAAGACAGGCACTCTGCCTTTAGCAAAATATTAACAATAAAAACTACCCCATTTCCCCATGTCTGTCAGATCTTTCAAGCCCTGTGTGTCCAGATGTAGGATTCAGTGAACTTCTTCCTCTGTAGAACTGTCTGTTGCAATTAAGTGCTCAAACAGTTATCATTATAAAAAAAAACCCATGAGAAATCTATGACCAAATTGTCCCTTAGGAACCAATTGACTCTTTGAACATTTATTAGCCACTACAAATATTCAGTTAACTCTGGCCTGATTGAAATGTTCTGTTGGTCCTTAAAAATTACTTGATACTGGTGCTTTGAACAATAGTAAAAAATAATTTCTACCAATACAGAATAAAATTCTAATTAAGTATGTTGTCATAGATCCAAAACAATATTAAAAATGTTTGTATGACTATTTCAGTTTCAAAACAATTTTAAAATAAATTCAAAAATTCTCACAATTAAAAATTAAATTCAAAAATTAAAACTATATTCCTCACTTCCTTTAAATTTAGCATTCTCATAAAATTTCTCCCTTCTGGAGAATGAGCTGCTTAGGAACTAAAAACATCTTTTAAATTCACTTTAATTTCTTTTTTACAGGCATAGCCATACTCAGGTGGAGTGGACATTTCACTTACATTAACTACTATTTTAAAATTTTATTTCCGGGGGGCAGCTGGGTAGCTCAGTGGATTGAGAGCCAGGCCTAGAGATGGGAGGTCATTGGTTCAGATCTGATCTCAGACACTTCCCAGCTGTGTGACCCTGGGCAAGTCACTTAACCCCCATTGCCTAGCCCTTATCACTCTTCTGCCTTGGAACCAATACACAGTATTGATTCCAAGACAGAAGGTAAGGGTTTCAAAAAAAAGTTTATTTCTCCTTTAAGACTTGTGCACTTTTAGGATATGCTTTCTTTCTATATATGTCAGGTAATACCTAATTAAAACATCACATTCAAGTAAATGGATCACATGTTATTTTTTTCCCACTGATAATGAAAACTCAGTATTCATCCACTTGTCTGTTTGAATGGCTAAAATTCTACAAAATCTATATTTTCAATTCTCATATATTTCAGGGTATGCCTATCTGGAACTTTTTACCCTTCATGATTATAGAAAACTTTTCAAAAGGGGAGATAAGAGGGACATAACTACAGTAAGGGAAGAATGCTCCTCTAATTAGGAGTATTAATTAATGGCACGTATCAGTTGGTAATGATGCATAGCCATGTATAAAGCCTGACAGGTATACAACTGAAGTTTCTTTCTAGGGACTCCAGTCGAGCACCCTCTCAACTTTCCCATGATACTGAACTATACCTGCAGTTACCAGAAGACACCCAATTGGACTGCTTGCATCACCAACGAATTTTTTCCATAGCATTTCTTCCAATTGTATTTCATACCATTCAATCTCAAACAACAGTTCTCTCCAATTGTGTTTAGGGTTTATTAAAATATAGAAAAGAAGGAAGAAGTTTGCAAAGGCCGAGGCTTACTTTTGCAATCCAGGTTAGCTCAGGCACAGGACACAAGGACAACGTTCCAAGGAGTGTCAGGGATTTATATAAAGAGGACCAGAGTACTGGAGGGAGCTCTCTTTGGTTCCTGTCTCTTGGGAGCTGATAGAAATCACTTCCTGCCAGGGAGAAAAACTGACATTCTGTGGGAAGCCATTGGACCCTGCCTCTGAGGTTCCTCTCATCATCCATTTGGTCTACAAAGAAAGATTTATTCACAGGATTTCATCTGTTCGTGCTACCTGTGTTCCTGAGTTCCAGTTTCTTAATTATATCGGAGTTACTGAGGAGAAGCCAACCTGAGAAGATAATATCTGTCTGTTATCAAGGGAAACTACAGCCTCTTGGCTGGAGCCCTTGAGGGTGACTTTACCATTCTGTCCTCACCCTATCAAAGCAACTTGAACTATATTTCTCTACCAATACTATTTTGGAGAGACCATATTCAGGAAAAGCTAGATAGGGAAATTTTGGGGTAACAGACAGAGACAGTAGGGTGTCAGATAGCTTCAAGATCAGAAGAAAAGACTCGTGAGAGTCTATTAGTTGGAGGGAAAAAGATTAGAAAACCTAGATAGGGAATTTCCCCCTTTGGCCCTCCTTCCTTTCCCTGTTTAAACCCTTTCAAATAAACCCTTTTGTTTATCAAGAAAAACATTCAGATTGTTTTATCTCGGAAGAAGGTCTGAGGCCTACCAGCTTGACACAGACAGACAACGTCATTTTATCAATTTACCATCTTTATAAGTGAAATAACATTTCCGATTCGACTCTCTCCTGTTAGTAACAATCATATCCATAAAAATTATCCGGCTCCTCTCTTCCTTTCCTAAATGATCCCGAAATCACCTTAAGAAATAATTGCATTCTTCAATTCCACATAGATAGTGACCATAGATAGAGTCATGTGAACTTTGAAGAACATCGCTGGGAATTTTGTTGAAAAATTTCGAATGGACAGATATTAAACCTCATAACAAAATAAAACACAACTGAGTTGAAATTTTCCTCTAGTTAGATGATAGGAGAAGCTTTTTGCCAATCTTAAAGGAACCTTGTTCAGCATTGGTTCCAATAGAACTTGCAGGGGAATTACAAAGGACAGCTTCTGAATCTAGGTCAGGAAGAAATCTAAAAGACAGTGAAAAGGAGAGCAAAAAGGATACTTAGTCCAGTTCATCAGTCTTCAGAGACTTGGTGAAGTCCTTCCCGTTTGGCTGTAAAGTTCCTTGAGCTGATACCTTTGGTGGACTCCTTTAGGTTCTGGCCAAAGGTTAATCTGGGCTGGGTTTTGGCTGTCTAGGAAATGACTGGGCTGATAGGGCTCCAGGGGTTCTGAACTAATTTGCTGAAATCAAACAAAAAGAACAACAAGAAATCTAGCAAAAGTAACCTTAATAGATTTTACTAACTTCTACCACACTGGAGGCCTGGGATGATCGGGCCAGGATGTCACAGGGGAAGTCCCAGGTGGGAAAATCCTTTCCAACAGCAGCCTGTGCAGTGGTTTCATCCATCAGGGGAAAATAATACTCAAAGGTGGAGGCTAAATCAAATACATTTTCCAGACTTGTAGAGAGAAAGGGAATCTACCAAAGGCAGTCATCAGGGCTTAATAATCTTTAAAAACAAAAAACATTTTCTATGCAATGGTTGAACTTCCAAAATTTCCATTAAAATCTCCCGATTGGACTGCAATGGGTAGCTTCTCTTCTTAGAAAAGCAGAATCCATAAGGATTCCCAGAAAACTCAAAGATTTCACAGAATTAATAAGGAAAAGCTCAAGATGACCTTTAGATCAGAACAGAGAACTTCCATTGCCATGGCTGGCCATTCCTATTTCTTACCCTTTCACTCCACTCTCACCAGTGACTCCAAGAAAAGAAGGCATTAGAGTCAGCCCCGGCCCAAACATCTCTTTCTTGGTCTAGGGAAGCAGCCAGCTTCTGAGAACAACTTTGGTTGTTCAAGGAAAAAACTCAGGGCCCTTCACCGTCAATCACAAAGCATTTCCCCAAATGCTTCTGGTCTATTTGCAATTACCAGTCGGGTCTTCAATTTACCAAACTCCAATGAGCTTCTCGTGCTCCAGAACACGTGTGTGTTAATCAGAAAAGCCAGATGTTCTCTGGAAAGAATAAGCAACAGCTTCAAAAATGTGAAATCACAGCGTTTAAGTCAAGAGAGTTAAATACCTAGAATAAAAATGTGTCTTGTTACTGGGATCATTAAAAAATTAACTGCTGTTCACATTCAATCTTTGCCCCATTCGCCATGCCAGAACTGTAAAGGAAAACACTAAACCATAAAGGGAGGAATCCTGGAGCTTTCCTTTGGCTCCTGCTGGAGATTCTGACACTGATCACAAGCTCATACTATGTTCAGCTTTGGGGGAATCAACACGTAGTACCACTTCAAGTGTTATTGGCCAACATCGAAACCGCAAACATTTTAGGCAATTGTGGCAAATGGAGGTAGCATGGGTTCCTCTCTGGGAAGTACACATCTGACGAGATTTGTAGGAGCTGAAACTCAAGAGTAGTAGAGAACCACCTCCTCCTCTCATTGGTTGAAAACCATGCAGATAAGCCGCATTTAAAATGTGCTCTTTTATTGGCTAGGACCAAGCGACTATTTCGTCTAATGACCGCTGGTCTGCACTCTGATTAGCTCGCCTCTGTGTATAGATTGTAAGTCTCTAGTGACCAGCCAGTGGGGAATGAGGGCAAAGACCATCTTTGCTCAGGACCAGGATAACGGAGAACCCGAGCCTTCTCACTTCACTCTCTCTTGCAGCCTGTAACTCCACCTCCTGAGATGAAGATGAACTAAAAGAGCTTTTGCCACAATGATAGCAAATTGGAGATCATCTTTGAATAAATTCTTCTCTGCTATTAGAATAATTGAAGAAATACAATACAGACAAATCCCAGGTCAGCCTCAGAACTTCAGTACTCAGTCTTCTGTGAGAAGCCTTTTTAAAGTCCTAAGTTAGAGCACTTCATGCCAGGAGGAACGCATCCTCCATTTTGATTGGTCCCAAATGAGATGAACCGTCCTGGGTTTCATAAGCTCGACTCCAGCACTCCAGCTCGACTTCCGTCCCCAGCTTTAGTCAGCCTCAGCCATGCTGATTGATTCCTGCCGTGTTCGCTTCTCTCCTGGGCCCCCTCCATCCCCCATCCTAGGGTGAAGGGTGGGCAGACACCAGCTGCCTTGCTCCACTCACAAACACACAAACCCAGTCGTCCGTTTGAGTGTGCAGCCAGGCTGGACTCTAAGCCGTCTGGGCCCCCCAAACGCTTCAGTCAGTTCGGTACCTCTTGCCAGCTGTCTGAGCAGCTACAGGGTGAGCCCTTCCAGGCAGCTGGCCCGCACTCGGAATGCTCCTGGCAGCAGTCTCTCCTCCTGGGGCCTGGCTGGGGTTGCCCAGAGTTCCACCAACCCCTGATTAAAGGGCGGTTCTGTCTCCCCAATGCTGGGAGAGCTCCTTGTCCAGTTACAAAGAACAAGTCCTTCACCAGGCCAGGGAGAGCCGAGCTCTGGGCCCCGGAACACTGGCACCAGGCCTGGGCATGTCCAGTGAAGTGAAGAACTCCAGGTCTTCTCTACCCTTTGGGGAAGAAAGGGATCCTTGAAGGCAAGTTCATCAATGTCCCTATTGGGTCAGGCTTTGCTAAGAGGCTCCTTGGCCCAGTCTCCTCCTTTCCTGCATGTACCCGTGTCTGCATATATCCATGTACCCATTCTTCTGGCTCCATCTTCATCCCAGGCTTCCCCTTTCCTCTTCCCATGGAGCTAACACAAACACAGACCTCTTCCCGCTCTGCTCCAGTCTCTGGAGGATGGGGGACCCTCCATGCCCCACGTCCCCCTACCCCCAGCCCCCAAAGTACCTCCCTGCCAACCACTTCCCTTTGGAAGACAAAAGTCCTGGGGTGGCTCAGGGAAAGGCCCCTTCCTTGTCCAGGGGGGACAGGGAGGCCAGCATGGAGGCAGGCCCAGGGGGGTGATGTTTCTGTTTGGAGGAGAGGGAAGTTGGGGGGGCCCAGACTGCAGGGAGGACAGGACTCCTGGCTCAGGGGGGATGTAGGGGGAAATCTCTGAAGAAGCTGAATCCAGAGGCAGCCAGATGGCTCAGTGGAGAGAGCCTGGCCTGGAGAGCAGAGGTTCTGGGTTCAAATGTGTCCTGGGACACTTCCCAGGCCTGTGTATTCTCTCCTCCTGAGCCCCCAGAGGCAGCAGAGAGGACTTCAGAGCTGCCGCCCTGGTGCTAAGGCCAGAAAAGGAAGAATTGTCTGGGAGAGAAGCCCTTCCAGGGCCTTTAGCCCCTCAGTGCCTGCTAGAGTCAGGGCCTGGAGTCAGGGAGGCCTGAGATCACCCCCTGAGCGACCCTGGACAAGTCACTTTGCTTGCCTCAGTTTCCTCCCCTGACAAATGAGCTGCAGGACATGACAAAGCCGTCCAGCCTCTCTGCCCAGAAAGCCCCAAAGGGGGGAAAGGGGAGAGAAAGAGTCAGACAGACCTCAACAGCCTGAGCCCAGAAGCCTTACAGACAGACACACAGACACTCCCAGACTGTCCTCTGTCCATCAGGGCACTGAGCCTGGGCTCAGGGGCTGCTGCTGCCTTCTGTGGCCTCCTCGAGGGCAGGAGGGGGTTCCTGGGCCTCCCCCAGGCCTCTGAAGGGTCTTTGGGCCTCTGGGCTGGGGTGGTGCTGAGGGAGACCCTCCTCAGCTAGCCCAGAGGCCTAGGAGAACCTGAGGAAGCAGCTGTTTCCCCCCAGACCCTCTCTGGACCAGCTTCCCCACAGCCGCCACTCAGGCTCTTATTGTCTGGATCTCACAATAGGGGAAACTGAGGCAGATGTTGGGAAGGGCCTTGGCCAGGCTCCCCCTTCTGGGCAGTGTCTGAGGCCAGGTTTGAGCCCAGATCTTGGGGGTTCCAGGCCCAAGAGGGCAGCCCCTCAGGGGAAACTGTGGGAGGGGCCTTGGGCCTGGGCCTGTATTATCAGCTGCTGCCCTGTGCCTCAGTTTCCTTCTCTGTCAGACAGGGGGAACCTGGCACCCCCTCCTCAGGTTGTGGGGAGCTTAGATCATTGATCAATCAATCTGTCATTCAATCATTAAACACTTATTAAGCACCTGCTGTGTGCCAGGCTCTAGCCTGAGGCAGCCTCCGGTCTAAAGAAGAAGCAGCAGGGCAGGTGGGAAGGGAAATGGAGAGAGGGGAGAAGGTTGCAGCTCCCCAGGCTGGGGAACAATCAGTGTATGGCCCCTCCCCCACCAGGCCTCTTCGTCAGGGGCCTAGGCCGGACTCCATTTCCCAGAATGCCTCCGTCCTGACAGCTGGGAAGTCAGCTCTCTGGTACGGAGGACTCCATTTCCCAGAATGCCTCCGTCCTGACAGCAGGCAAGTCTTGGCCCTCCCCTATGGAGGACTCCATTTCCCAGAATGCCTGTTTCCGGACGTCTCCCTAGTATTGCCTCCTTCCCCAGGTGGCAGGTTCTAGGCATGCTGGGAATCGCCATTGGCCCCTCTTAGTTCCTGGAGGGCGCGCGGTTGTTGCTCCCGGAGCTTTGCTTTGCTGGGTGAGAACGGGAGGGGAGGCATGTGGAGACTTTCTGCTCCCTAATTCCTGGGGAGCGGGAAGACCCGGGTGGACCAGTCCTGTGTTAGTAAGCTGGGGTGGGGTGGGGTGGTCGTTTGCGCATGTGCAACAAGGGAGGCGGGGCCGGGGCAGTGTTGCGGGGGGTTGTGGGCAGAGGCTGTGGGCTTCTCGTTTGTGTTTGCTCGGGTCTGCCCGTCACTTTAAAGGACCACAGAAAAGGGGACCAACACCCGGGCAGCGCTAGCCGAACCAGGAGCCGTGGTGAGGCTTTGCCCTCCCCCAAAGGAGAGAATGTCCCCCGCCCACCGGAGCCAGGAGGCAGCTGGGTGCGGGGCTGAGCCCGAGGGGAGCTGGGGGGTGCCCGTGCTATCATACCAGGGAAGGAGACACGATCTTGGGCACTGAGGGAATGCCAGCCCGCTCTCCTTGCCCCCCTCCAGTTCCCCCCCCCCCCATTCCCAGTCTCCCCCAGTCCAGCCAGTGCAGCTTCTGAATGGAATGAAGCAAAAGATAGCAGCAGGGAGGGGGCGGGGCATCTTTCTGGCCAGTCTAAGGCCCTTCCCCAACCTGAGGCTCCCTGTCCCCCCCTGTGGGGGGGGGGGAGTCTCTCCTGAGGCCTGGGAGCCCCTCTGAGCCCTCCCCTTCTCTCCTCCCCCAGGTGCACACAGAGGAAGTCTCCCTGCCTCAGGCTGCCACCCCCTGAAGCACCCCAGGGTGGCCCTGCAGACAGCCTGCAGCAGAGGGAATGGCCCCCGGGATCCCGAGGCCCCCCTCCCAGGTGAGTGCAGCCCCTCCCCAGGCCAGGCTGGAATCCAGCAGAACTCAGAGCTGGGTCTCTGCCAGGCCTCCAGGGGCACCAGGGTCAGTACTGGCTACCCCCCATTGTGATATTGAAATCACTTTAAAAGACTGATATATATTAATTTAAGGTCGCCAAGGAATTCAGCTATGTAATTCCTAAATGAAACACTCAAGTCAGCTGCCAAATTTTTTATGGTGTTTTAATTACAACTGGAGGAAGAAAGTATGAGAGAGAGGGGGGGAGAGGGAGAGGGAGGGAGGGGGAGAGAGAGAGAGGGAGAGGGAGAGAAGGGAGAGAAGTTTAACCCAGACCCCCTCTGGCTCAGGCTGAGCCAAAGTGGGCGTTAAGTCCTTGGATAGCCAAGGCAGGGAAAGAGGTCAATCCTTATCACTCACGTGAGCAATCTGAAGGAAAACAGTCTGCAGGGCTCCTCCAACTCTTAAGCACCAGTCTCCAACTGCCTCTCTCCCTCCTCCCAGGAAGTCCCGAGAACTCCGGACACTGTTCTCTACCTCACTTCCTGCATCTCACATGTGCCAGTGGTGGCTCTAGCTTGACCTAGGACCGCCCAGAGGTCTGTCCTTTTTCTGCACATGTCTGTTGAAGACCATCTCCTCAGATAATTAAATCTTGAGCTTGCTGCAGCCCTTCCTAATCTTGTTTCACTGAGTAGGGTGGAGATTGAGACTTGATTCTGTTATTCTAAGTATCTCTATTATTATTGATCAGGAAATAGCTAAATCCGATCTTCTAAAGAATGGTCTGAGTAGGGTGGAATAGTTTTGAAATTCACACCATCTACAGTGTTCTGGGGTTTCCCTGGCCTGAATGAGCCGCCCAGGTTCCAGGCAGAGGGGCCCAGGTGCTGCCATTCCTTCGTCTACCCCCATGTGATCCCCTCCGTAAGAGGGGATGGTCGGGGGTCCTCCAGACCCAGGGACGGGCTCTGCTCCTGCCCTCCCGCCCCCGACTTGGAGGGATCAGTCAGACCTGCCAGGGAGGCTTCCAAAGGAGTTTGGAGGGAGATCAGGTGAGGCATAGCTGGGAAAAGGAGTGCTTTTAGCCGAAGGAAAGGGCTGGAAGGGCTCCAGCCAGGCTCCTGCCTCCAGGCCAGAGGACATGCCGGGGGCTGTTTCCCGGGTCAGGCAGTGGGTCAGCTTCCACTAGGCCTTTGGGCCTTATTAGACAGGAAGAAGTCGGGGAGGGTTCAAGGTGGGGTGGGTGCTGCCGAGGACATCCAGCACCTTGTTCTGTCCTCCTAGCAAAGGCAGCCTCCAGGGCAGTTACTGAGCTCCGCACATTCCCTGCTCATAGCTCTTCCCCCCTGGCCACAGGAGAGCCTCTGTGGTGGGTGCTGGGGAATGGGAGTGTGACAGACAGCATTGGGCTTCCCCCGCCCCAGGAGGAAAGAGCCTGGCAGGGTTGGCACCAAGAGGGGAATGGGGGGGGGGCTGGGTAGGCTGAGGAGAGCAGGCCCTGATGGGAGCTGGGGAGGCAGTGAGGCAGGGCCTGGCAGGAAGGTGGCATCAAAGGGCACTTCTGGTTCCTGAAGGCCAATCAGGGACAGGGCGGCCATGTAAAAGAAAAGCTTCTGAACATCCCCAGAACTTCTTCCTAAGGAATCTCTGAATCCTGAATCCCTTCAGATTGACAAAGTAAGAAATGTCTGGGCCATAATTCTGAGGTGAAGATCCAAACTTGTACTTGTGGTCAGTGGAAGCTGGAGATGTTACCCCATCCAGCCTGGAGCAAAGATCCGATAAAGACGGACAGAAGCTTGTTTTGTGGGGTTTTCACAGCTCATGAGCATGTCATGAACAAGGCAGAAGGTACAGAGGCAGTTAAGAAACATGTGATGGTGGTTTGGTCAGGAGGGCTTGGAACATGGGATACAAAGTCTTCAGTTCAGTGCCAGGTTAAGAGAAGAGAATTGAGTGAATCCTCCAGAAGCATCGCACTGCTTAGGTCACAGGAACCTTTCTGGGCCGCAGTGCTTTGGGGAGCTTCCAGTTGTCATAAATCTTCAAAGGATCAAACAGAACCTGAACACGCCAAAGCTGTTTTCCTCTGATCTCTTCATGTCTGCTGTGGACTCACCATTCCCAGGGAAGCAGCTTCTTCTGCAGGGCTTTCAGCTTCCCTCGATGACTCTACAGACCGAAAGCTTTTATTCTTCCAACTTCTTCAATATCACTCATTGCTATAATATTCTAATAGACCAAACTCCATCCCTTCTAATACTATGACCAATATTTTACTATTATAATAGGTATCTTCTATACAGTTAGTGGAATAATTGGGTCTAACCCTTAAAAATTGTAATTGCAGTTACTTATCTAAAGGAATACATGTGATCCCTTGTTTCATGATCAATAATAAAGGCAATAAAATAATTTTCCTTTCAATATGTATAAGATAAATTGTAGGAAATCAAACAAAAATGATAGATCCATGAAGGCCTCTTGTAGAAGACAAGATTTTCATCCAGACCTACAGGAATCCTGTGCACTCAAGAGGCAGAGACTAGTGGAGAGAGTAGTGAAGGCTGGGGAAGGAGACTGAGGAGCCTGGGAAAATGCAAGGAGTCTTGTGTGAGGAACAAGAAAGAGCCCAATGTCGCTGGATTCTTAGAGTATGTAAGGGAATCAGGGAGAGGGAAAAAGAGTAAGGGGGGAGCTCTCATGGTGGACCAGCCTTGTGAAGTGATTGCTTGGGTAGATTATCAAGCCCTGGGGTGGTTTAGATGCTTGGGAAGAGTCTAGGTTGAAGAGGGTTCCTTCTGGTAGTAGTGGCATTCCAGATAGTAGAGGACAGAGCTTGGGGTAGAGAGGCAGGCAAGGTGCTGAGGTCCTGGTCTTGGGTACCATTGGAGGACAACTGTGATCTTGGGACTTTCAGAGAGGCAGTGGGGATTACTAGAACCCACAAAGAGTAGACAAGTTCCAAACAAGAAGTTGTCTTCTTTCCTTGGAGCTGAGGTCTCTGCTTTCTTCCCTTTGGGCCAGATTTCTCTGATTCCCATTGGAGCTGAAATCTTTCTACCTTCTGGTTCTATCTGTATCTGAATGAGGATCTTTTGTTGACTCTGCTACTCTGCTGCCCTTTCCCCTGGGCCTCATCTTACTTATCTGAACTCTTTGAATGTCCTCCAAATATATCAGGAGCAATTCTCCCTCCAAGACCTGGCTCCGGGGGCTCCTCTCTGCCCCTGCTGCTTTTGTGGGAAAGTGAATCTTTTTTGTGTGAGAGGGAATACTGGCTCTGGCCCAAAGATTTCAAGCTCAGACCTGAACTTTTCAAGACATGAAGGTATGTCATGGGATGTTACACATAGTGTTACCATGGGGATGGGCAAAGCCTTTGCAGGGGAGTGGAATAGCCCCCGAAGGGGTGCCGAGGACAAATGGCCCCTGGGTTTCTAAATGGTATTGAGGGTCTGGTGGACTATGTCCTCCCATGCTTGGAAACTCTTCAGCCTTTCCTCAGACTATTCCTCCTCTGGGTGTCCCAGAGGCATTCTAGGCTGAAAAGTAGGGAATCGAGTCAGGAAAAGGGGTGAAATGGAAGAGTATCCAATACCAAGTATACCTTGTGTTTTCCATGGAGCAGGTTCAAAAAGTAGAAGAGCCTTGCCCAGCACCATGTTATTGTCAGATTTAGCCACTGCCTTGTCAGTTATTCCTCAGTCAGTCTCCTGACTTCTTCTCTTGACTCTTGATCTTCAAGTTTCCATAGTTACAGGGTTACGATTACATCCTTTGTTTTTCATAACCTGATTTGAACAATAAGGTTGAATTTTGACATTTTTATGGATTGAATTTCCCTTTAGCCTGGCCAATGTCAAAGCTCCAGACTTTCTATCCCCTTCCTCCCAGGTTCTGAAACTAGGGGGAACCTCCCTTCTTTTGTTCAGCTAAAAGGATTAAGGGCAGGACTGGCAACCCTTGGTGAACCTTGACCCATTTTGAGAGTGTGCTAGGCCAGCCAGAAGGCTGGGGAAAGCTTGGATTGACACCTTCCTTGTATGGACAAAGACCTGCTTCTCTCCTGATGAAGTAGTGAGGGAAGAGTTGAGGTTTCCTAAGCCCCCCCTCCTCAGTAGATGTCCAGGGGAGGGTCTGAGAGTGAGCTCACTAGGGAGGGAGTGTGTGTGTGTGTGTGTGTGTGTGTGTGTGTGTGTGTGTGTGTGCGCGCGCGCGTGCGTGCGTGCATGCATGTGTGCATGCATGTACGTATGCCCACTAGAGAAGAGAACTGCCTTTTTCTTTTAGATTTTGAAGTCTAATACACAATATATAACCAGTCAATTAATAAACTACTTTAAAATAAATTCTGCTGCTCAAAAATTATTGTCATTACACTGTCAATGTCTTTCTTTTGAATTAGCTCAATCCCCAACCCCAGTTAAAATGATGTACAATGTTCTCCTTATCATAGTTACTCTTCTTTCTGTGTAACTAAATATAAAATGACTGAATATATTCCGGAAAGAAGTCACATTCATCATAAAGCAATCAGCATATTTTGGCTAAGGAACATCATATGCAGTGGTTTTCCAAACTCTCTTTTCTTTTTTTTTTCTCATTTGTATTCTAGTAACAAATTTAAACCTAAGTTTTCAGAAGTTATATGATTCATGTTGTCTCCATCCCCTTTTCCCTCCCTCTTCCTGGAGTTGACAAGCAATTTCCCTGGGTTATATATGTATTATCATTCAAAACCCATTTCCATATTATTTATTTTTCTAAGAGTAATCTTATAAAACCAAAACCCCAAATCATATACTCAAATTAATTCAAATAAAGTGATAAATCAAATGTTTTCTCCTCTATTTCTACTCCAGCAGTTCTTTCTCTAGCTGTGGATAGCATTCTTTTTCATAAATCCCTCAGAATTGTCTTGGATCATTGCATTGCTGTTAGTACCAAAATCTATCACATTTCATTGTCCTACAGTGTTTCAATTATTGTGTACAATGTCCTCCTGGTTATGCTTATTTCATTCCACATAAGTTCATGCAAGTCTTTCCAGTTCTTTCTGAAATCATCTTGTTCATCATGCAATGATGTATTTTTTTTACCTATTATATAGTTAATATTTCTTATGAGCCATGTGCAGTTGAAAAGAAGGTATATTCCTTTTTATTCCTATTTGTTTTTTTTCCCCGTTATCTATTAACTCTTGACTTTTCTAAAATTTCATTGACTTCCCTTATTTCTTTCCTATTTATTTTTTGGTTAGATTTATCTAGTTCTGATAGGGGAAGGTTGAGGTCCCCCACTAGTATGGATTTACTATCTTATTCTTCCCTCAGATCCTTTAGTTTTTCCTTTAAAAATCTGGATGGCGTACCATTTTGTGAACTCTGGAGTGGTAGGAGTGGTTGGCTAGCACTCCTCTGTTAAACAGTTTTGCTTCTGGTTCCTCTTTACCCCATGAAAATCGACTCTCTGCCTTCCGAGTCATGTTCAATGGGAGAGCCCTATGACTCCATCTTGCTGTTGGGTTTGGATTCCTGTCTTTTTGAAGCACTTTTTAAGGACTGGTATGGAAGGATATTCGGAGTCAACTTTTGTTGCTACTAAGCTTCCATCTTGACTCTGCCCCTTTCCACAAACTCTCAATATAACATGAGACCGTGCTTCTTCATTTACCTAGAATCAAAGTCTGATCCCATATGGATCCTATGGAATCCTCTTTATGCTTTCTTATATATAAGAGTATTTTAGCCTTTTAGGAAATGAAGTAGAGAATTCCATTTTCTTTGTTTTCTCCTCATCAATCACTGGTAATATTTCCCCCCTTGAATACGTAGTACCTTCTGAGAAACTCTTCAAAAAAAGTTCTTACCAAATCAATTCTAAAACTTGTGATAAGGAGGAATTTCAAATGTAAGGATGATAGTGAAACTCTTTGATACTTTGGTAGATGTATCCAAAAGTATTCTTAAGTTGTAGTGAGGTAAAGCCCCAGCTTTCACTTTCCTTATTTCTTTTCCTTGTTTAGGGGTTAATAACCTTCAAAGATGTGGCTATGGACTTCCCTCAGGAGGAGTGGTGCCTGTTGGACCATTCCCAGAAAGAGCTGTACCTGGAGGTCATGCTAGAGAATGTGCAGAATCTACTCTCTGTGGGTAAGGACCACTTCCTGTCTTAACTGTGAATCTCCCATTAAGGAAATGTCTTCATTCCATGCCAAATGTATAGAATTTTGAGCCTTTGTCAGTGATTAGAAAAGCAAAAGTGCTGATCCCTGCCCAGGGTTCTCCTTCTGCCTGCTTTTTATTTAAAAAAAAAAATCTTTGAATTTTGTAATGGAAAACTGGGACTTTTCTTTCTTGATCCTGTTATAATTAAAATGGTTGATGTTGTAAACTGTAGTGAGTTAAAATGGTGGAAGATATAAATTATGATAGATATAAGAGAGGGTGAGTAAATTTGACCGCAGAAAATGTTTTCACTACAGTGTCTTGGTTTTTAAATCAAATATAAGGTGGTCGCCAGGGAATATATTCCCAAATTATGAATATGCCCAAGTCAACTGGGTTTTATAGAGAATTTAATTAATAATACAATGAGTAATCAAAGAAAGAGAGAGAATGAGAAAAAGGAAATAAGTATGAAGGGCCTTAAGCCAACATGGCCTAGACCTGAGTCTTAAGAGAGAGATCAGTCAGTTAGTCTTTTATCACTCACCACAAGGTCTGTCTAAGCAAGGATTCTAGGGACACCAGGCCAGCTCCATCTCAGCTGATTTCACCAGAGAGAGTTCCAGCCAGAGTCCTCCTCAAAAAGAGATCCAGCCAGAGACTGTTTTAAAGGGCCTCTCTCCAGAGCCTCCAGAGGGACAGAGTCCCCTCAGAGGAGCTCCAGCAAGACCTCCTTAGAGATTGTCCTCCAAGAGCTTCCCTTCTCAAGAGATTCTTCCCAAGCGATCCTCATAAGAGCTTTCTCCAAAAGGATTGTCTTCTCAAGAGATTCTGCTTTTCTTATATAGGGGTTTTTCTCCTATGTCACCTGCCCTAAGTCCTTACATCTACCAATCACTGTGGACGTTTTCCAAAGGACTGCCCATCTGAATTCCTGCTAAGTCGACTAATCTCCTCAGTAAGTCTGAACTAGAGAAAATGCTGCTGTGTCGACTAATCCCCTCAGTAAATCTGAACCAGAGAAAACACAGCTGAGTCAACTAATCTCATTAAGAGAAAACCTGCCCAACCTTTATAGGTACCTAGCATCCCATTGTATCAGTTCTAAAAACAGGCATGGCTCAAAGAACTCCTTGCCTCATCATAAGCATAGGTCCAAGTACTTTCATTGTTTAGCAAGGAGTTTTCTCCCCTAAAGCAGTCTTAAGTATGGGTGGAGTAAAGGTCCTCCTATTGCAAGGAGTTTTCTCCCCTAAAGCAGTCTTAAGTACGGGTGGAATAGAGGTCCTCCCATTTCTGATCCTGGCGAGTTCTCACATCAAAATGTGGAATGTTTCCAGTAGGGAATTTGTTCCAATGGAGAATTCCTCAATGTGGAAATTTTTAACATTCACAAGTCTGAGAAATTTCAAGATTTATAATCCTGAGATGTTTCTCTTCTGTTCTAGATAACTTCAGGTGAAAACTTAAACCAGTGTTACAGATTTACATTCCTAAAGCTAAATCTCAGGAGTTATCTAGTCCAGCCTCTAATTAGATCTGAGTTTTGTTTGCATATTCTCTGTTAATGCCCAGGCAGCCTTTCCTTGAAGATGGGAATTGAAGGGCATCCTCTACCTGCCAAGGCAGGCCCTTTCTCTTTTGGATGTGCCTGGTTTTTAACAAGGATTTCATAAAAGAGTATTAATGGAGAAGGCGAAGCCAAGCAGGGGGCATAGCAGAAGCAAAATCTGGAACCACCCTCAGAATCTCAAAGTAACCTTAAAACATACTCTAGATGACTATAGTCACGGAACTAACATGAGTAAGAGTGAGGTGGCTCTTCTAAGGAAAACAATTTAAAAGCTAGGCCGAAATGATTTTGTGGGGGATAAAGGAAGAACTGTAAATAAAACTGCACAAAGGGGATACTAACAATCCTCTCCTGATCAGCTGCATGAGATTTTGTACCTGGGCACAAGCCAACTTTGAGACCTGGGGACCCTTCTTAAGCCTATGTTAGTGAATCCCATGCCCACTCCTTGAAATACATAGGGCTGGCACAAGGCTTTAGTGAGGCTCCCAAGTCACTTGGCCAGTTCAAGCCTGTGGTTAAGCCCCTAGCCCCAGGGCAAAGTAGCTCCCAGTTCTCTGAGCTGTTCAAGCCATCATCAGTCCCCAGGGTAGACTAAATATACAGCTTTCAGAGTGCATAGCTGGTATACCGGCCATGATACCACCTTGGCAGAAATGAAACTTGCAGAAAGCCAGAACTACAGCTGAGGAGAGCAGCAAAGAAAAACAAGTTTAAGAGAATGCCTCCTTTACCCTTAGAACAGAGCTTGTCTTTGCAGTAGAAGTCAAAGTGGGGGGAAAAGTCTGGGAAAGTGAACAAAAAGCAAATGAAACATCTAAACATATAGCATGTCTAAGGAGTCAAAGAAGAATAAGGCATAGACTCAGGTGGGATTAGATTGAGATACCAAAGCAGCCACATGCAAAACTTGAAATAATAATGGGAATTGGTCTTAGGTGCTGAAAGAGTTCAAAAAGGAATTAAAAAATCTTAATGAGGGAAGTGGAGGAAAAATGGAGAAAGGAAATGAAAGTAATGGGGAAAAAAATAACACATAAAAAACCAAAACTGGTCAAGTGACAAAGGAAGCAGCAAAATCTGATGAAGAAAAGAGTTCCAGGAAAAGTAAAATGTACCAAATAGAAAAGGAATATTAAAAGGTCATGGGAAAAAAATCATTCTTTAAAAATTAGAAATGGACAAATAGAAGCCAATGACTTCATGAGACATCAAGAAATAATAAAATAAAATCAAAGAATTTCAAAATAGGAGAAAATATGAAATATCTACCGAAAAAAAACTGACCTGGAAAATAGATCTAGGAAAGATAATCTAAGAATTAGTGAACTACCCAAAAAAAACCCCAAAACTAGACATCCTATTATAAGAAATTATCAAAGAAAGTTGCCTTGATATCCTTGAATCAGAGGTTAAAAGAGAAATTGAAAGAATCCACAGTTCACTTCCTATAGTAAATCTCCAAATGACAACTCCCAGGAATATTATAGCCAAATTTAAGTACTATCAGGCCAAGGAGAAAGTACTGCTCTTAGGCATAAAGAAAAAATTCAAATATCATGGAGCCCCAGGGTTGATTACACAGGATCCGACAGTTTTTACATTAAAGGATCAAAATTCTTGGAATATGATTTTCTAAAAGGCAAGGAAACTGGGTTTACAACCATGAATCACCTATCCATCAACATTGGCTGTATTCTTTCAGGGGAGAAATGGTTGTTTAATAAAACAGGAAATGTCTACGCATTCCTGATGAAAAGAACAGACCAAAACAGAAAAGTTGATGTCCTAATACAAAATTCAAGAGAAGCATGAAGAGGTAAATAAGATAGACAAAATTTATAGACCTCCATACGGTCAAATTTATATTAGTGCAAAGATGATATCTGTAACTCTTAAAATTGTTATCCTTATAGTAGTTAGAAGAAATTTATATAGACAGACAGTGTGGTACTAAACTGTTCAAGATGATATGCCTTCCCAAAAATCCAGGGGTGAAAAAATAGCACCGAGAGAAAAAGGAAGAGAGAGGTAAAATGGGGTAAATAATATGAAATAAAGAGGCATGGGTAGAAAAACTATTCCAGTGCAGGGGAGGATGAGGGTGGCAATAGGCAATCAGTAAAACTTAAATTGAGATCTGCTCAGAGGGAATAACAGCCAGACTCATTGGGGTATGGAATCTTAAGTTACACTATAGAAGAAAAGGAGAATAAGAAAGGTGGTAGAGGTAGAGAAATAATGTAAGGGAGTTGGAAAAGGCTTAGGAGAAAGAGAATAAGAAAGGTGATGGTGGGAAGGGAAATAATTTAAGGGAGGGAAAATAGGGATAGTGATTAAAAGGGAAATGTGTGCAGTGACAGTAAAAGGAGAAAGTACAGGATTTAAAGAGGAAAACAAGATGAAGGAGAATACAGAGATGGCAAACATAACTTTGATTTTAAATGGGATAAATGTATCCATAAAACAAGCAGATAGAATGGATTAAAAACCTGAATCCCACAATATGTTGTTTACAAGAAAAACATTTGACATACACAAATAGACATTCAGAGAATAAAGGTAAGGGGATGGAGTAGAATGTATTGGGCTTCAACTAACATAATAATAAAAGGAGGAAAAGCAATTATGATCTCAGACAAAGCTAAAGGAACAATATATCTGATTAAAAGAGATAGGGATGGTAATTACATCTTTATAAAAGGCAGTATAGATACTAAGGCTATATAAGTACTTAACATTTATGCACCAAGTGTTGTAACCTCCAGATTTTTTAAGTAGAAACTATAGGAAAGTAAGGAGGAAATTGGCAATAAAATTATACTAATTGGGGACTTTAACCTTCCCCTATTACAACTAGATAAATGTAACCAAACAATGGACAAGAAAGGAGCAAAGGAAGTGAATGAAATTTGTCAAAGACTAGCTCTGGGTGGCTCTTGTCAGGGTCCAAGACCCTGGAGTGAAAATACATGGCCCAGGTTGGTGCTGAGTGCAGTTCAGATTTTATTGAAGAATGGAAAATTCTGCTGAGTCATCATGCTATAACTCAAAGTATACATAATGCTGAGAAACGACATGCTAATGGGTATACATAATTAAGGGAAATATATGTCTTCTAGATCTATACATCATAGGGTATATAATTCAGGGAAGTTTCTGTCTTCAAGAAAACTCAGAGAATTATGCTTATGGGGAGCTTAGATTTCTGGCACCTCCAGAAGTTTCTCTTAGATAAGCTTCTTATGGTTGTGTAAATAAGACCTGCCCCTCGCAAAGATCTTGACAGAGCACAGAAGGCTCTTTGAGAATTTCATCATGGCTCCTTTCCCAATAGGTAAAGCTTCTGTTCTGACCCTCACAGAAATTTTAGAAAATTTATATTTAATAGATATCTGGAGAAAAATGAATGGAGTGAAAAGGGAATATACCTTTTCAGTTGCATATGGAACTTAAGAAAAATTAAGCATATACCAGTCATAAAAACTTGACAATCAAATGCAAAAAAAGCAAAAATAATAAATGGGACCTGTTCAGATCATAATGCAATAAAAAGTATAATCAATTAGAGTTAATGGAAAGACAAATTTTTATTGGACACTAAACAATAATTCTTCAAAAGAATTCACTCAAACAAATCATGGAAATTATTTCATTAAAGAGAATGACAATGAGGAGATAACATATTAAAAATTTTGGCATACAGTCAAATCCATACTTGGGGGGGTAGAGTCAAGATGGCAGCTTAGAAATGGCAAAAATCGATTCCTCTGAAATCCTTTCTATACCAATCAAAAACAAAGTTCTTCAAGGGGGGATAGAAAACCAAATCCAACAAGACAGTTGATTCAACTTAAAGGGTACGTAGAAAAGATTGAATTCTTGGGTCTAAGAAAAGGAAGATTCCAATATCCCTCCCTCACCTACTGTGCTGAGACTTGGGCAGACAGTGGGATCCCAGAGAGGGGGCTCCAACCAGGATAGTGCCTTGCTACTACAACTAAGTGAAGCTCATGTTTCTGACCACAGCTGGCAAGGAGACAGCTAGAGAAAAGAAACAGAGGAGAGGGCAGTCTGGTCCCAACCTCCATCTTAGGCTTCTGCTACAGGAAGTTTTGGCCTTGGCACATTCAGCTCTGCAGATAAGCTCAACTGGCCTAATCCAGTATACCAGCAGCATAGAGAAGAAGCCTCTAGAAGGCAGAAAAGCTCAAAACTTGCAGAGCCAGCAAACAACTAGAGGAACGAGTGTACAGCCCACAAGGAGAAGGAAAAAAGGAAAAATACGATTGAAAGCTGCTATTCAGAAAAACAACAAAGAACAAATGGAACAGAGGTGGACCAAGCAACATTAAGTAAAATCTCAAAACAATACTTAGGGGAAATTTTGTATCCCTGAATGCTTATAGCAGCTAAATAGAAAAAGAGAAGATCAATGAATTGGCCATGGAACTAAAATAACTAGAAAAAGTACAAACTAATAATCTCCAAGTACAGACTAAATTGGAAATCCAAAAAATCAAAGAAAAAATTAATAAGATTGAAAACAAGGGAACTATTAAGCTAATGAATAAGACTAGGAGTTGGTTTTCTGGAAAAAAAACCAATAACAAAATAGAGCATTGATTAATTTGATTTAATAAATGAAGAAAATTGCCAGTATCAAACTTGAAAAGGGCAAATTCACTTACAGTAAAAAAAAAAAATTAAAGCTAAATCTGATAATGTAGGTGAAATGGATGAATATTTACAAAAATATAAATTGCCCTAATTAACAAAAGAGGGAATAGAATACTTAAATAATCCCATCTCAGGAAAAAGAATTAAAGAAACCACCAATTAAGTCCCTATGAAAAAATCCCCAGGGCCAAATGGATCCTCAAATGAATTCTATCAAATATTTAAAAATCTCTCCATTGGGAAATGACTGAAAAAATTGTGGTTTATGATGGTGATGGGATACTATTCAGGTATAAAGAATGATGAACTGGAGGATTTCTACATGAACTGGAAAAATCTCCATGAACTGATCCAGAGTGAAATGAGAACCAAAAGTACATTGTACACAGAAAGTGAAACATTGTAGAACAATCCAATGTAATAGACTTTACTACTAGTAGTAATGCAGTGATACAGGACAATCCCAAGGGACTTAGGAGAAAGAATGCTATCCACATTGAGAGGAAGAACTGTGGAAGTAGAAACACAGAAGAAAAACATGACTCAACACTTGTTTTTAATGCATATATGATTTGGGGTTTTGGTTTTAAAAGATTCTATATTGTAAAAATGAATAATGTAGAAATAGGTATCAAGTGATAATATTTGTATAACTCAGTGGAATTGCTTGCCAGCGCTGGGAGTAGGGTGGGAAGAGGGGAGAAAAAGCAAATGAAACATGGAAACATGGAAAAATATTTTAAAAAATAAAAATAAAACATTTAAAGAACTAATCCCAATAGTATACAAACTATTTTACAAAATAAGCAAAGAAGGAATCTTATCAAATTCTTTTTATGACACAATTATGGTACTGATTGCCAGGAAGACCAAAAACAGAAAGAAAACTACAGACCAATCTTCTAATGAATATAGACACAAAAATCTTAAATAAAATACTAGCAAAGATATTACAGCAAGTTATCACAAGGATTATTCACTATGACCAGGTGGCATTTATACCAGGAATACAAGGCTGGTTTAAAATTAGAAAAACAATTGTAAGGGGGAAAGGGGGTTTAATTTTTAAAGGGTTAGACTTGATTATTTGAGAGTTTGGTCACCAGGAATTTAATTCCAAAGAGATTTTATTTACAATTTATTTACAAAATGTAGAAAGAGTGAAGCAAGAAATCAGAGAGAGGATAAGGTAAAATATCTATCCTGAGCACTATGAAATTTACTCCTGGCCCCTTGGGGCAGGGAGAATTAGTTTCAGCCAGCCTTGGCAAAGCCGAAGACCCAGGGAGTCTCTTCAGAAAATCCAGCAGTTAAGAGTCAACTTTTCACTCACCATGTGTCAGTCCAGTCAGTAGATTCTAATGCCCCTCTTCACTAGCCTCAACTCAGCATGAAGAATTGTCCTCCAGCTGAAGTGGAAGTCCAAGTTGAACTCCGCTCCAAGAATTTCCAAACTCTGTGTAGCACTCTCTTTAAAAGGCATTTTCTCTTGCATCACTTCCCCTAATTCCATGTCTACCAATCACAGCTGATGCTCTGCTCTAGGACTGTCCAGAAGGCAGTTAGTCGATTCTGATTCGTTACCCACTGTTGCACACGTGGCTCACAGACCTTCCACTTCATGATTAAGTGGGATATTTGCACTTTTGGTGATTCAATCTAAATGGGCAGATCTTCATACATAACTTTTAAGTACTGTGTTTGTACTTTTTGTGATTGAATCTAAAAAATAGGCAGGTCTCCATACTTAACTTTTAAGTAGGATTAAAATAGACATGAGTTATAATTTAAATCTTCACAATCAGGGAAGAGCTGAGTACCTTCATTGTTACAATCAGGGGAGAGCCAAATCCAATCTTCACACAATCCACATAATTGACTATATTGATAGCCAAACTAACAGAAATCACATGGTTATCCCAAAAGATGCAGAAAAGACCTTTGACAAAAATATAATAGCCACTCCTTTTGAAAATACTAGAAAGCAGAGGAATGAAAGAACCTTTCCTTGAAATAAGAAGCAGTATTTATTTGAAACCATCAGCAAGAATCATCTGCACTGGGGATAAGTTAGAAGCCTTCCCAATAAGATCAGGAGTGAAGCAAGGAGGCCCATTTATCACCACTATTATTTAATATTGTACTAAGAATGCTAGCAGTAGGAATTAGATAAGAAAAAGAAATGGAAAGGATTAAAGTAGGTAATGAGGAAACTAAGCTATCACTCTTTGTAGATGATATGATGGTATACTTGTGTTATCCTAGAAAATCAACTAAAAAGCTAGTGGACATAATAACTTAAGCAGAGTTGCATGTTATAAAATAAACCCACATAAATCATCAGCATTTGTGTATATTTCCAACACAACTCAGCAGCAAGAGTTAGAAAGAGAAACCTCACTTAAAATCACCCTAGACACTATAAAATATTTGGGAATCTATCTGCCAAGACAAACACAGGAATTTTATGAACACAGCTACAAAACACTTTACACACAATTAAACCTAGATCTAAACAATTGGAAAAACATTAATTGCTTATGAGTAGGATGTGCTAATATAATAAAAATGACAATCCTACCTAAATTGTTTACTTATTCAGTGCCATGCCTATCAAACTATCAAGAAACTTTTTCATAGAATTAGAAAAAAAATAACAAAATTCATCTGGAAGAACAAAAGCTCAAGAATGTCAAGGGAACTGTAACAATTAAAATTTAGGGAAATTGGGGAGACTGAGGCAGGTAGAAATTAGTTTCTCTCTGCAAGGAGTATTATATTTTTTAGAGGTTTATTAAGGATTAAGGATTAAAGAAAATACAGGATAAGGAAAACGTGTCTAGGCCAGAGGCCTCTGGGAAGAAGTCCTTCCCCAAAGGATCATAAAAACATAATCAATTTAAAGATTACAGTAATTTGAGGATAAGAGAAAAAAAACAAACCAGTAAGCGAATTCCCGAGGCTGCTCTCTCCGTCACTTCCTGTGGACGGGGCTAGATGCCAGTTCGTGCTAGAAGCTTGAGCAAGGTGGAGGCCCACAGACAGCTTCCCTTCAGATCGGTCACGTGAGTCAAGGACTGTTTCCTTCTCTACCTTGGCCCCTTTGGGCCTAACTCCCTCTGGCTCCCTGCTAGAGGTTGAGTAAACCCTTTCCCTTTTTCTCCTTTCTCCTTCTCTCCTTCTCCTTTTTCTTACTCCCATTGTGATTAAACCCACGATAAATTCCACCCTGACTTGAGTGTTTCATTTTAGGAATTTCATAAGTAAATTCCTTGGCAGCCACAGTTTTAATATAACAATCTTAAAAGGTGAAATTTTCACTACAACATAACTAATGGGAAAAAAAAAAGTGAAGGATGGTGACCTAGCAGTACCAGATCTTAAACTGTACTATATAGCACTGATAAAGCAATTTGGTACTGGCTAAGAGAGATAGAAGTCTATTCAATGGAATAGACTAGGGGCAAACACTACCTCAAGAAGGTAGTATTTGATAAACCCAAAGATCCCAGCTTTTGGGGGAAGAACTCAATGTTTCACAAAAACTGCTGGGAAAATTGGAAAAGGATATGGGGAAAATCAGGTTTAGATCAACATCTCACACCCTATACCAAGATAAATTTAAAATGGGTAAATAAATATAAGGAGTGATATTATAAGTAAATTAGGTTAACATAGAATAGTATACCAGTCAGATCTATGGGAAAGGGAAGAATTTAAGACCAGGCAAGAGTGACAGAACAAGATGTAAAATGAATAATTTTGATTACATTAAAAAGACTTTGTATAAAAAAACCAATTCAATCAAAATTAGAGGAGCAAAAAACTGGGGAAATTGCACAACAAAATTCTCTGACAAAGATCAGATTTCCCAAATATGTAAGGAACTAAGTCAAATTTACAAGAAATCAAGCCATTCCCCATTTGACAAATGGTCATGGGATATGAATAGGCAGTTTTCAGATGAAGAAATCAAAACTATCAATAATCACACAAAAAAAGTTTTAAATGTAAATCTAAACGACTCTGAGGTACCACCTCACACCTAGAAGATTGGCTAATATAACAGTAAAGGAAAATAAATGATAAATGTTGGAGGGGATGTGGCAAAACACTAATGCCTTCCTGGTGGAATTCAACCGTTCTGGAAGGCAATTTGGAATTATGGCCAAAGGCCTCTAAAAGAATGCATTCCCTTTGATCCAACTATACTGCTACTGGATTTGTATCCCCAAAAGATAAAAAAACAAACAAAAAAAAAACCATGTTTGTGTGAAAATACTTATAGCTGAGCTTTTGGTGGTAGCAAAAAATTGGAAAAGGAGGTGTTGCCCCATGATTGGGGAATGGCTGAACAAATTGTGGTATAAGATGATGATGGAATACTATTGTGCTATAAGGAATGATGAACTGATTGATTTCTATATGAATTCTGAAGACCTCCATGAACTGATGTAAAATGAAATGAGCAGAACCAGGAAAACATACAAAGTACCTGAAACATTGTGGGACGATCAAGTATGTAATACTCTGCTTCTAATAGCAATGCAATGATCCAGGTGAATCCTGAGGGACTTATGAGAAAGAATGCTATCCACATCTAGAGAAAGAAGTGTGGATGTAAAACTGCAGAAGAAAAACAATTTATCAGTTGGTTATATGGGTATATGATTTGGGGATCACTCTTTGTGGATGATATATGATGGTATACTTAGAGAATCCTAAACAATCAACTAAAACACTAGTTGGAATAAGTAATAACTTTAGTGAATTTGTAGGATGCAAAATAAACCCTCATAAATCATCAGTATTTCTATATATTTCCAACAAAGATCTGCAGCAAAAGTTAGAAAGAAAAACCCCATTTAAAATAACTCAGGACAATATAAAATCTTGCGAATCTATTTGCTAAGAGAAACAAATTATATGAACACAATTGTGAAACACTTTTCACACAAATTAAGTCTTAGGTGCAAGCAAGTGGGAAAATATTAATTGCTCATATGGAGGCCAAGCTATTACAATAAAAATAATAATTCTACCTAAATTTATTTCTTCAGTGCATACCTATGAAACTACAAAAAAACAACAACTTGTAGAACTAGAAAGAAACTAGCAACCCGGAGAAAAATTCTTCTGGGAGAACAAAAGATCAAGAATATCATGGGAATTAATGTTTAAAAAAAAATAAGGTAAAAGGATGGTGGCCTAGTAGTACCAGATCAAGAACTGTACTATAAAAGAGTAATCATCACAACAATGGTATGAGTTAAGTAATAGAAGGTTGGGTCAGTAGAATAGATTAAGGGTAAGTGACCTCAGCAATCTAATGTTTGAGCAACTCAAAGATCCCAGCTTTTAGGATAAGAGCTCACAATTTGACAAAAATTGCTGGGAAACTAAAAAAGATATGTCAAAAATTAGGTATAGACCTGTAGTAATGATCCTATAGTATGTGTGCCAGAATGGGCAATGAGAGCCCTTTCTATAGGCATGCCCAGCATCACCTCAGCACAGAGTTTGTTGCTAGAAAGCCAGAGGGACACAAGGCTGGACTGCTCCCCACCCCCTCTCCATGCACACCTGAGGACATCACCTGCCCCTGTAAAAGATTTGCCATTAGTGATATAGACCAATATCTCACCCTGTATCAAAATATGGTCAAAATGGATTTAGACATAAAGCATGATATGAGTGAATTTAGGGAATACGGAATTATTTACCTGTCAGATCTATGGAGAAGGGAAAAATGTATGACCAAATGAGATAAGAGAACATTACAAGATTTAAAATTAGTAATTTTGACTATATTAAATTTGGACTGTTTTAGACCAATAAAACCAATGTTACATAGATTGGAAGAGAAGCAACAAACTGTGAAAAACAAAGATTTTTCAAATATATACAGAACTTAGTCAAATTTATAAGAATCCAACTCATTCCCCAATTGACAAATGATCAAAGTTTATGAATAAGAGTTTTCAAATGAAGAAATCAAAGCTCTCAATCATATGAAAAAATGTTCTAAGTCCCTCTTGACTAGTTAAGTAAATTAAAAGAACTCTGAGCTACTACCTCACCCGTACTAGATTGTCCAATATGACAGTAAAAGAAAGTGACAAAGGTTGGAGGGGATGTGGCAAAATGTGATAATTAATGCATTGCTGGTGGAGTTGTGAACTGATATATCCAATATGGAGAACAATTGGAATGACTACTAAATAGGTATTAAACATTGCATACTTTTTGATCCAGTAATACCACTACCTAGGTCTGTGCCCCAGAGATCAGAAAAAAAGGGGAAAGGACCTACTTGTAGGAAAATATTTGTAATTGCTGTTTTGGTGGTAGCAAAGAATTGGAAATTGAAGGGATGTCTATCAGTTGATGAATGGCTACAGAAATTATGGCATATGATGGTGATGGAATAGAATTGTGCTATAATAAATAATGAATGGGATGATTTCAGAAAGAGCTGGAAAGACCTACATGAACTGATGCAGAGTGAAATAAGCAGAACCAGGAGAACATAGTAACAGTAATATTGTAGAATGACCAACTATGATAGACTTGGGTATTCTCAGCAATACAGTGATCCAGTACAGTTCTGATGGATTTATGACAAAGAATGCCTCTATCCACTTATTACTTCTCTGAGGCTGGATTAAATTTGTTTTTCAGACTCCAAGTTCTGATCTCTTACTCCTTCACTACCAACTGCCTTTTAATTTCTAGATAATGAAGGTTGTAGAATGTGACTATCCTTGTATTATAAGAGGCAAATGAAGATGGAATTTTCTGATTGAAAATGGTTTCCATCATCTCAGTCCTCTTGCAAGTGTCCCAACAGTGAATACGACAGAAAACATTTTGTAGGCCTTGCTTGCATACTCCATTTCTCTTAAGATGACTAAATTTTTATTTTTCTCTTCTGATCCCTACCTTCTTTCTTCTAGGGCTTCCAGTTCTTAGAGAAGATTTTATCTCGTGTTTTCAGCAAGGGGAAGCACCATGGCTGCTAGAGCAAAAAGGCCCAGGTTGTTCCTCTCCAGGTGAGTAAAGTGAAAGCAAGTGTATAAGGGCTATTATCTGAAAAGACTTTTTTCTTTGTAATAAAGGGAGTGCTAGACTTGGAGGCTGCCAGATCAATACTGAATCATGCTATTCATTTCCTGAGAGATGGATGATGGACTCAGTATAGAGTATGAGTCTTGATATATGGTAGATCATAAAATAGCATGGTTATTTAGATATCTGCACTAAATGGCATAATTTTTCCATCCGTAGAGAAAAGAAAACTTATATTCTACTTTGAAAACTACTGCATGAGAGTTAAAAAGAGTGAAGCTGTTTCTCTGCTTATTATATGCATTTTACCAAGAATGATCCTGTGATAGTTCCTCCAAAATGATGAGAATAGAATGAAAGGTTACTTGAGATTGATAAAATTATAAAAACAATCAACAAGTAATTTTTAAAGTAAAATTAAAAAAGGCAATAGAGAAAGACTGTCCCAGTACTATGGACAGAGCATGTTCAGACACAAGTTTTGAGTTGTAGTTTAGCAACAAGGATGTTGTTCAGATCACTCCTCCATTCTTTACTCATGACATGAGTTGCGAAATATGATGAGAATCTTGTGTCTGCCTGTGTTGAAGGTCCTTTGTGAGTTTCCATTGTTATTGTATGTGAAAGTATTCACTTAGAGAAACAAAATCATCCATCTTGCAGTTATGACCAAATGGTATATCCAAAGACTGGTTCTTCTTTACATTTGAAACTTCCTTTTTCCCTGGGGAAATAGAATAAAAATCAGTTTACTTTTTGTAGTAATAGGAAAGAACGTATATTTCCGTGTGTGTGTGTTTGTATGTGTGCGTGTGCGTGCATGCGTGCGTATGTGCTCCTTCTGTGTTTATATTGTTATTTTTTTTAGAAGCAGAGACTAATTTTGAAGTAAAGGAGATGTCTACCAAGCTGAGCCTTTTGGTGGAAGAATCTGGCTCCCAAAGTTGCATGAATGAGGGTCCCTGTGACTTCATTTTGAAAGAAATCTGTGATTCTAATATCAAGGGAAATAAGAATCCAAAGAGTTATTGTGAATTTGATGAAACTGCAGAGAAATTCAGCCAATATTCAGTCCTAAATCAGTATATGAAGTTGACTTCAGGAAATGACTGTTGTCAAGATATTGAATATAACAAATACTTTCTTGAAGAAGTAGGACTTGTTCAGTTGCCTGAGAAACCTCCTGTAATGCCCCTGTATCAATGTAACCTAGGGGGAATGGCCTTTGACTGGAGTTTAGACCTCATTAGACATCCAAAAAATAAACATATAGAGATGGTAGAGAGTAACAAAGATGGGAGATCATTCAGTCAGATCTCTGAGCTTGGTTCACAGCAAATAATCCACTGTGGAGAGAAACCTTTTGAATGTAAACAGTGTGGAAAGACTTTTACACAAAGGTGCAATCTTGCTATACATCAGAGAATCCACACTGGAGAGAAACCTTATAAATGTAAACACTGTGGAAAGGCTTTCACACAGAGGAGCCATCTTGCTGCACATCAGAGAATCCACACTGGAGAGAAACCTTATGAATGTAAACACTGTGGAAAGGCTTTTACAATGAGGGGCAATCTTGTTGCACATCAGAGAGTCCATACCGGAGAGAAACCCTATGAATGTAGACACTGTGGAAAGGCTTTCAAACAGAGTGGCAGTCTTGCTAAACATCAGATAACCCACACTGGAGAGAAGCCGTATAAATGTGAACATTGTGGAAAGGCTTTCACACGGAGGGGTCATCTTGCTACGCATCAGAGAATCCACACTGGAGAGAAGCCTTATGAATGTAAACAATGTGGAAAGGCTTTTATAGAGAGGGGTTCTCTTGTTACACATCAGAAGATCCACACTGGAGAGAAACCTTATGAATGTAAACACTGTGGAAAGGCTTTTACTCGGAGGTGTGATCTTGCTGCACATCATACAATACATACTGGAGTGAAACCTTATGAATGTAAACAGTGTGGAAAGGCTTTCACACTGAGGAGTAATCTTGCTGCACATCATAGAATCCACACTGGAGAAAAACCTTATGAATGTAAACAATGTGGAAAAGGTTTCACACTGAGGAGTAATCTTGCTGCCCATCAAAGAGTTCACACTGGAGAGAAACCTTATGAATGTAAACAATGTGGAAAGGCTTTCACACAGAGTTCAGGTCTTGCTGCACATCAGAAAATCCACACTGGAGAGAAACCTTATGAATATAAACATTTTGGGAAAACTTTCACAGTGAGGAGTAATCTTGCTAAGCATCAGAGCATCCACATAGGAGAGAAACTTAATCAGTTTAGATTGGTTTTCACATGAAACTCCACAGTTGCTTCACATCAGAAAATGTTCACTGGAGGGAAACCCAATTAGTGAGACTGAGCTTATAGTTGCCATTTTTAGATTATTTAACTTAAGAGGATCCACATTAGAGGAAAAACTTTGGGAATACAATCATCTCTTATTCCTTTTGGATCCTAGATTTAGAATAGAATCCTAGAATTCCTTTTGGATAAAAATCTTATTACTGTCATGAATAATGATGGATACTGAAATGAAGAGTCCAGAGCTTATTTAGTAGGACAAAATGTCTTCTGAACAGACTAGTCCTAGATGGATTCCCTGTTGGAATACTTTCAGTGAGAGATCCTCTCTTTATTTCAGTGGGTTTATAGTGTAGAAAAACCCAATGAATGTGTACTAGTTGTATGTGTTTTCCTCAGGAGGATGGTGATCACTATTATTTAGAGAAATGTAACTTCTAATAAGTCTGAGCGACCACCCAACATCAATTCCATAGAAGGAATAGTATGGGAAAATATTTTATAGTATTACACAGGCAAAATCTATAATGAAATTTCTTAATAGCTTTTGCGCATGAGGGAAAAAATCCCAAGGCTAAATTTTTTTTTAATGTTGGATATTGTTTTTACACATAATCATGAAAAAAAATAAAATATGAAATGATGGAGAAGAGTTCTATGATCAGTAGTGAACAATATTCTTTTTGGAATGAAGGGGTGTACAGAGAACAATTATACAGGAAGGGCTTCAATTAGAGCTCATACTTGACTAAACACTGGACACATTATGGTGGAGATAAGATTAAACATCTAATTCACTAGGGAATGCTTTTTGCTGTAGTAAAGATTTTATTAGACTGTCCTTCATACTGTGCATAAAATACTATGAATAGGACTTTTTCTCTGACATCCTAAAGCTTGCAAATCTTTGTCACTATTTGACAGCATTTATCTGTTTCAGCTTTTTAGCCATTCCCTGGTTGTCACTCAGTTGTTTACTGTTTTTTGCTGACACATACAGATCTTACCAAACAAATTAAGAGTGCATGGGGAAGATGTGGAAGGGATACAGGACCTGAGCCTTACTGTTCAGTCCAAGGACTCAGACTCATGATGCAGTTGGCTAATTTCTGTGTCTGAGCAGAAATCCAACTCCTCTGATGAAGTAATAATGGAGGACTTGAGGTCTCCATGTCCACCTTTTCTCTCAAAATACCAACTAATAGGGGGCAGCTGGGTGGCTCAGTGGATTGAGAGTCAGGCCTAGAGATGGGAGGTCCTGGGTTCAAATCTGACCTCAGACACTTCCCAGCTGTGTGACCCTGGGCAAGTCATTTGACTCCCATTGCCTATCCCTTACCACTCTTCTGCCTTGGAGACAATACACAGTATTGACTCCAAGACGGAAGGTAAGGATTTAAAAAAAAAACAACTAATGGGAACTCGGGGGACTTCCTAAGAATAAGCTGTCAATCAAAAAAGAAACAGGACATAACTCCCTTTATAAATAAGAGGCAAGGCACCCTCTTCTGGGGACAATGGTGAAGGAAACATTTTGCTTATGGGAATCAAATGACCCCCATTGAAAAACCATATTATCCTTGAAGAAATAGCCTCATTTTCTTTGTTAAAATCTGGATGCTGCACAGTATAACATATCTATGAGATGAGAAAAGCCCTAATTACTCATGATAATTACTTTCCCTCTAATTGGAGAGTCATTATAATGGAGAAGGGGATAAGAATTTCACTAGATCTTGGAGCTCTCAAGGAAACAAGGAGATTTAAGTAGATCTTTTTAATTTTCTCCTTTCAAATATAGGCAAATAAATAGCTGATTTGAGTAAATATTTTAACATCAGTATCATACAATATTAAATGATACAATATTATACATTGTATTATATTGTCATATTTTAAAAGACTGTTATATAATACTAGATTATAGTATTATAACCAATATATAACATCAGTTCATGAAAACCCAAATTATTTCCATAAGGGATAGTTAAATAACTTCAGAATAAAACATAATGCTTAAGGATTAGATATATAACTGAAATTAGAATTAAAATTCGTTAAATGATGCTTGGTATAATTAAAATACAGGGTCAGTGGGCTGATAAAGGTGCTAGGTTCAAGTCTGACCTAAGATGCTTTTCTAGCTGTGACCCTAGGCAAGTCACTTAACCCCATTGCCTAGCCCTTACGAATTGTGTCTTGGAACCAATATACAGTATTTATCCCAAGAAGCAAAGTAAGGATTTAAAAGATAATGATAGCAATAATAAGGATTAACATTTGTATAGTGTTTGCCATAAACCAATAGGATATTAAACCTTTTAGGTGCTAATATTACCATATTACCTTTTAGATAACTGAAATCCCATGGCTAGTAAATTATACCGACTGGCAAAATCATTGCATTTCCCAGCATTATTGTTCTTCCTCAAAACTGTTAGCATTTAAAAAGAAGGAAAGGATCTCATTTTATCAATACTCAATTTCAGAATTCCTAGCTAACTATAACCTTATCCCAATTTCCTTTCAAAGAACTGGATCAATTTTTTCCCTGCCCAAAGGCCTAATCAAATCTTTTGTGTTCATTTTATCCACTCCTAAACCTCTTTCAACCTATCTTACAGGCTTTCAGGTAAACAGCATCACATTTAACCTCCTTGCAGCTCCAGGAGCTGAAAATTTCCAGCTTCAGTTTTACAAAGAGAAACCACATGAAGTTTTACTACATGAAAACTATACCTGTCCTTCTTCATAGCTTGATCTGAGCTTTCCCTTATCAATCACATCCCAAGTTGTTTATGAAAGTAATCCTTCTATTTCACTGATTCTTGTGTTTAAACCCTTACCTTCTATCTTAGAATCAATACTGTGTATTGGCTCTAAGGCAGAAGAATGGTAAGGGTAAGGCAAAGGAGGGGTTAAGGTACTTATCCAGGGTGACACAACTAGGAAGTGTCAGGCCAGATTTAAACTCAGGACTTCTCATCTCTAGGATTGGAGCTGTATCCATTGAACCACCTAGGTGTTCCTACTTCACTAATTCTTCATTTCTTTTATGTTTGCTTATGGACTGCCTTCCCACATTTTGGAAGGGAAAGGAGACTCTTAATTTTAAAGCTTTTTAAGTTCCACTCCAAACTTCCCAATCTTTTTAGGGAGTTCTTTTCATTTCTAAAAATAGCAGCGTTTCTTGGACCATATTCTTAGACCAAAATTCAGATAGATTAGTAGACATTTGTCTATTATAACCACAGTGAAACAAAATATGTTTATCAAAAAGAGCAGCTTTTCTAAGGAACCTTTTTAATCACTGGGTTTACATGCTACCTAAACAAACATTTAATTTTGTATTAACAGTATTGGAAAACATCTACATAGCTTTACTAAATTTGTATTTATACCTCTTTTTATTAGGTTAGATGAGCTTTCTTATCCTATGGTTATTTTGGTTTACAGCCCTAGCAGAAAAGCTTTAAGGAATTCTAATCTGATTCTGGCAAGGCTCAGCCCATGGGTCCAAAGAACAAAAAGAAAATGAAGAAATTGATTCCTAATATGCATGCTATTATGGAGCCCTGAAGATCATCAGAACCAGCTTTCATATAGTATTTGATAAACATTATGGGGCAAAGTTCTGTACCAAGTGAAATTTCTTGTGAATGATTTGATAGGAAGTGATGACTGTCAGATACTTATCTGACTTTGGCTGAATTTACTTACTGGTTAGAGCTCAATGTTAGATTTAATCCCATCTATAATAGCATTTCCCAATACTATGAATTATCACATTTTTGTTAGTCTAACAAGTTAGTAAACTGAGGTAATTAGACCTGACATCTTGGTTTATTTGTGTTTGTTTTATTTTCAAAATCCTTACCTCCTATTTTAGGATGAATACTGTGTAGTGATAAGGGTTAGACAATGAGATTTCAGTACCTTGTTCAGGGTCATATAGCTAGGAAGATTATGAGGACAGATTTGAACGCAGGACCTCCCATCTGTAGGCCTGACTCATACCCCTGTGTTTCCTGTATTATTATCCAGCATATCTCATCTAGTATTAGTAATCTTAGATTTTCCCATAGAAAATTAGTGAAAGTTAGGTGCTTTTCAGGAGAGAGATACCAATCTCTCTTTATGAAGAGTAGAGAGGAGCCCTCTCCAAGCAGTTTTTTATTTATATATATCTTTAATTGTCCTAATTAGCACTCTTTACTAATGTGGCCAACTCCCTGCTTCCCCTTCTCTCTTCTTATTTTGGATTCCTAATAGCTCTGACGGTATTCAGAAGGTTGAAGAGGTTAGAATTGAGGTGGTGATGGAAAGTTAACAGCACCAAAGACTCCTGAACCTAAAGTTACCGTCTTCACTCCCTATCTCGAATGTTTCAGTCTGAGAGGCCTTGGCCATGGCTAACTTCTGACTCAATTTAGAAATTACAAACTTGAAGAATGCTCCCTTGAGTTCAAGAACACTGAGAAACTTAAGGAGGGTAGGACAAGATGAAGAAAAATATAACAGACATTGTATCATCCATAGATGGAGGCTGCATGAAAAAGAAGCATTGTGTTAATTCTGTGGAAGGGAATTTTTTTTTATCTTAACTTAGTCAAGTCTTGGAGTGCTCCACCCTTTTAACTTAGTCAGGAACTTGAGAATCTCTTTGATAAAAAAGTTCACATCCTAGGAGGACAGTAGGTGGATCCCACAGGCACTGCCCCCTGGACAGTGGCAGGTAAATTAAGAAACTCTGGTTCCTGAGATGTGATAGACACAGTGAAAGGAAGGAGAAACCAGAGACAGGAAGCAATATGGGGAAAACTGCTTATAAAAGTCAGCTGAGGGCATTCTGCTGTGTTGGTGTCTCTGCATTGGAGGGATTCTTCTGTCTTGGAGATTTATTCTGTGCTGGTAAGACTCTTGCTGAAGTGACTCCTGGTTGGAGATCTGGACCTGAGGGAGCCTTTGTCAGAGTTAAGGTAGATTTCTTTGGATGGGCAATTATAGGATATTTAGCTAGGTAATATTTTCTGCCTCTTTCCTACATTTCCCTCTTTTACTATCTCTACCCTGCTGTAATAAAGCTACTAAAACTGCTAACATACTCATAGATTAACTTTAATTTTTGTAAACAGTGACTACAACAATTTTTTAACAATTATTTTTGTCAAACCCAATTTTTAACTATTACACTTGGCAACCAATTTTAATTATTACAATTCCCTATAAATCCTGAGGACATTGTTTTGAGAGCAGTTCCCCATCTTCATTCTCTAATAAAGGCTTCATTTCTCTGCTGGAATCTCATTAAGTCTTGTCTGCTCTTTATTTATTTTTTATTTTTTTAGGGGGAGGACACCTTTATTAGCAGAATGGCGGATCAGGGTACACTCAGTGCCCACGTGCCCAACTACCTGCCACAGGGAAGAGCTCAGAACTTCTTGAACTGCTTCTTGTTCCCTGCTGCCTTGGTGACCTTCAGCACATTGGACCTCACAGTCTTGCTGAGAGGCCAGCACTCGCCCACAGTGATGATGTCTCCAATCTGAATGTCTCAGAAGCATGGGGACAGGTGCAACGACATATTCTTGTGCTTCTCAAAGTGGTTGTACTTGCGGATGTAGTGCAGGTAGACTCAGCGGATGACAATGGTCCTCTGCATCATCATCTTGGTCACCACACTAGGCAGGATCCTGCCGCAGATGCACATGTTCCTGGTGAAGGGGCACTTCTTGTCAATGTAGGTGCCCTCGATGGCCTCCTTGGGTGCCTTGAAGCCCAGACCTATGTTCTTGTAATAGTAGGGCACCTTCTTCTTGGCCGTGTTCCCCAGGAGTACCCCCGCTTCTTGTTCTGGAAGATGGTCGGCTGCTTCTGGTAGGCATGCTCTGTCTGGATGTCCGCCATGGTGCTGCTCCAATCAGCTTTCACTTTCTTAGGTGGCAGGACAGGAAAAGCTTGTCCGCTCTTTAAAGTGACTTTGGGGTATGGAACCCTGAGATTTCACTCTACACACTCCTAACTGCCTCCCTAATGCCCTATTTCAATTCCAAATAGCAGGGAGAGTGATGTGCCTCAGTGCATTCTGAAACTTGTTTTCAGAATTTCAAGCTATTTAGAACTATTTCTTGTATCACCTCCACCCTTTATCTCTCTATGCCTGGTCTTTATCTCTCTCTTTCTCTTGCCTTTATCTTTTTCTGTCTCTTGTCTTTGTCTCTCTCTATTGTCTTTATGCCCCTCTGTCTCCTCTTTTTCTGTCTGTATCTCTTTCTCTTGTCTTTCTTCTGTTTCTTGTTTCTATCTCTGTCTCTTGTCTTTCTCTCCTTTTTCTGTCTCTTGCCTTTCTCTTTCGGTCTCTTGTCTTTTTTTTACTAATTGTCTTTGTCGCTTGTCTTTCTCTCTCTCATTTTTATCTCTCTGTGTAGCATACCAGGCATGTTGCATCTGGGAAGTATGATTGATGTATTGATATTGTATTACCAGACACATGGTCAGACCCCTTGGCGGCCACACTGCCTCAGCTTGGAGTACGTTCATTTGCAAATTGCAGGTCAGATTAATCTCCACCTCTTTGTTCTCATCATTGTCAATGTTAAAACCTATGTCATGTTACGTATTCGTTGATCCACATTCCTAAAAACCTTCAATAAATACTGGGGAACTAGTGCGAACTCTCTCTTACTAGCCCTTTACTAGCTCTCTTTGGCTTGGTCTCTAACTAGCTCTCTCCCCCTTCACTTCCTCTCTCCCTCTATTTCTCTTTGACTCTCTCAGTCTTACACTTGCTCACTTACTCTCTCTCTCTTTCCTCCTCTCCTCTTACCTCTCTTGCTTCACTATATTTTTTTCATAGCAACACTGTCACCCCAGTGCCTCCTGTTGCTAAAGGAGGCACCAGGGAGTTGAGACTTCCCCCTTTTCTAGTGACGTCACCCCCAGTGCCTCCTATTGCTATAGGTAGCACCAGGGAGAAGAGACTCCCCACCTTTCCTAGCGACACTGGCACCCCAGTGCCTCCTATTGCTATAGGAGGCTCCAGGGAGTTGAGATTCCCCACTTTTTCTAGTGACACTGTCACCCCCAAAGCAGACTCTCTTGTCTAGGAATATCAAGGAGTTGATACTCCCCACCTATTCTCTTATTCCTCTTATTTCCTTGGAATTTGCATTACTCCCCATGTGTTTCTACTTCTGCCTTTGAGTTATTCTTTGATTATTCTCCCATTTCCTTAGCCTCCTCTCTCCACCTCAGGTTATTACCCACAGATAAATATTATAGGACTCCCGTGGGGGGTCACTATACTCTGTCTCTTCTCTTTCTCTCTCAGTCTGTCGATGTGTTTTTTCCTCACTACCTCCCCCCATGTGGGTTTTAGCCAGAGGAAAAATATATTTTCTCAAATTAATGAAAACTGAGCAGACATGTACCCATTGTGGAGTCCTGCCCACACTCTTGGCTCCCTGAGACTTTGCAGTGCTCCCTAGTATGGAAATTATAAATCTTTTATTTACAGAAGAGGTGAAAAGAGTGAAAGTAGAGAAATACAAAAGGGTAGAGAAGACATTAACCTATCTAAATATTGTTCCAGTGCTTGGCTCAGCCAGGACTTATCAACCTTCAACTGGAATTAAACTCTCTCCAGAAGACAGGAAGGGAAAGCCAGCTATCTACTCACCCAAGCTCCCTCCAAGAGGCAGGTCAAGACAATGACTAGAGCTAAAGGTGATTCCTGAGGCTATTTTCCTTGAACCAACCTTCTTCCTTAAGCTGACTTCCTTCTTGAAGTCCAACTTCTTGAAGCCGACTTCCTTTTTGGAGTCAACTTACTTTTAGCCTCAGAAATTCAGGGCCTTTTATAGTGGCTTCTTGTCTCCTCCCCTCTTCACAGAGCCAATCACAGCTTCCAAATTGCCTAGCACAGACCAGAGGACAGTGTCTGTGGGATTCACACTTCTCATCCTGTGAAGGTGTCAACTCTTATCAAAGGCCTCTAGAGGTCAATTTCTCATCAAAAGGTCCACAAGTTTCATAATTGATTGAATTTCTAAGGGTGTAAATTCTCTAAGTGGTTTGCAAGCTCCTCCACCTGTTCAAGCTTTTGTTGATTCAATCAAAAGGTGTGCTAGCTAAAAATAGGCAAAGGGAATAAAGGATTCCCTTTCATGATTCCAAGTGGCCTTTGATGTGAGGTGCAGATCCACATTGGATTATGGGTAAAAAAACTTTCTTCTTATACTTGCTATATTCGTTTCTTAAAGTCTCTAATACTAAGGCAAGGAATTAAAGTGTCAAAAGATAAGTTACAGGCATTAATTTAGGTTATATTAAAATGTTGCCCCGGCTTTCCAAAACAGAGTATTTACTAGTAAAGAATGGGGTTTAGTAGGTCAGGTTCTAAAAGAAAAGGGACAGAAAATCTCCCCCCAAAATTTGGCTAACGTGGAATCTCTTCAGAATGGCGATAACAGCAACAGACGTCCAGAATTCCATGGTTCAGCCTATTCCCTTATCTAACATTCCTATTAACACAAATAACTCTTACCGTACTCCACCCATTACATTCGATAATCCCTTTACTTTGGCTCATAAGCTCCAGCTTTCAAAGCCTGCTATCCTCCTGCAGGATGCTTCCCCACCCCTTTACTCAATTATCCCACTTTACTCTATCCCTCTCCCACCTTACTCAGAAGCCGAAGCTGCTGGGCTTCCTAGCATGTGGTTCTGTCTTTCCTCTCCAGCACTCCGCCTCCACTTCCCCTCTATACTAAATGCAGACTTAGATGATCTTAACTCTACAGCCAATTACACAGGGGAAAGAAGGAAAAAATATGAGTAAAAAAACATAAAAAGAAAAAAATTACAACTGACAGCTTCTATCCAGGTAATGAATAAAGAGCAAATGGAACAGAGGGGGACCAAGGAACATCAAGGAAAAACACAGAAACTAGCGAATTGGTCACAGACTTTGGAAGAACTCAAAACACAATTCAAAAAACAATTAAGTGAGGCTAAAGACAATTGGGAAAAGAAAATAAGTCATCTGGAAACAGAAAATAGTGTCTCGAAAACCAGAATTAATCAACTTGAAAATGAGGTAAAGGAAGTAAAAGATTACCAACAAAGAAAATCAGACCAGAAGGAGAAGGATGACCAAAAAGCCAGGGATGAAATTCAGTCTTTAAAAATTAAAATCCAACAACTTGAAACAAATGACTTAATAAGGCAAATATAAAACAAAATCAAAATAATGAAAAAATTGAGGAAAATATGAAACACCTCATTGACAAAACCTTAGACTTTGAAAACAGATTCAGGAGAGACAATTTAAGAATTATTGGACTACTGGAAGATCATGACAAAAGGAAAAGCCTGGACATCATTCTACAGGAAATTATCCAAGAAAACTGCCCCAACATTCTCAAAAAAGAGGGAAAAGTGGAGATTGAAAGAATCCACAGAGCACCTCCTATATTTAATCCCCAATTGACAATGCCCAGGAATGTCATAGCCAAACTCAAGAACTACCAGACCAAGGAAAAATATTACAAGCTGCTAAGAAGTCATTCAGATACCATGAAACCATGGTTAGGATAAACAGGATTGGCTGCATCTACACTGAAGAATCAGAGGGCATGAGATATGATATTCTGAAAAGCAAGGGAATTGGGACTATAACCAAGAATCAACTACCCAGCAAGACTGACAATATTCTTGCAGGGGAAAGTATGGTCACTTAATAAAATAGAAGACTTCCAAATATTCATAAAGAAAAAACTGGACTTAGACAGAAAATTTGATGGCCAAACACAGAACTCGAGTGTATAAATGGAGATTTAGAACCTTTGATTTCATTCCCCAGAAGTCCTTAGTATTTTCCCAAATTCCCTATAATCTCTCCTCTGTCTCCACGTTGGTGAGATCATGTTGTTGATATTTAACTGGCTATAACTCTTCCCACGTCCTCTTTGGCATGATGCAGCAATCATAATGGCATGGTAAGGTGGAGATTTTGAAATGGCTAATCAATCAGCCATGAGCACATGGTTTTTATTTTGTATCTTCTTTATTCCTTGATTTCTACTGATAATTTAATAAACCTCCTAAAATATATTTTTATTATTAAGATCTAATTTTAAATTTTACACAAAAGAATCACCAAAAGGTAATTAAAAAAACCAAAACTTTTTCAAGGGACCCAATAAGTTCAAATAATTTATATCCCTATAAGAAAAGATATTGATAACTCTTAAAATTGCTATTATCACCTGGGTAGTGTATTTTCATAAAAATCCAAGATTTAACATTTTTGTTTGAGAAAGATCTTCAAGGAACAGCTTACAAACTCCTACAATCCATAGAATGTACTGTTTGTAGAAAGATGCCTGAAAAACCTACACTACATTAAGAAGATCCAGAATGAACGTTGGGGTGTGGTTGATTGAACTGAAGGTTGATTGAACATTTATTTTGAATGTACACTCTTATGCCAAAAGGGGACTGCCTCCTAATTAGTTTTTGTCAATGCACCCAGCAAAACATTGGTTTTGCTATCTCTCTCTTCTACAACCCTCTTATCTCTAAGTATTGTAGTTTCCTATTGGAAGGTGAAATTCTGTATGCACAGGTAGTTGGAAGATTTAGAGGTACAAGATGATTATGCTAAGTGATCAGTTGGGGAGATTAGTCGCCCAATCATCCTCAGGGGGGATTGTGAATTTTTAGATTTACTCAACCCTTCTTAGTCTTTAGAATTCTAGCACCCAGGAATGTATACACCCTCACTTAAGGATTAAGTGTGGGGGAGGAAGGTCTATGACTCTTATGTGCTAGAAAGTGACAAATCAGAAAAAAACTGACTGCCCCCAGGCTATCCAAAGCCAAGTTTAAGCCACCATTGGTACATGTGAGACACAGGAAGTGACATAAATAACTGCCTTTATATTTCGTGTCCCTTCCTCTGAGAAGGACTTGGTGGTAGAACTTGACTGTGGAGAAGCTCAAGCATGAGACCTCAGACTGCTTCCCTTAGATTGTAATGTGGTGAGTGCAAGGCTTACTCCCCTTTCCTTGGCTTTTCTGGAGCTACAAGCCTCTGGGGAGGCCCATCTCTTGGGATTCCCTTTCCCTTGGCTTTTTGGAGGCACCAGCCTCTGAGGAGGCCCCTCATCTTAGAGGAGGCCTTGTGTCTGGAAGCTGGGCTAGGTTTAATTCTCTGCCCCCTTCCCCCAGCTGGGGCTTCTGAACTCCTGTCTGGTATCTCTCTCTTTTTATTCTCTTTCTTCCTTAATATTTTCACTCTATTGTAAATAAACCACCATAAAATTCCATTCTGACTTGAGTATTTCATTTGGGATTTACAATTTAAATCCCTGGCAACCAACTAAAAATATATTCAGTCCAACCATAAGTTTTACCCCTAACAGCTAGAAGAATTATTCTTAGAGGGAACAGTGATAAGCTGTAGATTGTGTGTGTGTGGGTAGTTTCAAAAGACCCTAAAGAAAAATAAGAGGGGAATAAGAAAGGAGGGGGGAGAAAGGGAAATAAAATAAGGGAGAGAATTGGGACTGATTAAAAAGAAAACACTGGTGTAGAAGGAAATCATGAAAGAAGAAAGGGCAGGACTAGGAGAGGAAATCAATATGTTGGGGAATACACAGGTCGTGTATTCTGAATACAAATAACTCTGAATGTGAATGGGATGAATTAACCCATACAATGGAACCAAACAGCAGAGTGAATTAGAAACCAAAACCCTACCATATGTTGTCTACAAGAAACACACAAGAGGAAGGTAGACACAGACAGGGTAAAGGTAAAAGGCTGGAGCAATATCTATTGGGCATCAACTGAGAAAAAGAAGGCAGGAGTCACAAGCATGATATCTGAAAAAGCAAAGAAAAATAGATCTAGTTAAAAGAGATAGGGAAGGTAAATTACATCCTGATAAAAAGCAGTATAGACAATGAGGAAATATCAGTACTCAGCATGTATGCATCAAATTGTATAGCATTCAAATTTCTACCAGAGAAACTAGTGGATCTCAAGGACTAAATAGACAAAAAAACTATACTAGTGGGAGAAATTCATCTATCACATAGATAAGTCAAACCAAAAAATAAATAAGAAAGAGGTAAGATATGTGAATGAAATCTTGGAAAAATTAGAGTTAATAGATATATGGAGGAAAATAAATAGTAACAAAAAGGAATATACCTTCTTTTCAGCAGCATATGGTACATTCAGAAAGACTGACATTGTACTAGGACATAAAAACATGGCAAACAAGTGCAAAAGAGCAGAAATAGTAGATGCAACATTTTCAGATCATAATGGAATAAAAATAATAATTAGTAAGGGAACATGGAGAGGCAAATAAAAAATTAATTGGAAATTAAATAATATGATTCTCCAAAATTGGTTAGTTAAAGAATACATCATAGAAACAATTAATAATTTCCTTGAAGAAAATAACAATGACGAGACATCCTTTCAAAATCTATGGAATGCAGCCAAAGCAGTACTTAGGGGGGAATTTATATCCTTGAGTGCATAAATTAACAAATTATGGTGGGCAGAGGTCAATGAATTGGGCATGCAAATTAAAAAGCTAGAAAGTGAACAAATTAAAAAGATGAAAACAAAATTAGAGATCCTAAAAATTAAAGGAGAAATTAGTCAAATTTAAAGCAAAAGAACTATTGAATTAATAAATAAGACTAGAAGTTTGTACTTTGGAAAAAAAACAAATAAAATAGACAAATTACTGGTTAATCTAATAAAAAAGGAAAGAAGAAAACCAAATTGACAGTATCAAAGATGAAAAGGGAGACCTCACCTCTAATGAAAAGGAAATTAAGGCAAGCATTAAAAAACATTTTGCCCAATTATATGGCAATAAATATGACAATCTAGATGATATGGATGAATATTTACAATGATATAAATTGCCTAGATTAACAGAAAAAAAATAGAACACTTAAATAACCCCATATCAGCAAAAGAAATTGAACAAGTGTAAGAGTTAAAATCAGGGGGCCAAGCTGTGGCAGGTAGAAATTAGTTTCTCTCTGCAAGGAGTATTATATTTTTAGAGTTTTATTAAAGGTTGAGAATTTGAGAATATACCAATAAGAGAAGCATGTACTAGGTGGGCCGAGAGGCCCATTTTAACCTCACCTACATCATGAAAGAACCCTCTGCTTGCCAGCGGAAACAGGAAAGAGACCCAGTAGCCTTTACAACCAGGTTAAATACCCCATCTCGCTCTTGGCCCAGGTGAGGTTACAAGGCATTTTGGGAAGTGAGCAAGGACTTCTGAGAAGTCCCAGTCCCAGGTTCAAGTCTCCATTTTCACACAAGTATGCTAAATTTAATTGTGGTTTAACTTTTCAGGTTAAATCTGTGCTTCTATGGCACTATGTAGATAAAAATCTGTGCTCCTTTTTTGATCCCTAGAATCAGACACAATCATTAATCATAGTCCCATAATATTTATCAATAAATGGCAGATTTCCATAATCTAAAGCTTTTGGGGTATGCATTTTTATGCTAAGAAAATGTTTATCTTAGCTTATTGCAAAAAATAAAGAAAATCTTTTCAATTCAATTACATGTGCTTCAAGTGCAAAAAAAATGAGAGAAAGAAAAAATAAAATACTGTATGGCACAAATAAAGTGCAATAAAATAGTACAGATCCATAAATAGGGAAGTCTTATCATAATCAATCATTAAATGCAATCAATATAGTTAATTATTCATTATCAACAGAACGTATAATCAGTTACAGAGGTACTGTATTAAAAAAATCCATTTCTTCTTCTTTGTCACTATTTGCAGGGGAGACAAAAACTGAAAAGGGTTAATATCAACAAAAATCAAAAGAGTCTAAGAGGCACCACCTTCTGCCCCACATGTAGGGGTAGTAGCAACATGAGTATTTTTTGGACGAGCTCTATTTTTTATATATTGTTTGGTATTTTGTTGTGTACTTTTGTCTCAGTTTGAGCACTGTCATTTTCCCAATTTCTATATCTATAATTTTGATTTCTAACATTTTGATTCCTATAGTCATTATAGTTATTTCTATCAGTTCTAAAGTTGTGATTTCTATGATCATTATTATAGTCATTTCTATAGTTATTGTTTCTAAAGTTGTCATTATTTCTTTTTTTCCTATAGCTAGCTCTTACAGACCATCATTACATGGGCTCTTTTTCCACAATAAAGGCATGTTATTGATTTATCTGTGAATTCCTGCAAAGTTATAGTCTCTCCCCAATTTTTTAGTTTTCTTTTTAACATTTCAATTTCTTTCTGTAAGTCTTCCACTGATTTACTATTTTCCTTATGTCTTTTTGTATGGCCCTTATAAATGTAGACTGCTACTCTCCTCAATTCTTTGAGGTTCATAGAGTCCCAGTTTGGGCAGCTAGTTTTAAAGTATTCTTTTACCACTGAACAACAATCCTTAAATTGTCTACGTATTTGTCTAATGCCTCTTTCTCTGGACAGATCAAAGTCCATATATATATGTGTGTGTGTGTGTGTGTGTGTGTGTGTGTGTGTGTGTGTGTGTATGTTCCCCACATTAAGTCTGTCCATAAACTGAGATGGAGTCTCATATATTTCTTGTTTGTTGCTTTTGAATTTAGACCATGAATCTGGTCTACTGGAGCATGCTCTCATGGCTGTAAATAATGCTTCTCTGGCCTGCTTTAGTTTTATATAATCTGGTTCAACACTGGGGTTCTAATGTGGATTTTCAGTTGTCCAATAATTTGCTCCCTTACCTTGCTTCTGATTAGCCAAAGTGATGACTTAATTTTTCTCTATCAGAAATTTTTCTAATAAATTTTTGACATCTTTCCAAGTGGAGTCAAAAGTTTTGAATATGTTCTCCAATCTATTTATAATTAATATTAGCTCTTCCTCAAATGAGGGAAGGACTTCCTTGAATTTATTTAAATCCTCAGGACCAAAAGGTATATGTTGTCTTACAGATACCAAGTTCCCATTTTTATTGAAAGTTGGAATTTCCCTTAAAGGGAATAAACTTCAGTCTGAATTTTCTCGTGTTTCTGTCTCTAGGCTTCTTGCTCCATTTTCAACGGGGTAGGTAAGAGAAGGGGAAGGGGTGGGAAAGCTGAGGGAGAGAGGATGTTGTCCCATAGTGCCAAAAGGATGAGAGGTAGGAGTAATATGGGAAATAATCTGGGCAGGGTGGGAAGGAGGGGCAAAGGAAGAAGGGACAGTAGCTGAGGGGTAGGATGCAGAGGGGGTGGGGCAGGAGGAATGGGCAGGGTGTGAAGTTATGGTGGAGGGGGGGCAGTCAGTTGGGTGGGGAGAGGAGTGGGTTGGGTAGTAGGGGAAGAAGTAAGTTGAGTATGGGAGGGGATGGTTTGTGAACTAGGATTCATTTTATTGTTTTTTACAAAAGCAATGATCTTCTCCAAACTTTCCTCTATAAACTCAAGTTGAGCTTTTAGTTCCGCATTTTGTTGAGTAGTAGAAGGAGCAATTGGTTTGTTTGACCGGAAAATGGGTTTTTCAAGGGGAGACTGACATAATTATTCTATCTGATTCTCTAGCTTATGTATGGTATCTTACAGTTTTCTCTTAGAGAAAAATAGATAAAATATTACAGCTCCAACAATTAAAATCTCAACCAGGAGCAGTGTGGAGTATAGCCATTTCCATACATTCTCTGAAATTATGAAATAGACAAAGAACAATGTTTGTACAATTTTGGTCATTTTACTGAAAAGCCAGTTGCTAATTAAGTTGTGTGCTGGTTATAACCACATTTTTTTTTTACATGTTTGGATGTGGTACTTTTAAAAGTTTTAATCCAATTAACTTCTGGGTGAAAGGTCAGAGTGGGACAAGGCTAAGACTTTAATACAATCACTCTCTCTAGCAGGACTTCTTTCTCCAGGTTTTTCTCACTGCTAGTTAACACTCCAGTCAATTAGTATTGCTAGTGAGGATTGGCTAATTGGCTTGATTGTTCCCTAGGGCAAGGGACAATTGGAAACAGGAAACTAACCTCTTCAGCTGATTTGTGTAGATCCAAAATAAGCTATTAAAAACTTATTTAGGGATAGTCACCGTAAAGGAAAAGTTTAGGAAAGTTAAGAAGATTGAGGGTATTTTTGTCACAACTGACATGGTCAGCCAAAAAATATGCTAAATTTAATTGTGGTTGAAGTGAATATATTAATTATGTGGTCACCAGGGATTTACTTTCCAAATCCCAAAATGAATTACCAAAGTAGAACAGAATTTATGGCATTTTATTTTACAATAGGGGAAAGATATTAAGGAATGAGAGAGAGGGAGAGAGAGAGGGGAGAGAGAGAGAGAGAGACAGAGAGAGAGAGAGAGAGAGAGAGAGAGAGAGAGAGAGAGAGAGAGAGAGAGAGAGAGAGAGAGAGAGAGAGAGAGAACTCCAGCTTCCTCTGAGCCAGGTAGAAATTCTAAGGCCCTAATCAGGGGGAAAAAAGTCTCAAGACGATGGGCCCGAGAAAGGCAGAGTTACTAAGTCAACCTTTCGCTCACCAATGGGGACTGTCTAAAAGGAAAGCAGACTAAGGTCTCCTGCACAAGCTCCTCCAGGTGTCCTGTTCCACAGCCAAGTCCGAGTGTCCATCTTTCAGTCTTTCCTCCGAGTGAGAGTTCTTCGATCTATCTTCAATCGAATTGAATATCTTATATCCCCTCTTCTGACCTCTGGTTCTCTTTTTAAAGATTGTTTTCTCTTGTGTTACCTCCCCTAAATTTCACATCTACCAATCACAGCAGAAGCTCCTCTCTAGGACTTCCCACTCTTTAGTTCACACCTTCTTTGGCTCGATTATACCTTTTTTGTTTACTTAACACCTTTTTTGGTTAGTTCACCTTTTGTAGTTAGTTAACACCTTTTTGTAGTTAAAATGGGTAGATATACTTCAAATACTGAGTAACCACCTCTTGGGGATTAAAATCTAAAAATAGACTGGATTACAATTCAATCTTCCCAATAAAGGAAGAGCTAAGTATACTCATTATTACAATCAGGGTAGAGCTACATCCAATCTTCATACAAGCCATCAAAGAACTCCCTAAGTAAAAATTCCCAGGACCAAATGGATTCACAAGTAAATTCTATCAAGGATTCAAAGAACAACTAATCCCAATACTATACAAATTATTTGACACAATAAGCAAAGAAGTAGTTCTATCAAATTCCTTTTATGACACAAATATGGTACTGATCCCAAAGCCAGGAAGGTAAAAAACAGAGAACAAAAACTACAGTCCAATCTCCCTAATGAACATAGATGCTAAAATCTTAAATGGAATACTAGCAAGTGATCATGAGGGTTATTCATTATGATCAGGTGGGATTTATACCAAGAATGCAAGGATGGTTTAATATTAGGAAAGCCATTCATATAATTGACCGTATCAACAAGCAAACCAACAGAAATCACATGATTATCTTAATAGGTGCTGAAAAAGCCTTTGACAAAATACAACATCCATTCCTATTGAAAACACTAGAAATTATAGGAATAAAAGGGCCTTTCCTAAAAATAATAAACAGTATATATCTATAACCATAAGCAAGTATCATCTACAAAGGGATAAATTAGAAGCCTTCCTAATAAGATCAGGAGTGATACAAGGATGCTCATTATCACCTCTATTATTTAACATTGTACTAGAAACACTAGCAATAGCAATTAGAGGAAAAAAAAGAAATTGAAGGTATTGAAATAGGTAATGAGGAGACCAAGCTATAACTCTTTGCAGATGATATGATGGTCTATTTAAAGGATCCTAGAGAATTAACTAAAAAGCTAGTGGAAATAATCAACAACTTTAGCAAAGTTGCAAGATACAAAATAAACCCACATAAATCATCAGCATTTCTATATACTTCCAACACATCCTGGCACCGAGAGTCAGAAATTCCATTTAAAAATCAACCCAGACAATATAAAATACTTGGGAATCTATTTTCCAAGACAAACACAGGAAGTATATGAACACAACTACAAACTACTTTCCACACAATTAAAACTAGATCTACATAATTGTAAAAACATTAATTTCTCATGGGTAGGATGAGCTAACATTATAAAAATGATGATCCTACCCAAACTAATTTACTTATTTAGTGCCAGACCCACCAAACTACCAAGAAACTTTTATACTGAATTAGAAAAAAACAATAACAAAGTTCATTTGGAAGAACAAAAGATCAAGAATATCAAGGGAAATAATGGGAAAAATGTGAAGGAAGGTGTCCCAGATCTTAAACTGTACTATAAAGCAGTGGTCATCAAAACAATATGATACAGGCTAAGAACTAGGTTTTTGCAGCAAATGGGAAATATCATTCTGTGGTCTGATTTTGTCTTTGCTCTCAGGGACAGGGGAGCCAATTATTCTAGCCAAACTGAGGTACTTTGCTTCTGACATGGGGAAATTCTGTATCTGACATTGTCAAACAGCTGCTTTCTCGAGTGCTCTGTCTTGGTGCAGATTCTCCCACTGGGATTGTTTGGTTTCCTTGACCTTGTACTTCTTGGCACTGTATAATAGCTCTTTTGAGATCCCTTTTCCTGGAATCAGACATAATCATTAATCAAAGCCCCATGATATTTAATAATCAATGACAGGTTTCCATAGTCTAAAGCTTTTGGGTATGCATTAATATTAGGACTAATGGATATTGTAAACTTATATTAGTGCAAAATCAAAAAACTGTTAATACTGGTAATATGTGCTTCAAGTACAAATATGAGAGAAAAAAGAAAACTCAAATACTCTATTTTATAGACAATGAATAACAATAATAAATTTTTAAAAATCAAAAAATATATTTAGTTCACAGTGTGTTTACCAAAGGAGAGGCACAATGAAAATGAGATACATTTCCTAAACTTGTCCATGATCCACAGAGTGAATGAAAATGATTTTTACCAAGAAATAGCTTTAAGAAAAAAGAAGTATAGCAGCTAATGCACATTCAAGAAGTACAAAAATTCCCCAAAACATAAGAGATCATAAATTCTCCAAAGGTTACTGATACAGGCTGTAACCAGTTTGATTAAGTACCTTCATCATCTATGTGACAATTAGCAAAAGCAAAAAAGCACAAAAGGCTGTATAGGCAATACATGACCTTGATGGATCTGGTGACAAACCCAGTATCCATAAGGATTTATGGCTAAGCCACAGAAAGGGTTTGCCCAACTTGACTAAAGGCTTTTACAATGGTATTTTTCCAGTCCATGTATAGTACAGTACAAATAAACATAGTAGGACTGTGCAAGAAAAAACAGTGTAACAGAACATATAGATAATACCCCAAACACAGTAACTTAAAGTGACATAGTATAACAGAATATATTAGATTAGATCAATATGTGAACTTAACAAACAAAATAAAATCTTAAAAAAATCAGAAAATACAATATATGTGACAGGATACAGTCACTCAGTGTCAGTAGAAGCTATTCTCTTTACATGAGAGCAATGAATCCAAGAGTCTTCTACAATTTTGATAAATTTGGAGTTGTTAACCATACTTGGAATGGCGGAGATAATTGTGGCTGGGCTGGGAACCACAGGATGTCTCTTAATGACATGATTATTTACATCCCTTTAATTCTGGACAAATTGATAGACCGTTTTCCCACCAGGGCCTAATTTGGGCTTTGTTACAGGTAGGATGGGTATATTATATTCAGATTTGCATGGAATTATTACTCCTTGCTCAATTAATGAATCTATCACTGGGGTAATTTCCTTAATTTTTTTGATATCTATTTGATATAATATTTTTGATAATCTTTTGATAGAGGATACTGGGGAATGGAAGGAGGTGTACAACCTTTTGTCCTAATTTGAACAGGAACAGCTGATTTAAGAAGGCTGACATCATAACATGATGTGGCCCAAAGAGACTCAGGTATATCAGCTGGGATTTCAAAGGTGGGAGGTTCCTTCTTCTCCTGTCTGAAAGAAGTACAGGGAGAAAATTTAAGGATTCCTTAGGCAATTCTAGTGCAATAGAGTCATCTGGAGAGCAAGTTATTGTGGCTCCAAGCTTGCATAAAAGATCTCTCTCTAGAAAATGTATGGGGGAGTTAGGCATAAGAAGAAAAGAATGTTCTATTGATAGGGGTCCCACAGGCACCATTCGAGGGGAAAGCTTTGGCACCTTTGGGGTGGCCCTGATACCTCTACATTTAGTGAGCCAAGAGAAATGCATTCAGAATCAGGCTTACTCATTAATATTGATCTGGATGATCCAGTGTCTAAGAGGCAATCATAATATATGTTTACAATTTTCAGGGTTACATAGGTTCATCACTATGAAGGCTGGGAATCAATAGGGATAATTGGCATTAAAACATCAGGTTCTGGGAAATCAAAGGTTTCACTCTTTGATTCCAGGGCCCTACCTCCCTGAACACCTTCATAAGATCCTTGGGTATTCCTCTGGAATCTCCCACGCTGAGGGGCATTTTCACACTGAGTATAGTGTTGATGAGCCCCACTTTGGACATATTGTTTTTGGGCATTTTGTTGTGTATTATTGTTTGTCTCATTTGGAGTATTATTTCTGTAATTGTTATTATTTCTAAAGTTGTTATTATTTATATTTGCCTGATTCTTCTTCTTATAGATCATCATTACATTAACCCTTTTTCCATAGAAGTAACACATTAATGATTGATTTGAGGATTCCTGCAAAGGGGCTATGGCCAGTTTATTATTTTCTTTTTTCAATTTTCTCCTTTAAAAGTTTTATTTCTCTCCTTAAGTCCTCCACTAAGGTACTGTTCTACTTATCTTTCTGTTCATAGCCCTTAAAAACATATGCTGCTACCCTCCTCAATTCCTCAAGATCCATAGAGTCCCAATTTGGGCAGCTAGTCTTAAAGTGGTCTCTAACAACTTTACAATAATTTTTAATGAATTGTCTATTTATTTGTCTAACAGCCCTTTCCCTGGACAGGTATAAATCTATATATCTACCTCCCAGCTCAATAAGTCTATCCATAAACTGGGAGGAATTTTCCTCTTGTTTTTGCCTAATATTCTTGAACTTTGCCCATGTACTACATCTATCAGAGCAAGCTCTAATTGTTGTAATGCCTCTCTGCCCTGGCATAGTTGTAAATAACCTTCCTCTGTATTTAAATTCCATTTAGAATCCTCTCATGGCCAATGAGCTATTCTCCTTTCTTGGGCCTCATTAACTAGAGAGATGATTTTATTTTTCTTTCTTTCTCTCAAGAAGGCTTGAAGCAAATTTTCCATGTCTTGCCATGCAGGATCATATGCACAACAGACATTTTCCAGTTTTTTGATAACTACAATAGGTTCATCTTCAAAGGAAGTGGTATTTTGCTTGAATCTCTCAATATCTGGGGGGTGAAGGGTATATAGTGTCTTAAGGGCACCACCTATCCAGTTTTATTGAAAGTAGGTACTTCTTTTAAGGAGAATAGTTATTTAACTGTATTATTTGAGATTTCTGCCTCTTGGCTGGATGTTTGGGTTGCTATGGAGCAAGTGAGGGAAGGGGAAGTAGTAGGTGAGTTAAGAGGAAGGGGTTGGTCTGGGGATGGGGAGGCAGGGTGGGAGGAATGGGGTGGGGCTTGGGGGGAGGAACAGGGGAGGGGGCAGTGGAGGGGGTGGGTCTGGTAGTAAAGGCAGGGGCTGGGACAGTGGAAGAAGAGGAAGAGGCAGGGGAAAGGGAGATCTGACAAGAACAGAAGTGGTGAGAGGAAAGGGCGGGGGTTGTGTATGATGGAGAAGCTGAGCAAGGTGGGGAGGAGTTTGGCCCAAGGGTTTCCAAAAGCTGAACATGATGAAATAGGAGGAAATCAGCTTGAGACATGTGTTGGGCAGGTTTGAATGGAGGGGAACCTTCCTTCTGAATTTTAAGACTACTTAAATGTTTCTCAATGCTATTTGAGTCTATAGTTTAATCAAAGTAACCTTGTGTTGACTGTTCTTGAGGAGAAAATAAGCTATGAATAGGAGCCCTCTGAGGAAGAGTGCTAAATAAAACCATTCTGAAGTGTTGGACAGTTTGAGCTCAGTAAAATTCTTTGGGAAGACGAGCTTCATCAAATTTAGGGAATACCAGTCCCTCATTGCCAGCATGATTTTAAATACCGTCCTTAGACACGCTTCTCTTAGCTAATTAATAAAAAAATGGAGGGCAGCTAAAATGCTTTAGCTAAACAAAAAGACAAAAGCTTTCTCCCCACCCTCACAGCCTTGAGCGTGGAAGCCTCCCTGGGTTAGTTTACAATCCAGCTGGGAGGTCAATGGGGGTGAGAGTAAGTGCGGCCCAGGAATTCCTCCTTGCCACCCATCCACCCTGACTTGTTAGGCTGTAGCTAGACTAACAAGCCATTTCATCTCTAAGGTACCACATGTGAGGCTCACGTGGGCAGGGGAGTTCAGAGGGGGGAAGCATCTCCTCAGGTAAAGCCTTATTGTTGCCTAAAAGAAACCCTGGGCTTCCAAGGCAGCAGCAAGCACTCAGGTGCTAGCCATGCAAGGGAAACAGGGGTTAATACTTTAGCAGCCACAGCAGCAGCAAGAGCAGCAGCAGGAGGGAGCTGAGGCTGCAGGCTCAGCAAGGAATGTCGCTGCCTGCAGCCACACAGTATCTTTGTCTTGGTCGCCTGGGATTCCCTGTGCGCTCCTCTGATGGAGGAAAAGCTAGAGAGGGAGAGCCACAGGGGGACCCAGTTTTTTATTGTAGAATCAAGGAATGGGGGATGGGAGGTAGTTCATGAGCAGGTAACATGACAGAGAATTAAACACTGGCTCACTTAATAGCCACAAGATCTAAGAGGTGGAGACTAAGACAAGGTAACCTCGCACAGAGGTCCAATGGACCTTTGGACTGACAGCTTTGGGAGGGATCAGAATACCATGAGATTAGAGTTTCACTTTGTTACAAGGAGTAAGAAACCAATCATGGGAAATACAAGAGAGCCCCGGAGTCCCCCCCAACCTCCTCTCTGGGCCTCAAAACCTGTCAGGGCTCATGACCGGGCTTCAGAGCCAAAGGGGGCCTCTGCAGACTTCAGCCTCCTTTCCTGGCATCCCATAGAGGCAGACGTTGCTCAGAGATGCCTTGGCCCAGTCTGCTTCTCTCTTGCACCTCCCTGTGTCCACATCCCTTCATGGACCTATTATTCTGGCTTCCTCTTCCTCCCAGATGCCCCTTTTCCTCTCCCATGGAGCCAACAAGGCCCAGGCCCCTTCCTGCTCTGTTCCAGGCCCCGAGGATGGGGGGCCGTCTTAACCCTGAGCCCCCCCTCCCAAGCCCAGGAAGTTGGTGCCTGCCAGAGCTCAGGGTCTGGAGTCAGGGAGGCCTGAGATCACCCCCTGAGAGACCCTGAACAAGTCACTTTAGCCTGCTTTCCTCAGGTTTCTTCACTGTCAAATGACTTACAGGACATGGTGAAGCCGCCCAGCTTCTGCCCAGAAAGCCCCAAAGGTGTGGAGTCAGACAGTCCTGAACAGCCTGAGCCCAGCAGCCTTGCAGACAGACACACAGACCCCCAGACTGTCCTCTGTCCATCAGGGCTCTGAGCCTGGGCTCAGCAGCTGCTGCTGCCTTCTGTGGCCTCCTCGAGGGCAGGAGGGGGTTCCTGGGCCTCCCCCAGGCCTCTGAAGTTTCTTTGGGCCTCTGGGCTGGGGTGGTGCTGAAGGAGACCCTCCTTGGCTGGCCCAGATTCCCAGAAGACCCCGAGGAAGCAGCTCTGTTTCCCCCCAGACCCTCTCTGGACCAGCTTTCCCCCATCCCCCACTCAGGCTCTTATTGTCTGGATCTTATCATGGGGGAAACTGAGGCAAAGGCTGGGAAGGGCCTTGGCCAGGTTGCCCCAGCTGGGCCGTGTCTGAGGCCAGGTTTCAGCCCAGATCTTGGGGGTTCCAGGCCCAGGAGGGCAGCCCCGGAGTCACCTGATTCCTCTTCTGGGGAGAGGGTTGGCCCCTCCTCTGGGGAATTCCTGGGGGTCCCCCCAAAGCAGAAGGAGCAGCAGGATGTTCAGAGAGTTCCCTGGAGGAGGGAAGCTGTGGGAGGGGGGTCTGGGGCCTGGGCTCTGGACACTGAACTGTTGCCTCTGCCTCAGTTTCCTTCTCTATCAGAAGGTGGAATCTATCAGAAGAAGCACCCCCTCCTGAGGCCAGAAAGAGAATGAAACCATTTATTGATCAACAGGTGGTTATTAGCACCTGCTGTGTGCCCGGTTCTAGTCTGAGGCAGCCTTCAGTGTAAAGAAGCAGCAGGAAGGCAGGGCTGGAGGGAAAGTGGGGAGAGGGGAGAAGGCTGCAGCCCCCCAGGTTGGGGAACATTTCCTTTATGACCCCTCCCCCACCAGGAGGCTTAACCCAGGGTCCAAAGCAGGAGAACTCCATTTCCCAGAATGCCTGTGTTATGATGTCACCCAAGTCTTGGCACCTCCCACTATGGCAGCCCCAAAGCATGCTGGGAATCTCCTTTGGGCAGTCTCAGCTCCTGCTGCTCTTGGACCATTTCTGGGTGAGAGGGGAAGGGGAGGGACTCAATGCGCAGGCGCAGCCCTGGCACCCTGCCTTCTCAGCTTTTTGCTCCCTAACTTTTGGGGAGCGGGAAGACCCGGGTGGACCAGTTCCGGGTTACCCAGCTTGGGAGTTTGGGGAGGCAATGTGCGCATGTGCAACAAAAGAGGCGGGGCAGGAGCCCCGGGCCCCAGTGGAACTGCTTGTGGTGCGGAAGGGGCTTCCTCCGTGTGATTCTATGTCTGTCCATCACCTTAAAGGACTACAGAAAAGGGCCAGCGCGGAAGTGCATGGCTCTGTCTAGAGCAGGAGCCATGGCGGGGCTTTCCACACCGGAGACCGGAGGCCGCTGGGGGAGGGGTGGCGGACACAGGAGGGGGCGGGGCTGGTCCAGGCTCTTCCCGAAAGGCGAAGTTCAGCCAAGAACTCGCCAGGGAGGAAGCAGCCTACCGGAACCTGGTCCGGGGCTTTGGGGGATTCATCTGCCCACGTGCCAAAGAAGGACCCCCGATCGCGGCCCTGAGGAAATGCCCCAACCCGATGCCCTCCGTTCCCCAGGAACCCCTCCCCCCTGCAGTCTCCCCCAATCCAGCCCGTGCAGCTTCGGAATGGAAGGAAGCCAAAGATGGCACCAGAGGGGGCGGGGCTTCTTCCCGGCCGGTTCAAGGCCCTTCCCAGCCTGAGGCTCCTTGTTCCCCCCTGAGGCCAGGGAAGGCCTGGGAGCCCCTCTGAGCCCTCCCCTTCTTTCCCCCTAGACACACACCGAGGACGTCTCCCCCCTCGGGGCTGCCACCCCCTGAAGCACCCCAGGGTGGCCCCGCAGAGAGCCCACAGCCAGAGGAATGGCCCCCGGGACCCCGAGGTCCCCTTCCCAGGTGAGTGCAGCCGGAGGAAAGTGCTGGAAGGGCTGCCGAGAAGGGCTCCAGCCAGGCTCCTCCTCCGGACTAGAGGACTTGCGGGGGGGGGGGGGGGGGGGGGGAGGGGGGGGAGTGGGCAGGGCTGCTTCCTGGGTCAGGCAGTGGGTCAGCCCCCGCCAGGCCTTTGGGCCTCATTAGACAGTAAAAACATTGTGAGGATCAGAGACGTCTCTGGGCTGTAGTTCGGGGCTGAAGAGCCAGAGTTCACCTGTGGTCAGTGGCAGCTGCATGTCCCCCCCCCCAGGAAGGGTGCCCAGAGCCGGGGCAGGTGTTTGCGGGTATCTGACGGGTCATTCCAGGCTGCAGGGTGCAAAGGAGGGCAGCAGGCAGGCGGGCAGAGGGCTTTGGTCAGAGTCGGAGCCTTGATCGAGACCAGCACAAGGTAAGAGGAGAGAATGGATGGAGTCCTGCAGAGCTCCCAGACTCCCTCCGGAGGCCGGAGGAGCCTGTCTGGGCCGGAGTCCTCCGGGAGCTCGAGGTTGGCCTAAATCCTCCCAGGCTCGAAGGGCCCCCAGACAGGCTGAGCTTGTCTCCTGGACCTCCTCAGGCCAGCGAGTCCCGCCATTCCCAGGGAGCCCGGCTCCTCCTGCAGGGCCTTCAGCCTCCCCAGAGGAGGACACGGCTTATTCCTTGAGCAGAAGCCTTTGATGTCATGAATTGGCTTTTATGTATTTATTTTTAATCCTCGCCTTGTGTCTTACAATCAACACTGTGTATTGCTTCCAAGGCAGAAGAGCAGTAAGGACTCTTCCAGGGTCACCCAGCTGGGAAGTGTCTGAGGTCAAATTTGAACCCAGGGCCTCCATCTCTAGGCCTGGCTCTCCATGCACTGAGCTACCCAGCTGCCCCCAAATTGGTTTAATATCCTAAGTGCAGCCTCCATCCCTTCCAACCCTGCAGCCCACGTGCTACTCTTCTAATGGATGTCTGCTCCACAGTTAGGGTCCTGCCGGGGTCTCACTCCTTCTGGAAATTGTGATCACGGTGACGTCTCTAGAGACTCATACGTGGGTCCTGGACACCCCCCCCCCCATCACCCCACTCTTATCAGATTTGCTGACGGGGTCCGAGCCCAGACTAATGAGACTCTAGTGAGGAGGTACGGCAGGGCTTCCTGGGGGGAAGGGTGGGGAGGGGGAGGGAAAAGGCACACCTGGAGGGTGACTGGAGCTGGGATGCAGGCAGGGGCGAGGGGGGAGCCTGTACCCCGTAGATAGCTCGGGATCTCTACCTGGGCGGAGAAGGGGGCACCCTTTTGGGGGCGTCTGGGAGGAGGTAACTGTTGCCTCTTCTCGGTCGGCGTTGGCGTACTTGTGTCCAGTGGCTTGGATGGCCCCGTAAGGGTTCAAATGGGCCTTTTGACAGACTACGAGAGCAGCTTCTAGTCCTTTCAGCTTTCCTGAGAGTAGAGCAGAGCTGGACATCTCCTGCATCCCTTCGAGCCAGAGGAAAGAAGACTTCGAGCAGCTTTTAACAGTGAACAATTCAGCTGAAGGAAAAGAGATGGGAAAGGAGGAAATCTAGAGAAGAGGAAAGAGATCACCCACGTGGTGGCCTACAAACATACCCACAATTCCTAATGAAGGCCTGCAATTGCTGCCAACCCTCCTCTGTCTTCTCAGGCCAGGGCCTTCTGCCTGGCACACCAGGCCTCCTCCCCTGGGCTCTGTGGAGAAACGCCTGCAGTCATGGACAGCCAGCACTCCCTCCCTCCTTCCTTCAGGCCCAATTCTGTGGCAGCCCAACTGTGAGCCGCTCCTGGCCTCAGAGACAGACTGCTGCTCCCTGGACATCCCAGAGGCCAAAGCCCTCTAAGGCCAAAGCCCAAAGCCCTCTGGGTAAGCTCGGGCCCACCTTCAGAGAAACGCCGACCCCCACTGCCAGCAACCAAGCCCCAACACCCAGCTCCCTCCCAGCAGCCACCTGCCCCCAACTGCCAACCTGAACTGCCCACAACTGACCCCCAACTGCCAGCTTAACTGCTGACCTGCACCTCCCGCTGGCTGGGCAGGGGCTCCCCGTGCCTGCTTCCTGTCTCTGTGGGCTGCCTAATCCCTCCACATGTCTAGGGTAAGAGGCCCTGCAGGTCCCTGTTCAATGAAAGAAGTTAAAGAATTCCTTTTTACAGCTGTCGGGGGTGGGAGCCTTGGAAGTTCTCAGCCTGCCGGTTAGGGATGGGTGTCCTTTGTCTAGGCCCGACAGAAGATCCTGGGGTTTGGACAGGTGCCGGCATTGGGGGTGCTGCCGGTCTCGCTGGGAAGGGGAAGGGAAGTGTAACAGTTAAAATTTAGGGGAGACTGAGGCAGGTAGAAATTAGTTTCTCTCTGCAAGGAGTATTATATTTTATGAGGTTTATTAAAGGTTGAGAATTTAAGAATATACAAGTAAGAAAAAACACGTGCCTAAGCCAGAGGCCTAGACAAGACCTCACCTACATTATGGAAAGAGCCACATCTGCCCCAAAACGGAAGTCCAAAAGAGCTCAAAAGCCTTTGCAATCAGGTTAAATCCCTTTTCGATCTCGGCCCAGGTGAGATTACAAGGCATTCTGGGGAAGTGGGGCAAAGGCTTGTGGGGATTGAAGTCCTGGATTCCATCCTGGATTACATCCCCCCCCTCCCCCCCGTTTGATCCTCTGGGAAGAAGTCCTTCCCCAAAGGATCATAAAAACATAATCAATTTAAATATTACAATAATTTGAGGATAAGAGAAAAAAAATAAAACCAATAATTACTGGATGCATTGACAGAAAGCCAGTTAGGGGGCAGTCCCCTTTGGCATGAAAGTATACATACAAATAAATGTTCATCAACCACACCCAAAGTTCATTTTTGTGCACTTGTGGTCTGGAGGCTTCTTCATGGTGGCTTCTCCAACAGTTCAGTTCTGGATTCAGAGAGGTAGCATCTTCTTTACCTAAAATTCTTCTCAAAAGGAATTTAAACTTTGCAATTTAAATAATGATATTTTTTACATTCCCCCCCCCCCCCAGTTAAGAGGGTGATTGAGGAAAAAAAAAAGGATCACTTAGGGATGCATGGCTGAGGTATGAGGTATATGAATCAATTGGCAAGAGATATTAAAAAGATATCAGAAAAATCAAAAAGAAAAGAAAAATTTCTGGATGAAAATATAGACTATGAAAGTCTTATGTGTAAAATTCCAAGTAAAAAGAAAAATAAATCTATAACAGGTCCTTCAATCAGGGCCCAATCAAAATGATCTAAGTAATGATGCATTTACCCAGTCAATAGCCAGGACTACAGAAAGGTACCACACTATGAAAGGCAGAAAACGGGACCAGATTATGAGCCAAGGTTTCCGGGATACTCGTCTGTGGTTATTTTCAGAGTGAGCGTGGACACAAGGAAAGCCTATGTCTTAACACATGTTAAACATAGTAACCTCGAGTCTTCACACTAGGTTCAAGACCTTTGTATTGGCCTAGAAGTGCATCAATCCATCCTAGATTGGCCTTTCTTTGGCCCTATGAAATGGCTCTTGTGTGTATCTCTTGTCCTGGAATCAGACAGAATCATTAAGCAAAGTCCCATAATTTATTTAAATAATTAGTGGCATCGTTTTTTATAGTCACAAGCTTTTTAGGGCATGCATTAGCAAATGTATCTTAACCTTGTAGTACTGCAAAATCAAAAAGTTAAAGAAAATCTTAATGCTGGTGACATGTGCTTGAAATATAAAAAAGGAGAGGAAAAAAAACACTGAAATAGTATATTGCACATGCAAGAAAAATATAATAAAAGACTTTAAAAAATTCAAAAATGTAGAAAATGCAAGGCTTTCTCACCAAAAATGAGATCCATTTCCTCTTAATATCTGGCCATGCTCTACTGTGAGTATGACACATGAATTGAACAGTAGTACAAATATGTAGATATCAATATCCCCAAAATTCTCAATAGCCCAATTAATTACAATAGCAAACAAACACACTTTCATATTTCACATAAGTTGCTGTATGACATTTAAAAAAACCTATGAATTGATGGATATTTGTCACAATTTTTACAAACGTAGCAATCTTTCAACCTTGGTATTCAAACATGTTTTTTAAAACAAAGTAAAACTCATCTTGGGTTAAGAACATAATCAAGAAATCTATATATCATTCTGGTGGAAGTAAAGTAATGAGCTGAAGAGTATAAATAAAGGGGTGCTCCTTTTTTGGAGGCTTTTTAGGGTTACAAATGCCCTGAGATTAACTGCCCCAACTTCCATTCACATATTTAGAAATGTGGGAAGGTTGGGGGTTATAAAATATATTTCACTTCAGCTACTGTAAAGAGCCTTACCTCGTGGTAGGGGCAGGCAAAATAACCAGAGATTGTTAAGAAAAAAATTCCAAAAATCATATTTAAAAAACCCTTAAAATCATTTGAGATATTTAGCATATTAAATTTTCCAAGGTTGTTATAGCAATTATAACCAGTTCAGAAGTCCATCCATCCTCTGTGATAATTTACAAAGTGAAAAATAGAAAAAAGCTGTTTTTTAAAAAAATATGGGCTTAATTACAATAATATTTGTTCAGTAGTTATAGGGGAAAAACAACAGAATTTTTAAAACTCAGTATATTCAAAATAAATTCAATCAACCCAGTGTAACAGAATATTGAATCCAGTAATATATGAACTTAAAATCACAAAGTTAAACCTTAAACAAAAAATACAATAGAATACAGAGATTTTTATAAACCATTGGAGTCTGAAATGCCTTAAAATCATAACCTCCAGTCTTTAAAGTTCCTTAGGCATGTTTTTTTTGTTTTCTTTTAATTAATTATCCATTTAAATGTCTATTGTCCGAAGGCAGAGTGGTAAGGGCTAGGCAATGGTGTCTGAGCGATCTGCTCCGGGCTACACGGCCATGAAGTATTTCAGGCCAGATTTCAACTAGAGACCTCCCGTCTCTGTGCCTGGCTCCCAGTTCGCTGGGCCACCCATTTTCTCCTTCAAAGTTAAAGTTGAATCTTTGGGCTGAATCTGCTCCCTGACAGGCAGGTGAAGTCAATGAAATTGCCAGAAAAGTCAAAAGGTATCCTTTTAAACAGCCCATTGCTATTAAGTTTCTGTTTGAAAAATCTGTTTCTTCTCCTCTCCCTTTCTCTCTCCCCTGCTACAATCCCTCCTCCTGCCCAGTCCACGTGGAGCCCAGGCCGCCCACGTGGAACCAATACCCCCATTTTGTTACCAGCTGATAGAAATGAGTCCCAAGAGATCTGCTCCAAGGAACTAGGTTTGTTGGGCAGGCAGGTCACCAGGTGATTGCAATCTTGGTTGAATCAGGTGGGCCAGGTGAGCGAGAGAAAGACCGTGGGGTGGGCAGGGCCGGGAGCCGGAGCGTAGACAAACAGGGCCAGGAGCTCGGGCACCAGGTGAGAAGCCAGGAGCAGAAGCAGGATCCGGAGATGGCCGCAGGCAGGAGCTGATCAAGATGGTTTTCTAAAAAGCATCTTGGAGAAATGTGGCTTAAAAAAATCATTATCTAGGCTAAAAATTTTGAGAAGTTTTCATCCAATCTAGTGGTTGCCAACTGTAAAGATTAAAATTTAGGGAAGTTGAGGAAGGTAGAAATTAGTTTCTCTCTGCAAGGAGTATTATCTTTTATGAGGTTTATTAAAGGTTGAGAATTTAAGAATATATAAGTAAGAAAAAACACATGCTTAGGCCAGAGGCCTAGACAAGACCTCACCTACATTATGGAAAGAGCCACATCTGCCCCAAAACGGAAGTCCAAAAGAGCTCAAAAGCCTTTGCAATCAGGTTGAATCCCTTCTCGATCTCAGCCCAGGTGAGATTACAAGACATTCTGGGGAAGTGGAGCAAAGGCTTGTGGGGATTGAAGTCCTGGATTCCAATCCATTTTTACAGAAGAGGGCTTTGGTCCCAGGGCCTGCCCCTAAGCAGCCCCTTCTGGATGACGTCCCTGAACCGGATGCCCTTGTGCCATTTTATCTCCGTCCTGCCTTCTGGGGATTATTTAGAGGACCATTTCTTTGCCTCAGACCTAGCAACTGAAGACGGGTTGTCCTTTGGCACGTAGAAGGAGTTGAAGGAGATCATCGAGGGAGAGGGGTTTCGCCCCACTGGGAGGGCATTTCCAAGAATTCTGCCTGTGATGCCAACTCTGATTCCTGGCTTGATGCCTTTAAGTGACGTCTTTGACCAGAACAGAGAGAAGGAAGCTGCCAGGGGGACCAGCCTTGCAGGTGGCTGCCCAGATGGAATACCAAGCCCTGGGGTGCTTTAGTTGCCTGGGAGGAGTCTAGCCTGAAGAGGGCTCACTCTGGTGCCAGTGGCATTGCAAATAGCATAGGGCAGAGCTTGGGCTGGAGAGGCTGGCAGGGCCCTGAGGTCCCGGCCTTGGGCGCCACTGGAGGACAGCCAAGATCTTGAGATGTCAGAGGTGGGGCACTGGGGGCTGCCAGGACCCAACCAGAGTAGACAAGTTCTGAACAAGAAGCTGTCTGCCTTCCTGCATTCTTCTCGGAGCCCAGATTTCTCTGCTTTCCTTCAGGCCTGAAACCCTTCTGCCTTCTGCTTCTGGCTCTGGTGGAGTGAGGAGCTTTTGCTGCCCCTGTTTCTGGTGGCTGCCTTTTGCACTGGGCTTTATCTTTCCTGCCTGAACTCCGGATGTCCATCATATAATATGTCAGGAGTAATTCCGCCTCCAGACCTGGCTGCAGGGGCTGCTCTCTGCCCCTGCTACTGTTGTGGGAGAGAGAATGCTGGTTCTGACCCAAAGAATGGCTACATAAAGGTGTCTATTGAAGGATGTTACATATAATGCAGTCATGGGGATGGATGGAAAAAGCCATTGCAGGGGGTGGAATAGCCCCCCGGATGGCTGTAGAGAACAGTGGAATGTCCCCCATAGGGTTTCAGGTTTCTAGAATGTAACAAGGGTCTGAGGAATCGTCTTCCCATGCTTGGAAACTCGCAGCCTTTCCTCTGACTATTCCTCCCCTAGATGTCCATGGGGCATTCCAGGCTGGAAAATAGGGAGTGGGCCAAGAAGGGGTGAAATGGAAGAGTTTCCAGTATCAAGTATGTCCTGTGTTTTCCATGGAGCACATGAGAAAGTAGAAGAGCCCTAGCAAAAGGCACGTTATTTTCCGATCCGGCCACTGCCTTGTCAGTTATTCCTCAGTCAGCCTCTTAGCTTCTCTTGACCCTTGATCCCCACGTTTCCATAGTTACAGGGCTAGGCTTAGATCTTTTGTTTCTCATAAATGAACTGTTTTTGAATATTAATATTAAATTGTGGTATTTTATTGAAATAAACTTCCTTTTGCCTGGCTAAGGTTAGAGCTACAGATTTGCTGTCCCCTTCATCCCAAGTTATGAAACTAAGGGGGCACCTCCTTTTTTTTATTCAGCTAAAAGGATTAAGGGCAGCCCTGGCAGGCCTTGGTGAACCTTGGTACATTCTGAGAGTGTGCTAGGCCAGCCACAAGGCTGGGGAAAACTTGGGCTGACACTTTCCTTGTATGGACAAGGAGCTGCTTCTCCTGTGATGAAGTAATGATGGAGGAGTTGAGGTCTGCTAAGGCCCCCCTCAATGGTTATTTATGAATCTCAGGTGTCAGGGGAAGTCCAAGGGAGGGAGGGACTGAGTTTTGAGCTCACCAGGGAAATGCATATCTGTCTCACATCATATATAATGTGAGAGACAGACAGACAAACAAAAGACCTGTGCTAGAGGAGAGAACTACTGTTTTTCTTTCTTTTATATTTTGTAAAGAGTCAATCGACTACATTAAATAACCAGTCAATAAATTATTTAAAATGAAGAAATTCTGTCTCTTGAGAATTCCACTCATTACCCTGTCAGTGTCTTTTGAATTAGCTCAGTTTCCAACCCCAGTTAATAAAGTGTTATATTTTAAAAACTTGAACACCCCTTCCTTTCCTCATCTTGCTTACTCTTCTTTCTGTAAGACTCTGATTCTTAACTTAGCTAAAGCCAGTATCAGATCCCACATAACTCTATGGAATCCTCTTTAACTCTTTCATCTGAAGAAGAGTATTTCAGCCTTTTAGGAAATGAAGTAGAGAATTCCTTTTTCTTTGTTTTCTCCTCATTAATCATTGGTAATATTTCCCCACTAGGATACACAGTACATGCTCCTTTCTTAGAAACTTCAAAAAAATGTTCCCAAATCAATTCTGACACTTAGGATGAGGAGGAATTTCAGATCACCTCCTCTCTTTCTCTTCCACAGAATCTCCCACCTCATTAAGACAGCACTTCCCATCTTCCTGATTCCATAGGGAAAAGTATTTCAGAGTAAGACACTTTTCCAGGTTTTACTCTTCCAATATGATTTTCACTTCAGACACAAAAAAATGACTTTGTCAGTATTCCATTGGGCTCTGCTTGATCTCCAGTGCTGGCTCTGACACTCTTCAAGGTTAGTAGTTTGGGTAAATCTTTTATGTGCTTCAGTGTCCTCCAGACAGTGAATGAGGGTTGTACTAAATGAATTCTGAAGGTTTAGCTCTAAGACTTGTGACTTTTGCTGGTTTAGGGGTCAATAACATTCAAGGATGTGGCTGTGGACTTCACCCGGGAGGAGTGGCGCCTCTTGGATCATTCTCAGAAAGAGCTGTACACGGAAGTCATGCTGGAGAATGTGCAGAATCTACTCTCTGTGGGTAAGGACCATTTCCTCTGTTAACTCTAAATCTGCCTTTAAGGGAATGTCTTCATTCCAAGCCAAATGTATACGATTTTAAGCCTTTGTCAATGATTAAAAAAGCCAAAGTGCTGATCTCTGTCTTGAGTTCTCCTCCTCGTGCTTTTCATTATATAAAAAAAAGTCAAATGAATAAGGATCCAAGTCATTCCCAAATTGACAAAGGGTCAAAGGTTATGAATAAGCAGTTTTCAGATGAAGACATCAAAGCTGCCACTAAGCATATGAAAAAATGTTCTAAATCTCTCTTGATTAGAGAAGTAAATGAATGGAACTCTGAGGTACCATCTCAGCCCAACCTGATTGGCCAGTATGACAGTAAAGGAAAGTGAGAAAGATTGGAGGGGGTGCAGCAAAATTTGGACACTTAATGCATTGCTGGTAGAGTTGTCAACTGATGCATCCATTCTGGAGGGCAATTTGGAATAACTCCAAAAGGGTTATGAAATGATATACCCCTTTTGATCCAGTAATACCACTACTAAGTCTGTTCCCCAAAGAGACCAGAAAAAAAGGGGAAGGACTTACTTGTAGGAAAAATATTTGTAACTAGTCTTTTGGTTGTGGCAAAGAATTGGAAATTGAGGGGATGCTGTCAGTTGACAAATGGCTGAACAAATTGTGGTATGTGATGGTGATGGAATACTATTGTGCTATGAGAAATGATGACCAGGATGATTTCAGAAAGAGCTGGAAAGACCTCCATGAACTGATAGAGTGAAAAAAGCAGAACCAGGAAAACATTGTGTACAGTAACAGTAATATTGTGGAATGATCAACTGTGATAAACTTGGATATTCTCAGCAATACAATGATCCAATATAATTTTCCAGTTGTGTCACTGAATTTCCTTAAAAACAAGTTTGTAATTTAGATCAATTCAGTCAGATTTTCCAAGCCAGGAAGTTATTTAGGTTTATTGGAAGAGGGCCAAATCCTCCAACAAAGCTGGACTCCTGATTAATATCAGAAAATCCTGTGCATTGGGAGAGAACTTCTTTTATAACCCAAATGTGAAGAGTGAATCAAACTCTCTTTGTCTATTAATCATCAATTTTTAAGTTAATCATTCAAAAACTTCATTACCCCTACTTAGTACCTTTGCAATCACTAAATATGAGAGTTCACAAGTCACTTGCTACAGTGGGTGACAACTCCAGAGGCCACTGCCCTGCCTCTGGGCAGTGTTAGCCAAATTGAAAGAATGCAATTGGTTCCCATGAAGTAGGGAAGGCACAAGAAGTCAAGTGGAAAAAGAACTATAAAAAGTCTTGAACTTCTTGTCCAAGAGTCTTCTCCTTTGAATTTCTTCTCTTTTGGAGTTCCTCTTTGGAGGCTGAATTGGTGAGCCGGACTGAAGGAGGAGACTTTTTCCCTGGATCCTGTGATTGGCTTGCTGAGGGAGTGGCTGGCCTTCCTTTCCTGGCTTTTGGAGAGATTGGTTCCAGAGAGTCCTGCCTTGGCTTTGGAGGAGCCATTGCATCGGTGGAACCCTGGCTGAAGACACTACTGGAACTTCTGGTTGAGGATTAACAGGAAAATCCACATGGAGACAGAGTCTTGTGGAAGCCCTGCTGGGCCTGAGCTTGGCTTCTCAGGAGAAGGGCTGGTAGGCTTGTTAGAATCAGTCTCTTTATCTACATTTTTCAACTTTCACTCTTTCCACCTCTGTAAATAAAGCTGCTAAAAGTCATTTTGACTTAAGCTGTAATATTTTTAAATAGGCAACCACAATATTACTTGAGAACTATCATATTGACATCAAAACCTAAATTTTAAATTCTTACACAAAGAAATAGCCAAGTTTTCCATACAAGTATAAAAATAGAATAATATAATGACCTGCCTGCGGTTGTTATATAATTTTACCTGTGGATAATAATTTGAGAAGCAGAAGGGAGACTGAAGGAAATAGGTGAATAATAAAGACTCAGAAACAACCAGTTAAAAGATATGGGGAGAGGCGCTATCTCCTTAATGTTCCCCTTGGATAATTAATTTAAAGGAAACATGAGAAATGAGAAAACACATGGGGAATAAGAACTCCCTAATGCCTCCTATAGACAAGAAAGTCTGAACATTAATAGGAAGCATTGGGGCGACAGCATCTCGAGGATCAGCAGGAAAAAGTTAGGACAGAGAGACTCCGAAGATCCAGAGAAGTAAGTGAGAGATTCGCGCTTTTCCCCCAGTATTTATTGGAGGTTTTAGGAATGTGGACTGGGAGGTGATCAATGAATATGTAACGGGGCAGAAGTCTTAACATTGGTTGAATTGACAATGACAAGATCAAAGAGGTGGAGATTTACCTGTCATGCGCCTTTCAAAGGAATGTGGTTTGATAAGGTGAGAGCTAGGCCTTTGTGGTGGCTCAGGAATTCTCTTGCCCTTTGGACTGTATATACAATGATCATTAACTGATCTGACCATGTATCTGGTAAGTGAATATATATGATACAATATCTAAACATCAATCATACTTCCCAGATGCTAACATGCCTGATATGCTACAAATAAGAATAGTCATGCCCTTCAAAGGATAAAGACACCCAGAAATGCTGTTCATTGGTTAGGTCAACTAGGAAGAAACCCTTATTTGGTGAAAGAAATGTTCTGACCATGACCTAAGAATCACTTGGTGGTTTTCAGAGGGAGAAGGATGTTCTCTGGGCCTACTCCAGATAAGGGTGGGTGGTGGTGGATAATACCATATCTGGTTATGGAACTAAAGTCAAAGCTAGTGGTGTATACCTGATCACAAGTTAGGGTGCATGATATATCAGCCCCGAAGGGTGGGGCTGACTCTAAGGCTTATGCTAAAGCAGTTTAAAACTTTGATAAATTGTTCAGGAAAAGCTTTCTAAAATCATGACTTATTATCTTGGAATTACAATTACGATTATCTTAAGACTACTACTAACATTATAATCTAATAATTGTATAAGGGGTAGGGGTCTTTTCTCACTCACAGTTGTTGATTTGGGTTTTTGTTTTGAGGTTGTGATTTTATATGGTTATTCACTTAAAAAAATAAACAATATAACCACATAATTGACTAATAAACAAATAGCAGAAATCACATGATTATCTTAATAGATGCAGAAAAAGCCTTTGACAAAATACAACATCCATTTCCATTAAAAATACTAGAAAATATAGGAACATAAGGACCTTTCCTCAGAATAATGAATAGCATTCATTTAAAATCATCACCAATTATCATCTGTAATAGCGATAAGTTGACAGCCTTCCTAGTAAGATCAAGAGTGAAGCAAGGATGCCCATTATCATCACTGTTATTTAATATTGTACTAGAAACACTAGCTGTAGTGATTAGAGAAGAGAAAGAAATCAAAGGGATTAAAGTAGGCAATGAGGAAACTAAACTATTACTCTTTGCAGATGATATGATAGTATACCTAGAGAACTTGTGAAAATCAACTAAAAATCTAGTGGAAATTATTAATAATTTTAGCAAAGTTGCAGGATACCAAATAAATGCCCATAAAACAACAGCATTTCTATTTATTTCCAATAAGAATCAGCAGCAAGGGTTAGAAAGAGAAACTCCATTTAAAATCACTCCAGATAATATAACATATTTGGCAATCTGTTTGCCAAGAGAAACTCAGGAATTATATGAATACAACTATAAAGCAAATTTCACAGAAATAAAACTAGATCTAAACAATTGGAAAAACATTAATTGTCCATGGAGAGGATAAACTAATATAATAAAAATGACAGTACTACTTCAACTAATTTACTTATTCAGTGCTATACCTATCAAACTACCAAAACATTTTTTATTTTTATTTTTTACCTTTTAAACATTATTTTATTTGGTCATTTTCATACCAAAACACTTTTTATAGAATTAGAAAAAATTATAATAAAGTTCATTTGGAAGAACAAAAGATCCAGAATATCAAGGGAACTAATGAAAAAAAAAAGTGGAGGATGGAGGCCCAACAGTACCAGATCTTAAACTGCACTTTAAAGCGGTGATCATCAACACAGTATGGTATTGGTTAAGAGATAGAAGGATGGATCAGTGGAATAGACTTTGGTTAAATGACCTCAGCAACATAGTGTTTGATAAACCCAAAGATCCCAGCTTTGGGGATATGATCTCACCTCAACATAGTAGATTGACCAATATGACAGTAAAGGAAAATAATAAATGTTGGAGGGGTTGTGGCAAAATCGGGACACTCATGCATTGCTGGTGGAGTTGTGAATTGATCCTGCCATTCTGGAAGGAATTTGGAATTATGCCCAAAGAGCCTTAAAAGAATGCAACCCCTTTGATACAGCAATACCACTACTAGGTTTGTACCCTAAAGAGATAATAAGGAAAAATGTTTGTACAAAAGTATTCATAGCCATGCTCTTTGTGGTGGCAAAAAATTGGAACTTGAAAGGGTTTCACTCGATTGGGGAATTGCTGAAAAAATTGTGGTATATGATGGTAATGGAATACTACTGTGCTATAAGGAATGCTGAGTTGGAGAATTTCTATATGAACTGGGAGAACCTCCAGGAACTGATGCAGAGTGAAATGAGCAGAACCAAGCGAACATTATCTACAGAAAGTGAAACATTGTGGAATAATACAATGTAATGGATTTTGCTAATACAAGACAATCCCAAGGGGCTTATGAGAAAGAATGCTTTCCACATCAAGAGAAACTGTGGGAGTAGAAACATAGAAGAATAACAAATGACTCATCATTTATTTATATGGATATATAATTTGGTAATTTGGGTTTCATTGCAAAAATGAATAATATGGAAATAGGTATAAGTGAAAACATTCGTATAACCCATTGAAAATGCTTATGGGAGTTAGGGAAAGGGAGAGGAGGGAAAGAAAGATAAATATATAAACATGGAAAAATATTTTAAAATAATAAATAAACAATATAGGGGGAATCTGGGTAGCTCAGTGAATTGAGAGTTGGGCCTAGAGGTGGGAGGTCCTAGTTTCAAATCTGACCTCAGACATTTCCTAGCTGTGTGACCCTGGGCAAGTTACTTAACCCCCATTGCCTAGCCTTTGCCACTCTTCTGCCTTAGAACCAATACACAGTATTGATTCCAAGATGGAAGGTAAGGGTTTTAAAAATAATAAACAAACAATATGGAAATGAAATTTAAAAAGAAGTATAAAACTATAGCTCATAGCCCCTAATTCTGCCTACTCTAGCAAGTTTATCCATATTCCTCCTTCATTCTTTCCTCAAATTTCAGGCCACATGATAGGAATGGAATGGAAGGAAATAAGCATTTCAAAATACTTGCTCTATGTCTGTTACTGTGTAAAGGAGTTCATAATTATCATTAATTTCACAACATCCCTGTGAATTTGATATTCTTATTGTCCTCAATTCATAGTTGAGGCAACTGAAGCAAAAAGAGGTTAAATAACTTGCCCAGGAGCACCCACTTATCATCTCTCTGAGAATGGATTAAATTTGTTCTTCTGACTCCCACATTATGATCTTTTACCTCATTTACCCACCAGCTACCTTTAATTTTTAGATAATGAAGGTTGTGGAATGTGTCTATCCTTCTATTAGAAGAGGTAATTAAAGATGGAATTTTCTGTTGCAAATGGTTTCCATGATCTCTGCCATCCTGGGCAGAGGATAGATGTGGTCCCAACAGCGAATTCACCAGAAACTGTTCTGTAGGCCTTATTTGCATGCCCCCTTTCCATTAAGAAGACCATTTAAAATTTTTTCTCTACTGAATCCTTTCTTCTTATATCCAGGACTTCCAGTTCTTAGAGAAAATTTTATCTCCTGTTTTCAGCAAGGGGAAGCACCATGGCAGCTAGAGCAAAAAGACCCAAGGAGCTCTTGTCCAGGTGAGTGAGATGAAAACAGGTGTATAAAGAGTATTATTCCGAAAGACTTTTAGTTTTTTTAGTGAAGGGAGTCCTATACTTGGGGGCTTGAGGACCATCATTGAAGCATGCTGTTCATTTCCTGAGAGATGGATGATCGACTCAGTAGAGAGTATGAGATAAACTATATGGTAGATCATAAAATAAGATGAATATTTAGTACGTCTGCACTAAATGGCATAATATCTTTGCATCTGTAGGGAAAAGAAGAAAACATATTCCACTTTTTAAATTGCTGCATGAGAGTTAAAAAGAGTAAAGTTGTTTCTCAGTTTAGCATATAAAATTTACCAAGAATGACCATGTGATCCTGCCTCCAAAATGATGAGAACAGAATATCTGGAAGGTTACCTGAGATTCACAAAATTATAAGAATAATTGAAGCATGAATTTTTAGGAAAGATAGAAAGGGCAATGGAGAAAGACTGTCTAATACTGTGGACAAATCATGCTGAGGCACAAGGTTTGAGTTGTAATCTATCTGCCAGGAAGTTGGTCAAATCATTCCTCCATTCTTTACTCATGACCTGAGTTACAAACTATGATGAGAATCTTGGGTCTGCCAGTGTCCCAGGTCCATTGTGAGGTTTCATAATTATTGTATGTGAAAGTCTCTCTAAAATCAGCCATCTTGCAGATATGTCGAAATGGTGTATCCAAAGACTGGTTCTGCTTTTTAAGTTGGAAAACTCCTTTTTGCCTGTGGAAATAGTATAAATATTAGTTTACTTTCTCCCATCAGAGGAAAGAACTTATATTTCTGTGTGTGTATGTTCATGTTCTCCTTCCTTCTGTGTTTATATCATTATTTGTTTTCTTCAGAATCAGAGACTACTTCTGAAGTGAAGATGTTTACAAAGTTGAGTCTTTTCATGGATAGATGTGGTCCCCAAAGATGTATGAGTGAGGAGGCCCATGACTTCATTTTAAGAGAAATCTGTGATTCTAATATCAAGGTAAATAAAAATTCAAAGGGTGATTGTGAATGTGATGAGACTGCAGCAGAGAACTGCAGCCAACATTCACTACTAAATCAGTATACAAAATTGGCTACAGGAAATGACTGTTGTCAGGATAATGAATACAGAAAATGCTTTCCTGAAGAAGTAGGGCTTGTTCAGTCACCTGAGAAAATTCTGGAAATGTCCATGTATGAAGGTAACCTAGGGGGAATGGACTTTGGTTTGGGTTTAGACCTCATTAGACATCCAAAAAGGAAACGTGTAGAGATGATTTCTGTGAGTGATAAAGATGGGAGACCCTTTAGTCAGAAGTCTGATCTTGGTTCACATCTAATAATCCAGTCTGGAGAGAAACCTTATGACTGTAAACATTGTGGAAAGGCTTTCACAATGAGGGGCAATCTTGCTGCACATCAGAGAATTCACACTGGAGAGAAACCTTATGAATGTAAACAGTGTGGAAAGGCTTTTACATGGAAGATCTCTCTTGCTGCACATCAGAGCATTCACACAGGAGAGAAACATTATGAATGTAAACAATGTAGAAAGACTTTCACATGGAAGGTCTCTCTTGCCAGACATCAGAGAATTCACACCGGAGAGAAACCTTATGGATGTAAACATTGTGGAAAGGCTTTCACACAGAGGGGGCATCTTGCTAGACATCAAACAATCCACACTAGAGAGAAACCTTATGAATGTAAACAACGTGGAAAGGCTTTCCCAAGTAGGTACCATCTTTCCAGACAGCAGATAATCCACTCTGGAAAGAAACCTTATGAATGTAAGCAATGTGGAAAGGCTTTCATGAGTAGGTACCATCTTCCCAGACATCAGGGAATCCACACTGGAGAGAAATCTTGTGAATGTAAACAGTGTGAAAAGGCTTTCACACAGAGGGGGCATCTTGCTACACATCGGAGAATCCACTCTGGAGAGAAACCTTATGAATGTAAGCAGCATGGAAAGGTGTTTATATGGAAGACCTCTCTTGCTGCACATCAGAGAATCCACACTGGAGAGAAACCTTATGAATGTAAACAATGTAGAAAGGCTTTCACATGGATGGTCTCTCTTGCTGAACATCAGAGAATCCACACTGGAGAGAAACCTTATGAATGTAAACAATGTGGAAAGACTTTCACAAGGAGGAGCCGTCTTGCTGCACATCAGAGAATCCACTCTGGAGAGAACCTTTATGAATGTAAACAGTGTGGAAAGACTTTCACAGAGAGGGGCAGTCTTGCCAGACACCAGACAATCCACACTGGAGAGAAACCTTATGAATGTAAACTGTGTGGAAAGGCTTTCACACAGGGGGGAAATCTTGCCAGACATCAGAGAATCCATTCTGGAGAGAAACCTTATGAATGTAAACAGTGTGAAAAGGCTTTCACACAGAGGGGCTCTCTTGCTGTACATCAAAGAATCCACTCTGGAGAGAACCTTTATGAATGTAAACAGTGTGGAAAAGCTTTCACAGAGAGGGGAAACCTTGCCAGACATCAGACAATCCACACTGGAGAAAAACCATTTGAATGCAAACAGTGTGGAAAGGCTTTCACACAGAGGGGAAATCTTGCCAGACATCAGAGAATTCACTCTGGAGAGAAACCTTATGAATGTAAGCAGTGTGAAAAGGCTTTCACACAGAGGGACTCTCTTGCTAAGCATCAGAGAATCCATTTTGGAGGGAAACCTTTTTTTGTTGAGTGAAAAATTAATGTGTTATTCTCAAAGTAATAGTTGTTGACATCTAAGTTAGTAAAGCTGGTGTCCCTGCATTTCCCTCCTTCAAGTCTCTTCCCATTAATCTCCCTTCTAGAGAAGATTACTCCATTCTCCACCCTTCTTACAGGAAGAAATCTTTACAGCCTGTAAATATTTAAACCCTTAAGTACCCTTTTTTTGTCTTAGAAGTCCTTCCCATTGAATCAAAGGCTTCCCCCTGGTAGTCATGCCCAATGGTTGGAACCTCCAGATAACCCATTCTGAAGAACTTTTGGTATCTGACTCCAACTTCCTGATCATTTCTTTAAAATGTTAACTTGCTTAAATGTATCCACTGTGAAACTATTCTTTGTATCCATTGTAAAGCTATTCAACTTCATATTCCTGTCCTTTATTTTTGGATTTCAACCATTGTAAAAATGTTATAAGCACTTCAGAGAGGCTTGATTATATCAGCATTCTTCTATAAATAAGGGATTTTTTCCTGTGAATTTTGGGCGTATTTGTCTTACAACAATGATTTTAGATAGTGTTCCACATTTTCTTTCTCTCAATAAAGCATTGCATCTTAAGTGATGGTTTCCCTGTTCTCTCATTAATAATGGTTAAAGGAAAACTTTGAAGTTTTCAAGGTCCCCTCAACTTCCCCTTCACACATGAATGTAAACAGTGTGGAAAGGGTTTACATAGAAGTTCTCTCTTGCTACACATCAGAGCATACATATTGGAAGAGAAATTTTTTTAAATGTTAATAATTTGTCTAGGCTTTCACATAAAATTCCAGTACTGTCATGTCAGAAAATCTGCAATGGAGAGAAACCTTGTGAGTGAGGCTGACCTTATAGTTGTCACTCTTAGCTTATTTGATATAAGTGGATCCACACTAGAGAGAAACTTTGGGAATATGATGGATGTGGTAAGGCCTTCAGGCATCAAACATTTCTTATTCCCAACCAAGATTTCCTTTCAATATGTGAGATTTAAAATGGTTGAGGTTTTAAACCGTAGTGATTAAAATAGTGGAAGATATAAATTGTGATAGATATAAGAGAGGGTGAGTAAATTTGACCACAGAAAATATGTTTCACTACAGTGTCTTGGTTTTTAAATCAAATATAAGGTGGTCGCCAGGGAAATATTCCCAATTATTCAAATACCCAAGTCAACTCGGTTTTGTAGAGATTTTTAATTAATAATATAATGAGGAATTAGAGAAAGAGAGAAAGAGTAGGAAAGGAATAATTATGAAGGGCCTCAAGCCAATATGGCCTAGACCTGAGTCTTAAGAGAGAGAATCAGTCAGTCAGTCTTTTAACACTCACCACAAGGTCTGCCTAAACAAGGATTCTAGTGACACCAGGCCAGCTCCATCTCAGCTGACTTCACCAGAGAGAGCTCCAGCTAGACCTCCTTAGAGATTGTCCTCCAAGAGCTTCCCTTCTCCAGACCTCTCGCAAGAGATTCTTCCCAAGCGATCCTCATCAGAGATCCTCCAAAAGGATTTCTCCAAAAGGATATCTCCTCAAGAGATTCTGCTTTTTCTTATATAGGGGTTTTTCTCCCATGTCACCTCCCCTAAGTCCCTACATCTACCAATCACTGTAGACGCTTTCCAAAGGACTGCCCATCTAAATTCCTGCTAAGTCGACCAATCTCCTCAGTAAGTCTGAATCAGAAAAAATGCTGCTGTGTCGACCAATCTTCTCAGTAAGTCTGAAGGAGAGAAAACACAGCTGAGTCAACTAATCTCATCAAGAGAAAACTTGCCTGACCCTTTTAGGTACCTAGCATCCCATTTTATCAATTCTAAAAACAGGCCTGGCTCAAAGAACTCCTTGCCTTAATATAAGCATGGGTCCAAGTACTTTCTTTGTTTAGCAAGGAGTTTTCTCTCCTAAAGCAGTCTTAAGTACAGTTGGAGTGGAGGTCCTCCCATTTCTGATCCTGGCGAGTTCTCACATCAAAATGGGGAATGTTTCTCAGTAGGGAATTTGTTCCAATTAAGAATTCCCCGATGGGGAAATTTTTAACATTCACAAGTCTGAGAGATTTCAAGATTTACAAATAGACATCTTATTAATGTCATGAATGAAGAAAGACATTGAAATGGAGAGTCCAGAGCTTTTGAGTATAAGCAAATGTCTTCTGAACAGACCTATTCCAGGTGGATTCCATGTATGAAGGCTTTCAGCCAGAGATCAAATCTCTTACTTCATATCAGAGGATTCATAGTGTAGAAAAATCTAATGAATGATGGGGCAGCTGGGTATCTCGGTGATTTGAGAGCCAGGCCTGGAGACAAGAGGTCCTCAGTTCAAAATCTGGCCTCAGTCACTTCCCAGCTGTGTGAACCTGGGCAAGTCACTTAACCCCCATTGCCTCACCCTTGCCATTCTTCTGCCTTGGAATTAATACTCAAGATGGAATACAAGATGAAAGGTAAGGGTTTAAAAATAATAATAATGATCACCCTGCTCCTGAGGAAAATTCATACAACTTCAGTACATTCATTAGGTTTCTTGTTTGTTTGTCTAAACCCTTACCTTCCATCTTGGAATCAATAATATGAATTGGTTCCAAGGCAGAAGAGTGGTAAGGGCTCAGCAATAGAGGTTAAGTCACTTGCCCAAGGTCACACAGCTGGGAAGTGTCTCAGGCCAGATTTGAACCTAGGACCTCCCATCTCTCAGCCTGGCTCTCCATCCACTGAGCTACTCAGCTACCTCTGATCATTTTAGAAAAATGTACGTTTTAATAAGTCCATCAGACCCAACCCATATTGATTAAATTGGCTATTTTGACAGAAAAGGAAAGTGAAAAGTTAGAGATGTGGGAATATCAAGATTCATTCTTTTGGACACTGGAGCATCTAGGTCAGTTTTAGTAAGCAAACGAGATGGAAAGTGTGATTCTATTGGCTCCCTAAATGTAGTAGGTGTATCAGGAAAACCGTTAAAGGTTCCGAAACTTTCTCCTCACATGGTATGCATGGGACCCCTAACTGTTGAACATTCTTTTCTTTTAATGCCTGGATCCCCCACAAATTTGCTGGGGAGAGATCTACTATTCAAATTACAAGCCACAATAATGTGCTTCATGTCCTTGGAAGTGGCTGAGGAATCCTTAAATTTACTCCCTGTACTTCTCTCAGAGAGCCAGGAGGCAAAAGAGCCTCCCACCTTTGAAATACCTACACATATACCGGAGTCTCTTTGGGCCACATCTTCAGCTGTTCCTGTGCAAATAAAAAGGAAATCCAGCCCACCTCCTTGCATTCCTCAGGCTTGGGTGTAAGTTGTTTTTTTTTTTTAATCTAAGTCTGGACTTGATCAGTGCTTCTGGCCATCTGGTCAGTTGGTCTTCTATGACCAGACAAAATTTATGTTGTCCAGCCTTTGGCATTGTTATAAAATCTATCTGCAGGTACTCAAAAGGTGTGTAAGCCAGAGGACGCCCACCAAAGGCTTTTCCACGATATGCATGTTGGTTATATGCCCGGCAGGTAGAGCAGGCTGAACATACTTTAGAGGCTACAGTAGTTATACCGGGGGCTATCCATACTCTCTTAACAGAGTCCACGATGCCCTGGGTGCCAAAATGACCATTTTTATAAATAGATTGGCAAATTTGGTTATAGAAACTTCTAGGGAGCAAGGGTTTTCCTTCAGGTGACACCCATACTCCATTAATGTGTTTTGCTTTGAAGGCTTAGCGATATTGGGGAGTGGGGGAGCTGGTCTGGGGGGGGGCGGCATCCCCATTGCTCAGTCCCTTCAGGTCCTTTGTTCTGTGGGCTGCCAACCACGCACTCTAGCGTTAGGGCGAAGGTCAGGCAGTGCGATGGGCAGAGTCGCTTCACGGGTCCGAGGAGCCCCGAATGGAGATATCGGCGCAGCCTTCCTCTTCTGGCGACGTCCCAGGCTAGTCCCTTGGATGGCCTGCAGTTGGCTCCGGGCCAAGCTTCCTCCCGCTTGAGACAGGCAATCTCCAAAGAGCGAGGAGCTGTCCCAGGTACCGAGGGGTGGGGAATAGTGCCTGGAAGGCGGGCCCGAGGGATGCCTGCGGCCTGTCCAGGCGGTCACGCCCCGCCTCTCCCTCTCTCCTCCTCGAGCCTCTCTTCACTCGCACTTCTCGGGCGTAGTAAAGCTACTAGAGCTGCCAGCAGCCTCAGGCTGACTCTCCCCCGATGGCCCCCTGGAGGGCAGGGCCTGCTCCTACTGCCTTCCTTGGCACCCTGGGAGTAGCACAGTGCCTGGCACAGCGGAGGGACTTGCTGAAGGCTCCTCAGCCTGCCCGAAGAAACGGTGAAGGGAAGGGATTTGGGGAGACCCGGAGCCTTGTGTGCCCCGAGGCAGGAGAGCGCCCGAGTCTCAGCTGGTCACGTGGGTCACGGAGGTGGGGAGGCCCGCCCTCGCCGGGGCCCCTCCTTCTGGCTCCAGGCTCAGCTGGGGAGGGAGGCGGGTTCCAGGAAGGAGGCTTCCGAGGAGCTCCTGGCCCTGCCCTCAGGGGAGAGACTCCGCCAGCGGGGAGGGCAGCCGGGAGCCTCGGGCTGAGAGGGAGCTTTTCCGCACAAGAAGAAGCCGTCCAGCTTCTCTAAGTGTCCTCTTTGCTCCCCTCCGTCCTCCCTTCCTTCCACAGACTCAGGAGGCAGAAGAGCCCCGGCGACCCCCGGCTCAGAGCCCTCCTGATGCTGGGGGAGAGGTGGGGGGAGGGGGCTGGCAGGGCCGGGAGAAGCGCAGAGAGCCGCCTTGGAGACGGAGAGCTGCCCCTGGCATACCCGGGGGACAGGAGGCCCCGCGGAAGGGCGGCTGGCAGCAGGGAAGACCGACCTCAGCCGCAGGTCCTGCTCCCCGCCAGCCCACTGGAGAGCCTTCCTGGTCCCAAGAGCCTCCCCCGCCCAGCCCAGAGGCTCCGGACGGACCCTGTGTGTCTGGGTGCTTCCGCGTGCACGCGTGTGTGTGCGCGTGTGTGTGCACGAGCCCCTGAGGCCCGGGACGGACCCTGTGTGTCTGGGTGCTTGCGCGCGCACTTTCCTCCACTCACACGCAGGGCCTCGACCTCCACACCAAGGGAGATGCCTGGCTGGCCCCCGGCATCCTCCTCCTTCCCAGGGAGGCAATCCTGGTCTCCAAACAAGAAGGAAACAGCGTGGCGGCCGGGCAGAGAGAAGCACCAGAAAGCATTTTCCCAGGGGAAGCTTAGCCGGTGGGAGTCGAGGCAGGCACCGGCGAGCCGATGGGGACACCTACTTGTCCCCCGGCACACGGGGCAGAATTACACACGCATGAACGCGCGATATTTATTCCAGACGACATCTAAAACCAGAACCCCAAATCACATACCCAAAGAGACAAGGGATAAATGAGAAGTTTTCTTCTGCATTCCCACTTCAAAAGTTCTTTCTCTGGAGATGGAGAGCATTCTTCTTAAGTTCCTCAGCGTTGTCCGGAATCATCGTATTGCTGCTAGTAGCAAAGCCCATCACATTTGATGGTCCCACAAATACGGCTCTTACTGTGTACAATGTTCTCCTTGTTCTGCTCATTTTGCTCTGCATCAGTTTATGGAGGGTCTTTCCAGTTCTTAGAGAAATCCAGCAGTTCATCATACCTTACAGCACAATAGCATTCCATCACCATCAGACACCACAATTTGTTCAGCCATTCCCCAATCAAGAGACATCCCCCCCCAGTTTCCATTTTTTTTTTCCAACACAAAAAGCACAGCTATCCATTCCCACTTTTTAAAAAATCTCTTTGGGATACAGACCTAGCAGTGGTATGGCTAGATCAAAGAGCATGAATTCTTTTAAAGCCCTTTGGGCATAATTCCAACTTTCCTTCCAGAATAGTTGCATCAATTCACAACTCTACCAGCAATGTATTAGTGTCCCAATTTTGCCACAAGCCTCCTACATTTATTATTTTCCTTTACTGTCATATTGACTACACTGCCACCTGTGAGGTGCTCCCTTAGAATCGTTTTTATTTGTATTTCTCTAATCAAGAGGGATTTAGAACATTTTTTCCATAGGATTATTGATCACTTTGATTTCTTCGTCTGAAAACTGCCTATTCATATCCCTTGACCATTTGTCAATTGTGTAACTTCTTTTCTTATGAATTTAGCTTAGCTCATTATATATTTGAGAAATTAGACTTTTATCAGAGAAATTTGTTATAAAGTTTTTCCCCCAGTTTGTTGCTTCCCTTCTAATCTTGTTTGCATTGGTTTTGTTTGTACAAAACCTTTTAAATTTAATGTAATCAAAAATTTTCATTTTACATCTTGTAATGTTCTCTATCTCTTGTTTGGTCTTAAATTCTTCCATTCTTCATAGACATGGCAGGCAAACTATTTTACATTCATCTAATTTATTTATAATATCAATCTTTATAGTTAAATCATATAACCATTTTGAATTTATCTTGGTATAAGGTGTGAATATTGATAGAAAACTAATTTTTGTCACACTGTTTTCCAATTTTCCCAGCAGTTCTCTTTGAACAGTGAATTCTTATCCCCAAAGCTAGGATCTTTGGGTTTATCAAACACTAGATCGCTGAGGTCATTTCTCCCAATCTATTCCATTGGTCAACACTTCTATCTCTTAGCAAGTATCAGCTTGCTTTGATGATCACTGGATTATAGTACAGTTTGAGATCTGGTACTGCTAGGTCACCATCCATCACATTTTTTTCATTAGTTCCCTTGATATTCTTGATCTTTTGTTTTTCAAGATGAATTTTGCTATTATTTTTTCCTAGTTCTAAAAAATAGTTTTTTTTTGGTAGTTTGATAGGTATAACACTGAATAAGTAAATTAATTTAGCTAGAATTGTTATTTTTGTCATATTAGCTTGGCCTACCCATGAGCAATTAATGTTTTTTCCAATTGTTTAGATCTAGTTTTGTTTGTGTGAAAAGTGTTTTATAAATGTTTTCATAGAATTCCCGTGTTTGTCTTGGCAGATAGATTCTTGAATATTTTATATTGTCTAGAGTGATTTTAAATGGAGTTTCACTTTCTAATGGTTGTTGCTGAGTTTTGTGGAAAATATATAGAAATGGAAATGATTTTATGTGGGTTTATTTTTTTTATCCTGCAACTCCGCTAAAGTTATTATTTCCACTAGATTTAAAATTTATTTTATGAGATTCTTAAAGTGTACCATCAATCATCTGCAAAGAGTAACCCTTTAGTTTCCTCATTACCTACTTTAATCCCTTAATTTTCTTTTTTCTTCTCTAATTGCTTTAACTAGCAGTTCTAGTATAATATTAAATAATAGTGGTAATAATGGGCATCCTTGCTAAACTCACAATCTTATTGGGAAGGCTTCTAACATCCCCATTGCAGATGATACTTGCTGATGGTTTTAAATAAATACTATTCAATTTTTTTGAGGAAAAGCCCTTTTATTCCTGTGCTTTCCAGTGTTTTCAATAGGAATGGGTGATGTATTTTGTTAAAGGCTTTTTCTGCATCTATTGAGATAATCATATGATTTCTGTTAGTTTGATTATTGATATGGTCAATTATGCTGATGGTTTTCTTAATATTAAACCATTAAATTAAATTAAACCATTAAAGCATTCCTGGTAGAAATCCCATCTGGTCCTAGTAAATAGTTCTTATGATATATTGCCATAGACATTTTGCTAGTATTTTATTTGAGATTTTTTGCATTTGTGTTCATTAAGGAGACTGGTCTATAATTTTTTCTTTCTCTGTTTTTGGTCTTGCTGGTTTAGGTATCAATCCTATATTTGTGTCATAAAAAGAATTTGGTAAGACTCCTTCTTTGCTTATTTTGTCAAATAGTTTGTGTAGTATTGGTATTAAAAGCTCTTTAAATGTTTGATGGAATTCACTTATGCATCCATCTGGTCCTGGGTTTTTTTTTCCCTTAGGGAGTTTCTTGATGGCTTATTCAACTTCTTTTTCTGAGATGGGATTATTTAAGTATTCTATTTCCTCCTTTGTTAATCTAGGCAATTCATATTTTTGTAAACATTCATCAATTTTCCTAATTTCCTCTTCATTAGAAGTGAGATCACCCTTTCTATTTTTGATACTGGCAATTTGATTCTCTTCTTTCTTTATTTAAAAATCAAATTAACCAATCCTTTGTTTTATTTATTGTTTTTTTTTCTTCAAAAGAACCAGCTTCTAATCCTATTTATTAATTCAATAGTTTTTACTTTCAGTTTTATTAATTTCTCCTTTGGTTTTTAGGATTTCCAATTTAGTCTTTGACTATGGATTTTTAATTTGTTCTTATTCTAGTTTTTTTTTTTAGTTGCATGCCCAATTCGTTGATCTCCTTTTCCTCTATTTTGTTGATTTAAGCACTCAGGCTTACAAATTTCCCCCTGAGTATTGCTTTAGCTATATCTCATAGATTTTGATATGTTGTCTCCTCATTATCATTCTCTTCAGTGAAATCCATGATTGTTTCTATGATTTGTTCTTTGACCCACCAGTTTTTGAGAATTAGATTATTTAGTTTCTAATCAATTTTAAATATATCTCTCCATGAACCCTTACTAATTATAATTTTTATAGCATTATGGTCTGAAAAAATTGCATTTGTTATTTCTGCTTTTCTACATTTGTTTGAAATGTTTTCATGCCCTTGTACACTGATGGTGAACCTTTTAGATACCAAATATTTTGCCCCTGCACCCTGTAGACACTTTTTTGCATCCCCCCAACCCGAGGCCAAGTGTTGTGCTTGTCTATACCCCCTCACTACCACTTTACACCATAGAGGGGAGGGAGAAATTGCTCCCACCAGGTTGCTGAGCAGAGGGGTGGATGAAGTGAAAAAATGTCCTCAGCCATGGTGGAGAGAGGGAAGGGAGCAGTTCTGCCTGAGTCCCTGCCTTTCTAGTAATTAACTCTGGCTGGCCACTGTAAGTATGCCCATAGAGAGGGTTCTGGGTGCCATCTGTGGCACACATGCCATTGGTTCACCACCATGACCCTAGTACATAGTCAATCTCTGTATATGTACCATGTACTGCTAAAAAGAATGTGTATTCCTTTTTGTCCTTATTCAATTTTCTACAGATATCCATGAACTCTTAACTTTTTTAAAAATCCCATTCATTTATCTTTCTTCTTTATTTTTTAGTTCAATTTATCAAGTTTTGATAGGGGAAGGTTAAGGTCCTCCACTAGTATAGTTTTACTATCTATTTCTTCCTTAAGTTCTACTTTCAAAATCTGGATAGTATACCATTTGGTGCACATATTTTGAGTACTGACATTTCTTCATTTTTCATACTGCCTTTTATCAAGATGTAACTATCTTTGTTGTAAGGGGTATGGGCCTTTATTGATTATTGGTATTGGTATGGGTAGTACCAATAGTTGTCACTGGTGTGGACAATCTCTTGAGGTTGACCATTGAGGAAAATGGCTACTCAATCAGCTAAAAGAAAATTCCTGCTTAGGTCAGTTATATAAAACTATTATAACTCCAAATAATTGTATAAAAAGGGAAAGCAAAAGGAAAGTAAATATTGATAAGGGATTCCCTATTAACTAGTAAATATAAATAAATTTCCCACCAACCTTTCCCTCACAGGAATGCTTCTCCATCACTGATAGTGATCCTGCTTACTCTACATAAATCTATATAAATTATAAATTTTGAAGAAAAGGAAATTGAAGGTACTAAAATTGGCAATGAGGAGACTAAGCTATCTCTCTTTGTGGATGATATGATGGTTTACTTAAAGAATCCTAGAGAATCAACCAAAAAGCTAATTGAAATAATCAACAACTTTAGCAAAGTTGCAGGATACAAAATAAACCCGCATAAGTCATCAGCATTTCTATATATCTCCATCCCATTTCAGCAACAAGAATTAGAAAGAGAAATTCCATTTAAAATCACCCTAGACAGTATAAAATACTTAGGAATCTATCTTCTGAGACAAACACAGGAACTATATGAACACAATTACAAAACACTCTCCACACAATTAAAACTAGATCTAAACAATTGGAAAAACATTGATTGCTCATGGGTGCGATGAGCTAACATAATAAAAATGACAATCCTACCCAAATTAATTTACTTATTTAGTGACATACCCATTGAACTACCAAAAAACTTTTTTACTGAATTAGAAAAAACCATAACAAAGTTCATTTGGAAGAACAAAAGATCAAGGATATAAGTAAGGAGGACTTGAAGTCCCAGATCTCAAACTATACTATAAAACAGTGGTTATCAAAACAATATGGTACTGGCTAAGAGACAGAAAGAAGGATCAGTGGAATAGATTTGGGGTAAATGACCTCAGCAAGACAGTCTATGATAAGCCCAATGTTCCCAGTTGTGGGGACCAAAACCCACTATTTGATAAAAACGGCTGGGAAAATTGGAAGACAGTATGGGAGAGATTAGGATTGGATCAACATCTCACATCCTACACCAAAATAAACTGAGAATGGGCGAATGAACTGAATATAAAGAAGGAAACTATAAGCAAATTAGGTGAATATAGAATAGTATACTTGTCAGATCTTTGGGAAAGGAAAGACTTTAAAACCAAGAAAGAGCTAGAAAAAATCACAAAATATAAAATAAATAATTTTGATTACATCAAATTAAAAAGGTTTTGTACAAACAAAACTAATGCATCCAAAATCAAAAGGGAAGCAACAAATTGGGAAATAATCTTCATTACAAAAACCTCTGACAAAGGTCTAAGTAGTAGTAGTAGTCTCTCGGTAACCGAGGATGACTATTGTCTTTGTGTGTTTTTGTGCACAAAGACACTTGTGCATGAAGATTTAAGTGGAAAAGTCGATGCACAGAGACAGTCCCACTCTCTCGGAGTTGGAAGCCTGGGTCCAATGGCACGAAAGGTCGTTACGCCTGGAGACTTCCTCAGCTACATTGGATGGCCGTGTTGTCTTTTGTGCTCCAACATGCCCTAAGCACTCCACAGTGCCTTGCTGCGTCGCCCTCTCAGTCGTTGATCCTTCTTATTGGTTTCTTCCATCTGTTCAGCCGAAGCAGTCTTCACATGCTGGGTGAGCAAAGCCCTAGTTCACCAGGGGTTGATGACTCGATGGCTACCCTCAAAAAGTTTAGCCAGCCTGTCGAAGCTGTTGCCTGGGGTGTGGTCACTGCCACATGCTAGCAGCTCCTGGGAGCCACAAGTGAGAGCTGGGTGTCAGGTGAGGGTCAGAGGCTGGAGAGCTGCCCTAGGAGGGCATGACAAGCCCTCCATACCAAAGATATTACTCCTCCATGAGCACCCCATACACCCCAAAAGTCTAATTACTCAAATTTATAAAGATCTAAACCAATTCTACAAAAAATCAAGCCATTCTCTAATTGATAAATGGGCAAAGGACATGAATAGGCAATTTTCAGTTAAAGAAATCAAAACTATTAATAAGCACATGAAAAAGTGTTCTAAATCTCTTATAATCAGAGAAATGCAAATCAAAACAACTCTGAGGTATCACCTCACACCTAGCAGATTGGCTAACATGATAGCAAAGGAAAGTAATGAATGTAGGAGGGGATGTGGCAAAATCAGGACATCGATTCATTGCTGGTGGAGTTGTGAATTAGTTCAGCCATTCTGGAGGGCAATTTGGAACTATGCCCAAAGGGAGATAAAAAACTGTCTGCTCTTTGATCCAGCCAAAGCACTGCTGGGTTTGTACCCCAAAGAGATAACAAGGAAAAAGACATGTACAAAAATATTTATAGCTGCACTCTGTGGTGGCAAAAAACTGGAAAATGAGGGGATGCCCTTCAACTGGGGAATGGCTGAACAAATTGTGGTATATCTTGGTGATGGAATACTATTGCACTCAAAGGAATAATAAAGTGGAGGAATTCCATGGAGACTGGAACAACGTCCAGGAATTGATGCAGAGTGAGAGGAGCAGAACTAGGAAAACATTGTACACAGAGACCGATGCACTGTGGTACGATCAAATGTAATGGACTTCTCTATTAGTGGCAATTCAATGACCTTGAACAACCTGGAGGCATCTATGAGAAAAACCACTATCCCCATCCAGAGGAAACACTGTGGGAGTAAAACACCAAAGAAAAACAACTGCTTGAATACATGGGTGGAAGGGATGTGATTGAGGATGTAGACTCTAAATGAACATCCTAGTGCAAAAAACAACATGGAAATAGGTTCTGATCAATACCCAATGTAATACCCAATGAAATTGCACATTGGCTGCGGGAAGAGTGGGTGGAGGGGAGGGAGGGAAACAATGTGATTATTGTAACCAAGGAATAATGTTCTAAATTGATTAAATGAACTTATTCAAATGGAAAGAAATTATAAATTCTAACTCACCAAACCTATTTCCAAAAATTATAAACTTAACTTACAGAGATTTGCCAAACTTGCTTTTCCTTTGGCCAAAGATCAACTATCTTAGTCTGAGTCACAAGCCATTTCTCCTAGTTGCTGCTCTTTCGTGGCCCGCAGAAGAGTTCCAAGGAGAAACTCAATAACTCTCCTGCTCTCTGCTCTAAACAGCATTCTAACTCCTTCAGATTTGAGATGTTGCAAATCTTTCACAAGTCTTCAAGGCTAATTAGCAGGAAAGTCAGGAACAACCAATCTCCAAGTCTCTATCCCAGAAGAGGGTGACAGTTTCTCAACTGGTGCTCTTAAGACACCCTCCAAAATTCTCTATATCTGACCTCATCAGGGTTCCATGGCAAAATCTTAAAGCAGCCCAAGAAATCTCAAATCCCTTTTATCAACCCTACATCTTACTGTACACTCCATTCTAAGGCTTCCCTGCCACTCTTGAGGACTGGCACAACCATCAAGTGGCAAGCCTTCACCAAGGGAAGATATCCATTGTGTCTCCCTCAAGTAATTCAGGGACTTTGGGAGGGAGTAGTGAGGGAAGCCATTTTCATCAACTCCTTTCCTCACTGCCTTCAACACTTATTTCTCTATCTAAGGAGTGTGAGTCCCCCAAAATTATAGAAGAGAACCAAGAGAGAATGGTGTCCCTGGGAAACTACACAGAAAAAAGTTCAGGGAGAGGAGGTTGGTTGGCAGGGTCCAAGGCTACAGAAAGTTCCATAAAGAAGATGATTGAGAAAAGGTCATCATATTTAGTATACAGTGAACCATTGATGTCTTGGGAAAGAGCAGGTTTGGTTGAAGGTTGAGGTCAGAAGCCCAATTGTGGAGAGATGAGAAGAGAGTGATGCAAGAACTCTTTCCCCAATCAGGAGACCAGATTTCCTAGGTGAGAGTTGGAGAGCTGAGTGAAGCAGGCAATGTGGCATGAAGGTGGCATCAAAGACCATTTGTTCTTAGAAGGCCAGTCAGAGTACAGAGAGGCCATCTAACTTCCCTGATCCCCTGGCTCTGCCCTCCCTGGGCTCCATAATTCAGAAATGTTTATTTCTTCCCTAAAAATATGTACCATATAGATTGTAGGAAATTACCCAGAGAAATAAGACCAAGAAAGGCCTCTTGCAAAAGCTGGGATTTTAGTTCAGACTTGAAGGAAACCAATGAACCCAGTAAGCAGAGACTAGGGGGAACAGCAGTCAAGGTTTGGGGAGGAGCTGGTAAAATGCAACATCAGGAGATGGAGAGTCATGTGTGAGGAACAGAAAGGAGGCCAGTGTCATTGGATCCTGAGAATATGGAAGGGAATAATGAAGGAGAAAGTGGATGGAAAGGTAGGTCATGACCCAGGGAGAATTTAAGCTCTGGGATGATTGGATTCCTGGGAAGTGTCTAAGTGTTAAGAGAGGTCATTTTGGTAGCAATGGCAACACAGGCGATGGAGGGCAGAGCTTAGGGTGGAGAGACAGGGAGGGTCCTGAGGTCCTGGCCTTAGAAAAGCTCTGACCTTGGAGAGTCAAGCATGAGGAATGGCAAGGAGTTTGATGTTACTGAATCCTGAAAATATGGAGAGGAATAACAGGGGAAGATGGAGCTGCAGGAGGAATAAAGAAGTGCAAACAGAAGTTTTATGACTTTCCCTGTATCATCCAAGAATAGTACCTGAGTCTGGATTGACTGAGAAAGTGTCTATTTCTTTCCAAGTCCATGCATTGGGCTCTGTCCGTTGTGTCCCTTACCTACCTCTTGGTGGTGTAACAGTTAAATTAGTCTCTAGTAATAAAAGTATTATATTTTTAGAGGTTTATTAAAGATTATTAGAAATCAAGGATACAAAATAATAAGCCACATGCCCAGGGCTGATCAGCCCATTCACAGCCTACTTATAACATGTTGCAATCTCTGAGTAGAGGAAGAGAGAGCCCGAAGTAGACGGAGAGCCCTTTAAATAATAATTTGTGATCTCACACTTGGGTGAGGACTCAGGTGAGATTATAAGGAATTTTGGGAACTACTAAGGACTCCTGGGGATAGAAGTCTGGGGTTCAAATCTCCATATTAATATATTCCCCCACTTGATTGCTATTGGGAAAGCAGTTTCACCAAAAGGATCATGAAAACATAATCAATTTAAAGATTACAATAAATTAAGGATAAGAGGAAAAAAAGAACAAAACCAATAATTGCTAGACGCATTGACAAAAAGCCAGTTGGGGGCAGTTCCCTTTGGCATGAAAGTATACATACAAATAAATCAACCACATCCAAAGTTCATTCTTGATCTTCTCCTGCAGCTTGTGGTCTGGAGGCACCTTCATGGTGTCTTCTCCAAACAGTTCAGTTTCTGGATTCAGAGAGGTATCATGTTTCTTAACCTAAAATTCTTCTCAAAAGGAGTGTAGCAGAATGCATGAGAAAGCAGAACCAGACAACTTGTTGTTTATAAAAAGAACCTTGACAGAAAGATTCTTAAAGCATTCAATCAAAGGATGGAATTCTGGAATTCCTTCTATGCCCTAAGATCACCCTATTGTGTACCTTTGGATCCCAGGGAAACCTGCAGAAGTATAACCTGAAGGGATCCTATAAAGAGGCAAAAGAGCCCTTTATACAATCCAAAGTGACAGCTCCTGTTTTTTTTTATTGTTGCCAAGATCTAGAAACGAAGATGGTGCCCATATAGTGGGAAATGACTGAAGAAATGATAGACTGAGAATATACTAGAAGATTATGGAGCCATAAGAAATGATAAAGGGCAGAGTGTCAGAGAATCCTGGGGAAAGTTGTTTGAAATGATGTAGAGAAGTGTAAACCTTAAAATTTCTTAGACTTATGAATGTTGGAAAATTCCCCATTGGGAAATTTCATACTTGAAAAGATTTTCTACTGATAGTAAGAACTCTTTTGGAATATGAAACTCCTTGGCATGGGAGGATCCTTCTCCTCCCTACTTAAGACTACTTTAGGACAGAAACCTTTTGCTAAACAATGGAAAGGGCTTTGACCTCTGCTTAAGCATAGAACAGGAAGTTCTTTGAGTCATGATTGATTTTAGAATTGATACAATAGAGATACTTGGAATGACAGAACCAGGTCTTGGAAACTACAATCTCCACCCTACTCAGAGTAACAGGATTTAGGAAGGGCAGCAGCAAAGATCAAGATTTAATTATTTGAGAATATGACCTTCAACAGACATGTGCAAAGGGGAAAGACCTCTGGGAGGTCCTGGGTTAAGCTAGAGCCACCATTGGCACAGGGGAAACATCGACAGTGATTGGTAGAAGTGAGAACTGAGGGGAGGGAACTTAGATTGTGGGCTTAAAGATATCAGGGTCTGAGGACTAGAGAGGGTGGATGCTCTGAATGAGGTCTGAGAGGAGAGAGGTCCTGGAGGGAGAGCTCCTGGAGAGGTCTTGAAGGAGGCAGTGGAAGGAGAAATCAGGAGGAGTCAGGAGGAGAATTCTCTGGAAACATTTCTTGAAAGGAGGCTCTCTTGAAGGTGGAGCCTGAGGTTGGCATGAGAAGCCTTACCTAGAGAGATCTTGGGTGAGTGATAAAACCAACTGACTGATTTATCTCTTAGGACTGAGGTCTAGACCTTATTGGCTTGAGGCCCTTCATTCTTATTCCTTTCTTACTTTCTCTCTTTTTATATTGATTAGTCAGTGTATTATAAATTAAATTTCTCTATAAAACCCAGTTGGCTTGGGCATATTCATAAATTGGGAATATATTCCCTGGCGACCATCTTATATTTATATAAAACCAAGACACAGTAGAAAACATATTTCAGCGGTCATAATTGTTATATATTTCCCTTGCTCCCAAACATTTTAATTATCACAGTTTATGACTCCCACTCTCTTATCTACAAAAATTTAAACCCCAAACTTATTTTAAATCTAACAGAAGGGAGCAGAGCCAGGAGAAGAATCTATACTGTAGCAACACTGATCAGTGTAATGAACACCCATGAGTCCAGAGCAGTAATTTCCTGTATCTTTTGTTCTTGAAACTTGTTTCAGGAACAAAAATAAATCATGTTAGGAATGTAGATGGCTCTATTGAATGGTCCCCTTTTGTTAAGTGAGAAATGCCCATATTTTGATCTAGAACCAAAATGCAGTGAAAATATTCTCTCACACATAGATGGCTTAAAAAGTGATGGGAGAATTTTATAATCTCTTTTTAAAAATATTTTATTTGATCATTTCCAAGCATTATTCATTAAAGACATAGATCATTTTCTTCCCTCCTCCACCTCCCATAGCCGATGCGTAAATCCACTGGGCATTACATGTTTTCTTGATTTGAACCAATTGCTATGTTGATAATATTTGCATTAGAGTGTTCATTTAGAGTCTCTCCTCTGTCATGTCCCCTCAACCGCTGTATTCAGGCAGTTGCTTTTCCTCGGTGTTTCTACTCCCATAGTTTATCCTTTGCTTATGAATAGTGTTTTTTTCTCCTAGATCCATGCAAATTGTTTAGGGACATTACACCGCCACTAATGGAGAAGTCCATTACGTTCGATTATACCACAGTGTATTAGTCTCTGTGTACAATGTTCTCCTGGTTCTGCTCCTCTCGCTCTGCATCACTTCCTGGAGGTTGTTCCAGTCTCCATGGAATTCCTCCACTTTATTATTCCTTTGAGCACAATAGTATTCCATCACCAACATATACCACAATTTGCTCAGCCATTCCCCAATTGATGGGCATCCCCTCATTTTCCAGTTTTTGGCCACCACAAAGAGCGCAGCTATGAATATTTTTGTACAAGTCTTTTTGTCCATTATCTCTTTGGGGTTCAGACCCAGCAGTGCTATGGCTGGATCAAAGGGTAGATATTCTTTTGTCACCCTTTGGGCATAGTTCCAAATTGCCCTCCAGAATGGTTGGATCAGTTCACAACTCCACCAGCAATGAATTAATGTCCGACTTTGCCACATCCCCTACAGCATTCATTACTTTCCTTTGCTGTTATGTTAGCCAATCTGCTAGGTGAGAGGTGATACCTCAGAGTTGTTTTTATTTGCATCTCTCTGATTATAAGAGATTTAGAACACTTTTTCATGTGCTTATTAATAGTTTTGATTTCTTTATCTGAGAACTGCCTATCCATGTCCCTTGCCCATTTATCAATAGGAGAATGGCTTGATTTTTTGAGAATTTTATAATCTCTTAATAAAAGATGGAAATTTATTACTCTTCTTAGCCAGCAAATCAATTAACAAAATAAATGGTTTGTTACTCTACCAAAAATGGAATTTTCTATGGGCTATTAACAGGTAGCGTGTTAAATGGTAAATATACTTGTAGCTGCTCAGTTACATACATGGCTTTTTGTTCCTTCAGTCTTTATATATACAAAATGACCTTTGCAAGGAAATGCTTTTTCAGACATAACTTTCCAATGACTACCAGTGGCACACTGGCTATGTGCTCAGAGAAACTACAGAATGGCCTGGATTGCCAACCAGTTCCTTTGAAACTCAGCTTGATAGAAGAATAGCAACAGAAGCAGAAGACAAGTTCAGATGAGAAGTAGGCTTTACCCTGCAATGAGAGACAGTGTGAGGTCTATGTTTGTAGAATGTCTGTGACTGTCCAAGATGGTTTCAAATGGCTTGTAATGAGGTTACCTCGTGTTGTTGAAAGAGCTGCCTGTCTCCTCTGCAGTGGAAAATTGTGAACATTTGTAACATCTTGATGTGGTGATGATAGCAGTGGGGAGAAGAGATTACCAGGTAACCTTGGAATGAGGCAGCTTCTCCGGTGCAGTGTTCAGCAGGTGAATGAGGGTACAGGTTTCCCTGTTGTGGAAACACCACATTGAGGAGAGATTGAGAAAACAAGCTATATGTGGTACTTGGTTATTGTTGTACTTGAAGGGATAGTTGTTTGATGTAGTCCCTGAAGGAACACCAAGGTCATTTTATGCCCAATTATGGTGGTTTGGAATCACTGCACAAAGAAACCTGTTAGACTTCCAATATGCCTATGCTTGTTGTCCCAGAGGGGAAAATATATTGGTAACTAACCTGGGCAGTTCTTTACTGCATGAGGTGCCATTAAAGGATTTCAAGCCAGAACCCTTGGACATTGTCATGAACTTCTAAAAATTTCATGAACCACTAAAAGGACATGGTGCAAGAAAACCAATGCAGAGCCATGCCGTTTACTTCCTTAGAGAAGGATGATGGATTGAATATAGAGTATGAGAAATAATTTATGATAAATAATGAAATAATTTGAATATTGAGGCTATGTGTAGCAAATGCCATATCCTTGGATCCTAAAAGAAGAAAATTTGCATAAACCTTCCAAATTTGCTACAAGATACTAAAAAAGAGTAACCTGTTTCAAATATGAAATTTCCCAAGATTTGCTATGTAATAGTGCATCCAAAATAATCATAACAGAGTGTCAGGAAGGTGACCTGGGACTAACCAAATTATAATCAACAAGAGGCACTGAAAGGAAAGATAGAAAGGGCAATGAAGACTGGCCAGTACTGTGGATAGAACATGCTCCCTCACAGAAGTTGAGTTATAGTCCAAGTACAAGGAGGTTGGTCTGACCATTCCTCCATTCTGAGCTCAGGACCCGAATTGTGAAGGGAGATGAGAATGTTCAGCCTGCCTGGGCCACAGGTGCACTGTGAACATCCAGGGTTACTGTATGTGAAGGTGTTTCTAAACTAAATAAGCCTGTAGGTGGGAATCCTGTTTTCAAAAACTGATTCTGCCTGCTTGTGTTGAAAACTCTTCTTCTTGGCTGGGGAAACAGAATAAAAATCAGATTATTTTGCCATCAGAGGAAAGAACATATATTTCCGTTGTGTGTGTGTGTATTTCTGCGTGTATATGATTTGTTTTCTTCAGATTCAGAGACCAGGTTTGAAGTAAATGAGATGACAAAAGAGCTGAGCGTTTTGTGGAAGAATCTCGTCATCAAAGATTCATGAGTGATGTTTCCTTGACTTCGGTTTGGGAGAAATCTATGATTAATGTCAGCATAGGAAAAATCCAAAGAGTGACTGTGAATCTGATGGAACTGGAAAGAGATTCAGACAATATTCAGTCCCAAATACGTGTATGAAAGTGACCTCAGAGAGTGACTCTCCTCAGGATAATGAATGTAATAAGCGCTTTGCTGAACAGCTGGAGCTTCTTCAATGCCATGGGAAACATCCCGCAATGCCTATGGGATGAGCTCAGGTGTCAGGGTTTACAGGGGGACCAATCTTGTCCAAGGACCATGCAGACAAGTCTCTTAGAGCAGAGGCCAAGTTAAATAGGTTGAGGTCTATAATTTGTAGGGTAGATGAGGTAATCTGCATACAGAAACTGATAGGTAATGATTCACAAGATAAGGATAATGGGCATGAACCACCTCAGTGGTTCTCAGCAGGAGTTTCTGGAAGTTAGAGATCAACATGTCAATGTGTGATTACCTAGCTGGGTTCAGTAATTCAGTGAGCAACTCCCCAGTTAATTTTCTCATGGAGTTCTTGCTCCATTGATTTCCTGGCAGGAAATCTGGCAACTTGAAGAGGAGAATGGATTGGGTTCATGCTAAGAGGAAAGGCTACATGTCTAGTTGCTTCTAAGTTAATGGAAAACCAGTGTAAAATGGAGATTTGAACCCCAGACTTCAATTCCCAGAAGTCCTTGGTAGTTCCTAGAATGCCCTAAAATCTCACCTGAGGTCCTCACCTGGGCCGAGAACAAAAGGAGTATTTAAACTGACTGTACTGCCTACTTGCTCTCTGTCTTGGCTTCCGCTTCTAGGCTCACACGGCTCATTACCAGGGAGGCAAGATGTAGGGTGCACGGGCTTTCTTATTTTGTATTTTTTTAAATTTCTTAATCTTTAATAAACCTCAAAAATATAATACTTTTAGCAGAGAAACTAATTTTAATCATTAACAGTTTGAAGACCACTAGATTGGATGAGAACTTCTCAAATTAAAAAAAAAATAGCCTAGATAATGATTTCTAAGCTACATTTCTCCAAGGCTTTTTATATCCTCCCAAGATCACTCTCTGGCTTCAGCCCCGGCCCTACCTGGCTGCTGCCTGCTTCTGTGCTCCTGCAATCCCGACCCAGATTGTTCTCACCTGGCCCCAGCTCCAAGCTCTGGCTCCTGCTCCTGGCCTCTCTCTTGCTCTCTTGGTCCCAGTCTGCCCAGCCCCAGCAAACTCTAGCCTTGGAGCAGATCAATCATGGCCCCAGGCCCAGGACTCACTTCCACCAGCTGGTAAAAAATGGGGGTGATTCTCCTTAGGCTCCGATTAGCCTACATGAGGCAAGGGGCAGGGGATAGCAGAGGGGGAGAAAGAGGAGGAAGAGACTTTTGAACTTATAAGCATGACTACGTTAAGAGGATATCTTTTGACTGTACTGATACTTTCATTTATCTCACCTGAGATTCAGGGGAGAGATTCAACTTCCTGCAATTCTTTGGCAAAATTTGAGATTCCAAAAATCCACCCCCAGACTGGGGGTGGGGGTGGGGGGGGGAGCGCAACTCAGTGGCTCAGTGAATTGAGAGCCAGGCCTAGAGATGGGAGGTCCTGGGTTAAAATCTGGCCTCAGACACTTCCTGGCCATGTGGCCCTGGGCAGGTCATTTAACCCCCATTGCCTACACCTTACCACTCTTCTGCCTTCTCACAATAGGCATCTAAATGGATAAAAACCAAGGAACTTTAGAGAGACTGGAGGTTATATTTTTAAGGCATTTCAGACTCCATGTTTTATAAAAATCTCTGTATTCTATTGCATTTGCTGATTGTTTTGTTTAAGGTTTAACTTTGTGATTTCAAGTTCATATATGACTGCATTCAATACTATTCCATTACATTGAATCATTTTAATGTACTGGGTTTTAAGTACTGTTAAATTCTGTTGCTTTCCCCCTATAACTATACTGAACAAACATTATTGAAAAAGCCCATATATAAAAACAGCCTTTTCTATTTTTGACTTTGTAAATTGTCACATAGAGGATAGATGGACTCCATCAGAAAATTGCTACAAACTTTGGAAAATTTAATGAGCTAAATACCTCAAATTGATGTTAAGGGTTCTTTAGACATGATTTTTAGAATTTTTCTTAACAATCTCTGATCATTTTGCCTGCCCCTAACACGAGGTAAGGCCCATTTTAGTAGATGAAGTGAAATACAATTATAAACCCCAACTCCCGTATTTATAAGAATGTGAATGGAAGTTGGGAAGTTAATCCCAGGGCATTGTACCCCTAGAAGCCTCCAAAAAAATAAAAAAGGAGCATCTCTCATTTATAACACTTCAGCGCTCTTTACTTCCATCAGAATGATATCTAGAATTCTTGATGATGTTCACAACCCAAAATAAGTTTGGCTTTGTTTGTAAAAATTGTGAAAAATATCCATCAGTTCATAGGCTTTTAAAAATACCATATAGCAACTTATGTGAAAAAATGATAGTGTGTTTGTTTGCAATTGTAATTAACTGGGCTATTGAGAATTTGGGGAATAATATTTGTAATACTGTTCTTTATTTAAAAAAAAAACAAAAAATGGTTACCTTATAAAATCCATTTGCTTGTACTCACAGTGGATCATGGCCAGATATGAATAGGAAATGGATCTCAGTTTTGGTGAGGCCTTGTATGCTATATTTTTTTTTAACTGACACAGTGTGTCAATGATTATAAGCTACATTTTTATTTTTAAAACTCTTTTATTATAATTTTCTTGCATGTGCAAAATATTATTTCAATTTTTAATTTTTTTCTCTCCTTTTTAAATTTGAAGCACATGTCACCAGTATTAAGATTTTCATTAACTTTTTGATTTAGCAGTAATATACGTTTAAAATACATTTGCTATAATGCCAATGTATGCCCCAAAAGCTTGAGACTATAAAAATGATGCCACTAATTGTTTAAAAAAAATTATGGGACTTTGATTAATGAGTCTGTCTGATTCCAGGACAAGATATACAAAAGAGCCATTGCACAGGGACAAAGATAAACCAATCCAGGAAGGATTGATGCACTTCTAAGCCAATACAAAGGGCTTGAACGTAGTGTGAAGACTCAAGCCTGCGATGTTTAACATATGTTAAGACATAGGCCTTCCTTATATCCACACTCACTCTGAAAATACTTACAGACGAGCATCCCTAACTTGGCTTCTATATGGCTCCTATAACCTATTCCCTTTTCTGTCTTTCATAGTGTGGCAAACTTTCTGTAGTCCTGGCTACTGTCTGGGTAAATGCATCATTGTTTAGATAATTTTAATTGGGCCCTGATTCAAGGACCTGTTATAGATTTACTTTTCCTTTACTTGGAATTTTTACACATAAGACTTTGATAGTCTATATTTCCATCCAGAATTTTTTTTAAATTTGGATTTTTCTGATGTCTTTTTAATTTCTCTTGCCAACTGATTCATATACCTCATAACTCAGCCATGCATCCCTAAGTGATCCTGAGTTTTTCAAAAACCCTCTTCAAGGGGGGAATGTAAAAATATTATTTTAAATTGCAAAGTTTAAATTCCTTTTGAGAAGAATTTTAGGTTAAGAAACATGATACCTCTCCGAATCCAGAAACTGAACTGTATGGAGAAGACAAAATGAAGATGCCTCCAGACCACAAGCTGCAACAGAAGATCAAGAATGAACTTTGGGTGTGGTTGATTGAACATTTATTTGTATGTATATTTTCATGCCAAAGGGGACTGCCCCCTAACTGGCTTTTTGTCAATGAGTCTAGCAATTATTAGTTTTGTTCTTTTTCCCTCTTATCCTCAAATTATTGTAATCTTTAAGTTGATTATGTTTTCATGATCCTTTGGGGGAAATTTTTCCCAATAGGATCAAACAGGGGGTATTTAAAATGGAGATTTGAACTCCAGACTTCAATTCCCAGAAGTCCTTGGTAGTTCCCAGAATGCTCTAAAATCTCACCTGAGGTCCTCACCTGGGCCAATAACAAAAGGGGTATTTAAACTGAACCACCTACTTGCTCTCTCTTTCTCTTCTAGGCTCATGCGGCTCGCTACCAGGGAGGCAAGTAGTAGGTTGCACATGCTTTCTTATTTTGTATTTTCTTTATTCCTTGATATTTAATAAACCTCTAAAAATAATACTTTTAGCCGAGAAACTAATTTTAATCATAACACCAAACGTCTTGCATTCTGAAGTTCATTTTCACTACTGGTGGCTACATCCATGAATCAGGAAAATATAAGAGAAACAGTGTCTACCTGGAATGCAGACCTCATTAGACATCAAAAAAGTTATCCCAGAGAAATGTTTTATATGAATAAAAATGTGGGAAGGTCTTTAGTCAGAACTCTGAGCTTGGTGCACATCTCATAATCCACACTCAAAAGAAACCTTATGGATGTAAAGCATGTGGAAAGGCTTTCACACAGAACGGGAGTCTTGCAGCACATTGGAGAATCCACACTGCAGAGAAATCCTATGAATGTAAAAAGTCTGGAAAGGCTTTCCCATGGAACTGCAGTCTTAAATGAGGAACAGGATGATTTCAGAAAGAGCTGAAGAGACTTCCATGAACTGATGCAGAGTGAAATAAGGGAGTACAATAAAGAAAAAATTTAAGGGACTCAATAAGGGTGAATTATTTATGTTCCTATATGGAAAGATGACAATTGCAACTCTTAAAAAATGTTATCATAATAGTTGGAAAAGTGTGGTAGTAAACTGTTTATGATGATATGCAAAAAACATTGAGGTGGAAAAGGATTGCCCTAAGAAATGGGAAGAGAAAAGTAAAATGGGGTAAATCAAGTCACATAGAGGCACAGGGAGAAAAAAACCCTATTATAATGGGAGGATGAGAGTGGTGATGGAGAATACTTAAATATTCATATCACTGGAATTGGCTCAGAGAAGGAATAACTGCCAGCTTCGCTGGGGCACTCTCTGGAGGAATAAGAAGGGATGGTGGGGAGGGGGTTAATATAAGGAAGGGCAAAGTTGGCTGGGGGGGGGGGTAAAAAACCTATTGAGCAGTAGAACAAGAAAGGTGGCAGTAGGAAGGGGAGTAATTGTATGAAGGGAACCCCCTCCCCCAGAAATCACATACTGGGGCCATCCTACTGTGCCTGAGCTGTGTGCACTACCTCCCATGAGAGCCCTCCCGTGGCCCCCGCCTCAGCTCAGGTGAGGGTGGGTGTTGGAGAGAGGAGCTGGCTAGACCTCCCTGTTCCCTGCTTCTAGGCACGACCAGTAGCCGTCTGTCCAGCCTGCTCACAACCCAGCTCTGGCTGAGTGCTGAAAGCCAGCCATTGCCTGGCTGCTGCGAGCTGCAGGCCTGCCCCAGCCTGGCCTGCAGGATCCCTGCCATGAGCAGCTCTCCCACTTCCCACTGGAACTTCAGCCTTTTGTTCGGAGTTATGGGGAAATGAGGGGCAGGAGCCAGGATGCAAGGCCCAAGCAGGAAGGGTCCAGACCTCTGCAGAAGAGGCCGGCTGTGGCTTCTTCTCGGGCAGTGAAGCAGGCAGCGGCAGCACCAGTTTCTGTCTAGGCTCCTGGGGTGCACCTGCTGAGGGAGCTGTTCTCTCTCCTGAGGCTTTTCTGACCCATCTGCCATCTGCCTGTTCCTGCGGGTCCTGCTGATGCTGAGACGGCTCTACAGAGCTGCTTGAGACGCCCAAAGCCAGCTGTCAGTGAGACCATCCCTCTGAGCCCTGTTCCTGCTTACCTTCCTGCCCTGCTACTCTATCACCATCCAAGGGGGAAATCGGGGTCAGAGAAGTGCAGTTACTGTAGGAACTGGGACCTTTAGGTAGGCAGATGACTGATAGTGTAGACACCATCTCTACAATGACCAACAAGGTTTGGTGGGAGGTTTATTCAGAGAGATCCTCCTGATTCCCTTCTCCTCCAATAAACTGTTATTTCAGTAGAATCTCTCACCGGGCAGCTCCCTCCGGAGCTTCTCAAGCAGCAGAATACCAGCAGGAGCTCCTAATCCCTGCCCTGCGCTGGCCGCTGCCAAGTCCATTTGGTCACTTGAATATTGTAGGGAGAAACCAGAGAGCAGGAATTTCCTGTCCTTCCTCCTTTCTGTCTCAAGGGCAAGAGACCAAGTTCCCCAGCTTGTCTTCCCACTTCACCGGCCTTCCTGGTCGCCATCCATTTAGAATGCTTTCCTTGATGGACAGTTAGTTCTTCAGGTCTTGCTGCCCCAGCTCTGCTCAAGGCTTTTTCCCATTTTCTCTCATCCACAACACAAGGCGTGCCAAGACCCCAGCCCAAGCCCCTCCTGTGCCCCCCGCTGGACCCTGACCAGCTAGCAGGGGGTTGAGGCTCTGTGCTCCCAGCTGTGGCTAAAGGCTCCCAGTGGCCAGTACACACAAGTGTAGTGCCACCTGCAGTCAAGAAGAAAAACTACAGGCAATTAAAGGTTTTAATAGAATCAAATATAACTGAATACATTAACCTGATTAAATCAAGTGAATTAAATTAAAGAATTATTAATACTTAAAAATACTATTGAATGGAATGGAATAAAAACAAACGATAAAACCAAATTAAGCCAAACTAATTCTACACAATATTAATGAAGTATGCTAATTCAGGGCTTCATTATTTCAAACATCATCACACAACAATAATAATTGATATATATATTTATTATTGGCACTATTGCCTGGCAACAATTACTACTGCTTGAATTGGGTTCTTATTTACTCCCACTCTAGCTTGGTTGTTTTATACAATAAAATGGAAGGAAGTTGTGTCTCAAGTTTTTTTCACAATGTTTTGGGATCCTTTCACTGTTTGAATTGCCCATTCAGAAATAGCCAAAACAGCCCCTTACAGTAACAGACTTGTACCACAGCTACTGAACTCTTCAGCAGTAGCAGCGAGAGCAGAAGCCTCCATCATTGTCCTTGAGCCAAGAGGTTATTACATCTTTAGATCCAGACTATTCTGGCTTGACTCCTTCAGCTCTTCCTTCTAAATCTAGTTACATCTAGCAAGAAAAACGCCCTTTTGTCTTCCCATCCTGCCTGTGAGGAGGCTACTCTTCTTAATCCAGGCCCTTCTTACCTCCCAGCCCACCTTTGGTATGGTCTCTTTTCCTCACACCCAGCAGATTGGCCAATATGACAGCAAAGGAAAATAATAAATGTTGAAGGGGATGTGGCAAAATTGGGACATTAAGACATTCCTGGTAGAGTTGTGAACTGATCCAATCATTCTGGAAGGCAATTCAGAATTATGTGCAAAGGGCTTTAAAAGACTGCCTGCCCTTTGACTCAGCCATACCATTTCTGGGTCTGTTCCCCAAAGGGATAATAAAGAAATATGTATGTGCAAAAATATAGCCACTCTCTTTAAAGTGGCAAAAAATTGAAAAATGAAGGGGTGTCCCTTGATTGGAGAATGGCTGAACAAGTTGTGGTAACTGATGGTGATGGAATACTAAACTGTGCTGAGAGGAATAATGAACTGGAGGGATTCTATGTGAACTGGAACGACCTCTATGAACTGATACAGAGCGAAATGAGGACTAGGAGAACATTGTAAACAGAGACTGATACATTGTAGCACAATCGAATGTAATAGACTTTTCTATGTAGCAATGCAATGATCTAGGACAATCCAGAGAATCTTAGGAGAAAGAATGCTATCCATATCCAGAGAACGAACTGTGGGAGTAGAAACACAGAACGAAAACATATGATTGATCACGTGGTTCAAAGAGGGTATGACTGGGGTTCTGGCTTTATAAGATCACTCTACTGCAAATATGAATAATACAGAAATGGGTTTTGAACAATGATACATGTATAACCCAGTGGAATTGCTTGTCAGCTTTGGGAAGGGGGAGAAAAGAGGGGTGGAAAAGCTCATAAATCACAACAACATAAAAAATATTCAAAATAAATAAAATAAAAAATAAAAATGCAAAAGGTAATAATTAGAAGTAATTCTACAAGAGAATTTGAAAATTTGATAAGTTTTGTTTCATGTTTCAAACTCAAAATATTGTTTATGTTAAGGTGAAACAGGGTAAATGCTTCTAAAGATATGCTGTAGAAAAGCAGCTTCTCTCACAATCTGGATGTTAGATTATGAATTAAACTTTAAAATAGGTAAAAAAATATACATTTGGAAAAATCATGTTATTTTATCAGACCTGTTGAACATGTTTTAATTATCTAAAGCACTATTTCCTGAATTTTAATTCTAATTTCAGTTATAAATCTAATTCTGAAGCATTAAGTTTCATTCTGAAGTTATTTGGCTATCCTTTATGAAAATGATAAAACCATTTGTTAGGGTTATTGTAAAATTATAATAATATTAAATTATATTTCAATAATATAGTAGTAGTGGTAGTCTCTCGGTGACCGAGAATGACTATTGTCTTTGTGCAGTTTCATCTACGGTGTACCCTCATGTGGCTTTGGAGTCCAACGGCTGAGGCGCACAGTTTGTGGCACATGGGGCATGGGACGCCAGCTGTTACGGGAGGTGTGGTTGTGGCCTGGTGTCGGCGTTCACGCGCAGCGGCAAGACGTCGACGTCGCTCGTTTTCAAAGTTCGTGGAGGCATGGTGAATGTGGGCTCGCCAGCTGCTCCTGTCAGAGGCAGCGAGTTCTAGTTGCTTTGGTGTCATGCCAGCCCATTTCAAATTGGACTTTAGCTGATCCTTGAATCTTTTCTTTGGTCGGCCTTGTTTCCTGAGTCCAGCTGACAGTTCACCATAGAATACCTGTCTTGGTATTCGCTGTGGGTCCATGCGGATGACGTGTCCAGACCATCGTAGCTGGGTGTTGAGGACCAGGACTTTGATGCTGGTGGAGTTGGCTCTGTCGAGGACTTCCTGGTTGGTGATTCGGTCCTGCCATGGGATCCTCATGATTGACGGGAGGGAGCGTTGGTGGAATGGCTCCAGCTGCTTCATGTGCTTCCGGTACAGTGTCCATGTCTCACACCGTACAGGAGCGAGCCGAGGACCCTGCGTTGTACACTTTGAGCTTCGTCGCAGTGCTTACACCGCTGTGTTGGAGGACTTTGGAGCGCAGCCGCCCAAGTGCCTGGCTGGCCTTTTGGATCCTGGCATTGATCTCGTGGTCTAGGGACCTGTCTTTGGCGATGGTGCTGCCCAGGTACTTGAAAGTGTTGATGTTAGAAAGCTGCGTGCCATCGATTGTAATGCACGGCTGGTTCGTTGGCCTCCCTGGTGCAGGTTGGAACAGCACCTCTGTTTTGCTGAGGCTGATAGTCAGGCCAAACAGTTTTGTTGCGGTGGAGAACCTGTCCACAATGGTTTGGAGATGATTTTCTTGGTGGGCCATGAGAGCACAGTCATCTGCGAAGAGAGCTTCCAGGATGAGTCTCTCTGTTGTCTTTGTTTTTGCAGTCAGGCAGCGAAGGGGTGTATGGGGTGCTCAGGGAGGGGTAGTATCTCTGGTATGGAGGGCTTGTCGTGCCCTCCTAGGGCAGCTCTCCAGCCTCTGACCCCCCACCTGACACACAGCTCTCACTTGTGGCTCCCAGTAGCTGATAGCATGCGGCAGCGGCCACACCCCAGGCAACAGCTTCGACAGGCCAGCCAAACCTTGTGAGGGTAGCCATCGGGTCGCCGACCCCTGGTGAACCAGGGCTTTGCTCACCCGCCATGTGAAGACTGCTTCGGCGGAACAGACGGAAGAAACCAACAAGAAGGTTCAACGGCTGAGAGGGCGACACAGCAAAGCACTGTGGAGTGCTCAGGGCGTGTTGGGGCACAAAAGACAACACGGCCATCCAATGCAGCTGAGGAAGTCTCCAGACATAACAATCAATAATATACAATTATTATAATTAATGATATAACAACATATTGTAACATTACAACATAATCTAATGTATAATATTATATTGTTTAACATTGTATAATGTTGATGATTTAAAAACTCATCAAATATTTAATTGGCTATATTTGAAAGGAAAAAATTGAAGAGATCAGTTTAAATCTTTTTGTTTGCTTGTGACCTGGAAAAGCAGGTGAAATTCTTGTCCCTTTCTCCATTATAATGACTCTTTGATTCAAGGAATAATTATTATCAGAAGGAAGAGTAATTAGAACTTTGTACATCTTAGTGAAGTGCTTTATAGTGTACCATTCAGATTTTAACCAATAAAGAATGAGGCCATTTATCCAAGCTTAATATGGTTTATTAATGGGGACATGCAATTTCTATGAGGAAAGAACGTGTGTCCTTCACCAGACTCCAAAGAAAAAAGTGTCTTATAGGTTCTGATTAAAGATACATGTAAAACCCAGTGGAATTGCACATCAGCTACGGGAAGGGTAGCGGTAGGCGAGGGAGGGAAAGAATATGATTCTAAATTGACTAAATAAAATTAAATTTAAAAAAAATGAAAAAAGCATCTTGCCTCTTACTTATAAAGGAAGTTGTGTCTTGTCTCTTATTAGCTTGACAGCTCAACTGTAGGATGTCCCCTGACAGTCCTGCTTGATTGATATTTCAAGAGATGAGATGCATTTAGAGACCTCAACTTTTCCCTTATTACCTCATCACAGAGGTTGGATCTCTGCTCAGACCCAGAGATCAGCTGACTGCATCAGAGTCCTTAGACATAATGGTCTGAACAGTAGGGGTTCAGTCCCTTAGATCCCTTCCAAAATCTTTCCCGTGCACTGTTTTTAGCTTGTTTTTTAAAGATTTGTATGTGCCAGCAAACATTAGGAAACAAAGGTAGTGCCAATGAAGTGGGGAATGAGTGAAGAAACTGTAATAGATGAATGTTAAGTAGTGAGGAGGAATGAGAAACGTTAGAATTTTAGAAAAGTCCTCAACTATGTAGTAATTTATGCACATTATGAAACGTGGAGTGTTTAATGAGATCTCCTCTATGTGGAAACCAATGAAGTCTGTGATCCAGCAAGAGGCTTTCCCTTGTGAATTAGATACATTAAACTTTGACTCCAGTATGATATGTTCAAACTCATTCAATCCAGGAAGAATACTGTCCTCTACTGATCATACTACTCTTTCCTCCATCCCCCCCCCCATGTAATCTTTTACTTTCCCTCCACATATATGCAAACACAATACCCTACACATCTAAAAATATTTTCTTTGAGTCTCGATTTTTCTCATCCTTCCCACCCAACGGTAAAAATTTTACAAGTGCAATCATGTCAAGTATTTTCCTATAGCAATCCTTTTGTGGAAGGCAAATCAAATCAAAAAAAAAATGAAGAAAGTGAAAAAATTTTCCTTTGGTCCAGATTCAGACTCCATCAGTTCTTTCTCTGGAAGTGAATGAAAAATTTTATCTGCAGTCTTTTGGGATTTTTTTTTTTATCATTATATTGCTTAGAATAATTAAGTTATACTCAGAGTTGCTCATTATACTGTTCATCATTGCTATCAGAGTGTTCAGTGTTTTCTTGAATCTGCTTACTTCACTCTGCATCAGTTCTTGGAAGTCTTTCCTGGTTTTTCTGATCTCCTCTGACTTCTCATGAATCATATCACAATAGTATTTCAGTATAATCACATAAAACAATTTATTCAGCCATTTCCCAATTGATGGATTTCTCTTCAATTTCCATTTCTCTGCCACCACAAAAAGAGCTGCTTCTTGTTTTTTTGTTCAGATAGCTCCTTTTTCCTTTTTGTTTTTTATTTCTTTGGGATACAAGCATAGTAATGGTATTGTGGGTTCAAGAGTATGAAGACTTCTAGAGCCCTTTAAGCATACTTCCAAATTGCTCTCTCTAAAATGGTTGAATCAACGAACATCCTAGTGCAAACAACAACATGGAAATAGGTTCTGATCAAGGACACAAGTAATACCCAATGAAATTGCGTGTTGGCTGTGGGAAGGGCGAGTGGAGGGGAGGGAGGGAAATCAAGTGATTATTATGAACAAAAAATAAACAAATAAATAAAATAAAATGGTTGAATCAGATCACAATTACCTCAACAGTTCATTAGTGTCTTAATTTTCCCACATTTCCCACAGATTTTTTCATTTCCCTTTTCTGTCATAATATGCAACATGATGGGAGTGAGGTGCTCGATCAGAGCTGTTTTAATTTGTATTTCTCTAATTAATAATCATCACCCTCCCCCAGAGAAAAACACATTCCCCTTGAACACATTAATTAGAATTCTCTGCACCATGTAAGAGATTATCTCTGAATGAAAGTCTTCCCACAGGGAATCAATATATGGCAACTCAGAAGACATTTTCTCATATTTAGCAAGCTCTGAACTCCTTTTGAATGTCTTTCCTCATTCATGAGTGCTAAGATTTCTAATTAATACGAATTCTTGGGAATGGGAATGAGGGGGTTATTGCCTGAAGGCTTTACCACATTACTTAAGACTCCTAAGATTTCTCTCCCATGTGAATTCTCTTCTGTTTGTGAGTGAGAAAATACCCCTAACCTATTATACATTAGATTTTAATGTTAGTAATAATTTTCAGATAATCACAATTATAGTTGTACAATAATTAGCATTAAGTTGTGAATTTAGAAGGGTTTTTCACTTATATTTTAGTAAAGCTTTTAAACTGTTTTAACTTGGGCCTTAAGAGTTAGGCCACCCTTCTGAGTTGATGTATCATGCACCTAACTTGTGCTCAGGTATGAGTAATCATTTGCTTTGACCTTAAGTTTCATAAACAGTCATGGTGCTATCCATTAAAACCCATCCTTATCCAGAGTAGGTCCAGAACACATCCTTCTCCCCCAATAATCATCAAATGATTCAGATCATGGCCAAAAGATCTACTAAGCTAATCTAACTATGGATAAATAAGGGTTGCTTCCTAATTGAACTGGCCAATGAACAGTGTTGCTGGGTGTCCTCAGCCTTTGAAGGGTATGACTAGTCTTATAATTTTCTTTGTACTTTTAAGGAAAACTTGACTGTTTCTTGAGGTTATAAAAGTAGGTCTATCACAGTGCTTGGGGTCTTCCAATATTAATCAGGAGTCCAGCTTTATTGGAGGATTTGGCCCTATCTCAATAAGCCAATTATGTGGCTTAGAGAATTTGACTTTTTTAAAATCTAATTGACTATTATTAAACAAGCTATGAGTAGCAACTAAAAGCACAGGTTCATACATGACATCATGAAGTTTTCCCCCAGTGTGGATTTTTCTGCCATTTAGCAGGTGTGGAGGTATATGTGAAAGCCTTTCCAAACTGAGTACAGTCATAATTTTTCACCAGTGTGCATTCTCTGGTGTTTGGCAAGGTGGCCCCTCGCTGTAAAAGCTTTCCCACATTGTTTACATTCATAAGGTTTCTCTCCAGTGTGGATTCTCTGATGGACAGCAAGACCATCTCTCCGTGTGAAAGCCTTTCCACATTGTTTACATTCATATGGTTTTGTTCCAGTGTGAATTCTCTGATGTGTAGCAAGTTGTGAGGTAAATGTGAAAGACTTTCCACATTCTTTACAGTTATAAGGTTTCTCTCCGGCGTGGATTTTCTGATGTATAGCAAGACTGTACCTAGTTGTAAAAGCCTTTCCACACTGTTTACATTCATAAGGTTTCTCTCCACTGTGGATTCTCTGATGTGAAACAAGTTGCGAGCTAAATGTGAATGACTTTCTACATTGTTTACATTCATATGGTTTCATTCCAGTGTGAATTCTCTGATGTGTTGCAAGTTGTGAGCTAAATGTGAACGACTTTTCACAGTCTTTACAGTTATAAGGTTTCTCTCCAGTGTGGATTCTATGATGTGTAGCAAGACCATAGCTAGTTGTGAAAGCCTTTCCACACTGTTTACATTCATAAGGTTTCTCTCCAGTGTGGATTCTATGATGTTCTGTAAGACCAGAGCTCTGTGTGAAGGTCTTTCCACACTGTTTACATTCATAAGGTCTCTCTCCAGTGTGGATTCTTTGATGTATAGCAAGATAGCCCCTCTGTGTGAAAGCCTTTCCACATTCTTTGCATTCATAAGGTTTTTCTCTAGTATGGATTCTCTGATGTCCAACAAGACTGTAGCTAGCTGTGAAAGCCTTTCCACACTGTTTACATACATAAGGTTTCTCTCCAGTGTGGATTCTCTGATGTACAGCAAGACCATCTCTCCGTGTGAAAGCCTTACCACACTGTTTACATTCATATGGTTTTGTTCCAGTGTGAATTCTCTGATGTTTAGCAAGTTGTGAGTTCAATGTGAAAGACTTTCCACATTCTTTGCAAACATAGGGTTTCTCTCCACTGTGGATTCTTTGATGTTCAGCAAGATTGCCTCTCTGTGTGAAAGCCTTTCCACACTGTTTACATACATAAGGTTTCTCTCCAGTGTGGATTCTATGATGTTTAGCAAGATAACCCTTCTGTGTGAAAGTCTTTCCACACTGTTTACATTCATAAGGTTTCTCTCCAGTGTGGATTCTTTGATGTTCAACAAGACGATCCCTTCGGGTAAAAGCCTTTTCACATTCTTTACATTCATAAAGTTTCTCTCCAGTGTGGATTCTCTGATGTCCAACAAGACTGTAGCTAGCTGTAAAAGCCTTTCCACACTGTTTACATTCATAAGGTTTCTCTCCAGTGTGGATTCTCTGATGTACAGCAAGACCGTCTCTCCGTGTGAAAGCCTTACCACACTGTTTACATTCATATGGTTTTGTTCCAGTGTGAATTCTCTGATGTTTAGCAAGTTGTGAGTTCAATGTGAAAGACTTTCCACATTCTTTACAATCATACGGTTTCTCTCCACTGTGGATTCTTTGATGTTCCAAAAGGTTGCCTCTCTGTGTGAAAGCCTTTCCACACTGTTTACATTCATAAGGTTTCTCTCCAGTGTGGATTCTACGATGTTTAGCAAGATATCCCCTCTGTGTGAAAGTCTTTCCACACTGTTTACATTCATAAGGTTTCTCTCCAATGTGGATTCTTTGATGTTCAACAAAGCGATCCCTCCGGGTGAAAGCCTTTCTACATTCTTTACATTCATAAAGTTTCTCTCCAGTGTGAATCATCTGATCTCGAGCACATTCAGAATTCTGACAGAAAGCCTTCCCACCTTTACTGCTCACAGAAAGCTTCTCTCTAGGATTAGTTTTTGGATGTTTAATGAGGCTGGAACTCCAAGTGAAGGTCATTTTCTCTGGATAATCTTGATATATGGGTATTTCTGAAGGTTTCACATAGGATTGAAGGAGTTCTTCTTTTTCAGGGAAGTACTTGTTGTATTCATTATTCGGATGATAATTATTTCCAAAGGTCATTTTCTTATTTTGATTTAGCATTGAATATTGTGTGAATTTCTTTGCAATTCCATAAAATTCACTGTCACTATTTGGATTTTTATTTACCTTGATGTTAGATTCATAGTTTTCTCTCAAAATGAAGTCAGAGGGATCCTCATTCATAAATCTTTGCTTACCAGATCTTTTCACAACAAGGCTCGGCTTTGTAGACATCTCCTTCACTTCAAAATAGGTCTCTCCATCTGTAGAAAACAAATGATGATATAACAATGAAACAAACTAGCAAGTTCTTTCCTCTGATGGCAGAAAGTAAATTGATTTTATTCTATTTTCCTAATTTAAAATGAGACTTTTCAAACTGAAGGAGGCAGAAACAATCTTTGAATACATCATTTGGTTATATCTGCGAATGGTTCATTTTGAAAATATCTTCACGTATAATAACAATGAAATCTTATGACACACCATTGGCACAGAGAGGTTCAGCACTGTAATCATTCTTTAGAACTCAGGCCATGAGCTCAGAATAGAGCCAACCTCCCTACAGATAGACTACAGTTCAAATCCTGTTACTGAGCATGTTGTGAACATAGCACAAGACAGTTTTTCCCTACTGCACATCCTAACATGCCTTTAAATGCCTCTTATTGATTATACTTATAATTTTGTCCATTTCAGGTAATTTTCCCAATATTCCATTCTGATTGTTTTGGAAGCATTGTCATATCTCTGAATATTACTACATTCTGGGATCAGTCCTGGTATGTTCCAAGGGCCTGCTTCTTGGTTTCACTTTCTCAAGTCTTTCCAGTCCACTCAATCTTGCACACAGGAGTCACATTCATCATTCTAAAGTACACTTCTGATCAAGTTACTCCTTCCTCAAGAAACTCCCTTATCTCACTATGACCAGGATTAAATATAAGAGTCTCTGGGTCTGGCTGTTAACGCCCTTCATTCTCTGCCCTTTTCCTACCTTCCCAGTCATCCCTGACCTCAGTCTTCTCCACACATGGAATGATCAGTGGTATAGGCCTCTTTTTGTCTCTTCACCAGGAAACATTATCCCCCTGACTCCCAGGGTTTTTTTCTGGCTACCCCTCAGGCTGATAATGCCCATCTGGCTTCCCTCAAGTCTCTCATTAAATTCCTCATCCTACACTAAGTCTTGTCCACTCCTCCTTATCCCTAGGGCCTTCCCTGTCTGGATTAGCTCCAATGTATCCTGGATATGGTGGATTTGCATATAACTATGTACATGTTGCCTCCCTCATTAGATCGGGATCTCGTTGAGAGCAGGGATTCTCCCTTGCCTTTCTTTGTATTCCTGGGACTTACCACAGTAACTGGCACATAGAAGGAGCTTAATAAATGCTTGTTGGCTTGAATAAATCTAGCAAAAAATTCATACTGGAAAGCCTCAGGTCTTTCTAGAGGCTTTCAGGAGAGTTCCATGCTCTGGTGTTACCAACAAAGACTTCTTAGAGGATATTATCTTTATCACTGGAAAGGAACTGACAGGCCATGGAGCTTGACCCTCTCTTATTTATTACAGACGAGAAAACTGAGGCTCAGAGATTTAATTACTTGCCCCAAATCCCACTTGCTAAATGTGTCTACAAACACATTCCAAGTCAGACGTGACTGCCCCAAGTCTAGCACTTCCTTCCCTGTAACACATAGAGGTCTCTTTGGATAGTAGCCCTTATGTATCTGCTTTCATCTCACTCACCTGGACATAAGCTCCTTGTGCCTTTTTGTTCTAACAACCACGGTGATTCCTCTTGCTGACAACTGGATATCAAATTTTCTCTGGGAACTGGAAGCCCTGGGTATAAGAAATAAAGAAGAATTTAGAACAGAGAGAAATAGATAATTTAGTCCTTTTTAGGGAAAGGGGTCATGCAAGCAAGGACCATGGGATGGTTCCCAGGTAGCCTCAAGGATGATTTCCATGGTATTCACCTTTGGAGAGGGACAGAGATCATTAAACCCATTTGGAATCAGAAAATTTCATCTTCATTTTCCTCTGTCATAGAAGGATGAGCACATTCCACAGCTTCTACTACCTAGAAATTAGAGGCAGCTGGCAGTGTAGGGGGAAGAGGTCTGATCTTAGAGTCAGAAAGACAAGTTCTAATCAGCCTCAAATGCAGGGGAACTGGTTGGCCCATAGGCAAGTCACTTAACCTCTGAATGTCTCAGTTCCTTCAACTGTGATATGATGATAATAATGCCAAACTCACAGGAATGTTGTAAGACCACATGGTAAAAATTATAAAGTCTTTTACCTAGTTCAGGACATAAAGCAGATATATATATAGGGTTGCTTATTCCCTTCCCTTCCTTTTCTATCATGTGGGCTGGAATTTGAGGGAAGAATCATGATAAATGTGCTAGCCTAGGAAAAATTAGGGACCGTGAGCTATCACTTTATACTTCTAAACAAGACTTATCTAAAGACTAGATTCATGCCAAAGATAGAGGGGCTGCCTTGACAGGTAGAGGGTCAATGTCCATCTGCAAGGAAAAACTGCATGGGTATGAGAGTTTGAAGACTAAATCCCAGTTCACTTAGAAACTAAACTAAATGATCTCTGAGATTAGCTTCAAGACTGTGAATATGTAATACTCATTTGAGTTTTAACCTTAAGCTACTTAAAATAGAAAAGAGACAATTTCAAGAACAACAAAGCAATGTCTCAGTTTCCCATCACATAATTTGAAAATCTTTTTCATGAAAACCAGACACAGAAGGATCCTGTGGAGAGATCAGCTCATTTGCTTTTTTAATAACTGATAAAAGCTCAAAATCCTACACATTAGGCATGGAATGAAAACATTCCTTTGATGGCAGATTCAGAGTTACCAGAGGAAATGGTCTTTACCCACAGAGAGCAGATTCTGCACATTCTCCAGCATGACCTCCCTGCACAGCTTTTTCTGATAATGGTCCAACATGCACCACTCTTCCTGGGTGAAGTCCACTGTCACATCCTGGAACGTTACTGACTCCTAAATCAACAAAAGTCATGAGATTTAGAGCTGAGACTTCAGAAATCATCAACCCTCATCAACACATATTTTCCTCATCACAAATGTCACAACTGATCTTGTAAGGACATTTTGTAAAGACTTTGTGAGAAGGTCGCAAGTACTGTGTATTCTGGGGAAAAAACATTACTAATCATTAATAAAGAAAGAATAAAGAAAAAGGAATTACCTACTTAATTTCCAAAAAAGTTGAAATACTTATATCTAGATTGTAAGAAACAATGGTCTTATGAAGAACTCAATGGAAAACCACAGTGAAGCAGGAAGGTATTTTATTAAGATGTTCTAACAAGAGCAGGTCTCCAACAAGTAGGCACATACCTGGATTGGCACAACAAGCTTTTATTCCATATACCTGTCCACAGAGTCCTCCCTCCTTTCTCCACTGGTAGTGGAGGTGTACAACTTCCCAACACACCTATAATATGTTCTCCTCTAGTCATATTTACCCCTCCTGTGTCATGTCACATGTGCTTTAATAAGTTCACTCCACCTTGAGGAACATAATTTAATATTCATAGCTTTTCTGAGCATGCCTGTTATTCTCATTAGGAGCAGAGGGATTGGGTAGAGACTTTCCTGAAGGCTACAAATCACCATATTTCCTTTACTGAAAAGTCACATAATCTGTTTTCTACATGGGATCAAACTGTTTCCATCCAAGTGAAGAAGAGATATCCAGTGTCATATTGAGGATTTGAGGAAACACTGGATTTGATGTGTCTTAGCCAAAATATTCTACATTTTATGTCTTTTCTGTGTGATTAATTTCATGTGAATGACATCTATTCATTCATTTTTAATATTTAATTACAGAGAAAGAAGAGTAATTATGATGGAAAAAGGAGAATTTTTTAAAATTAAAAATATATTTTATTAAATGAGGTTAGGGATGAGCTTATTCATAAGAAAGACACTGACAATGTAATGATTGAAATTCTGGAGAGACTGAATTCCTTCATTTTAAATTAATTAATTGACTGATCAAGACATTCTAATGTGGTTGGTTTACTCTCTCCACAATCTAAGTGTTAGAAAAAAAGACATTTCTCTCCTCTAGCATAGGTCTCTCCCTCTCCTCACCCCCACCTCTTCTCTCTCTCTCTCTCTCTCCATATCTATCTATCTATCTATCTATCTATCTATCTATCTATCTATCTATCTATCTATCTATCTCCTTCAGCTCACTACTCAGTCCTTTCCCTGTACATTCCAAGAGATCACTGATTCATAAATAGCCAATGAAGAGGGGACTCAGAGGCTTCAACTGCTGCTCCCTCATTATTTCATTACAGGAGAAGCAGGGCTTTGTCCATACAAGAAAGATATCAGTTCAAACGATATTCAGCCTTGTGGCTGGCCTAGCATTCTCTCAAAATGGTTCAAGGTTCATCATGGCTTGCCAACCCTGCTCTTAGTTTTTTTATCTTAAAAAAAGAAAGCAGGTTCCAACGTATTTCCATGGCCTTGGGAGGGGACATTTGGTTTGGTACTTGGGTGGGGGGATAAAGGGGAAATTATTCCACAAAAACATCACAATTCAGTATTAATTTTCAACAAGAATTCATTTATAAAAAACAAATGCTCTAAACATAGCCTAGGGACTCTAGAACCTCGGGAACCAAGGGTCAAAAGAATGAGTTAAGAGGCAGATTGAGGGATAACTGACAAGAGAGTGGCCAGATCTGGTAAAACTGTGCTACCTGGAAGAGTTCATTTATGTTTCCAAACTGCTCCATGGAAAACAGATGGTACACACTTTCCCCCCATTTTTTCAATGATATACTCATACCACCACCAACAAAATTTAAATAAACAAATGAAAAAGCAAATATGTACAAAAGGGCAAACTTCACAATGTTTATTAATTTGTTTCAAATACATAAATTTTACGTATGTGCTAACAAAAAACATTCTCTGCTTCTGACTTCCCATAGAATTTGTTTTACTTTGTTATTTTTTTTTCTTGATTTTGTAGCTTTTAAAGAAATGTTATTATATAATGAATTATCTTATTCTCTTTTCATCTATTTCCCTTATTTTCTTAATATTTTCAATATCTGTCATTTCTAATAACATAATATAAACTATTACATTAAAATAATCTAATCTATTCAAACATTTCTCCCAATCTCTGCATTTGTTTTATTTCCAATTCTTTTGTAATTACTAACAAAGCTTCCACTAATATTTTAATACAGCTTTTCACACAGCTTCCTATCCTCTTAATAATGCCTAATCCTAGTAATTGGATTTCTAGGTAAATGAGCATGAATGGTTTTACAGCATTTAATGTATATTTCCATCTTGTTTTCTAAAACACAATTTACAGTTGCTCTAGCAATGTAATATTAGGCCTATTTCTCCATGCTTTTATCAGCATTCAATTTCATCAAATTACCCACTCTGGTTCCTTTAACATACATTACCAGGACCAGAATTAGCTAGACTGGTCCTTAGGCAGACATAATCTGTTGCTAGGACCATAATCTTTCCAAAACCAAGTCTTTCTAGATTTAGCATTCCCAGTGGAACTTTTCAGTGCCTTAACCACTCAAGAATCCGATGTTCCCTCCACAGTATGGTGAATGTTAAAGTAAGATTTTTGCAGAGTATCTATACTTTCTAAATGATTATTGTCCCACCAGAAACTATGTTTGGATTATGTATTTGCTCAGGCTTAGACCTACTGCTATCCTCATGTAAGTATATTTATGTTTTAAACATATGATTTGTCTTCTATTTGTAATCTATATTTCACTTTAAGCTGTATTCATTTCTATTATAAAATTTCTGAACAATAAAACAACTTGTATTTTCCCTTTCATTTTGTAGATTCATAAGAATTTACAAAATTTTCCTTTTTCCATAGGTTCTCCTGAATTATATCAGGATAATGTGCATGGAGGTCAAGAGGAGAGACTATCCCTATGCCATTCCTGGACGTTTAAGACACATGGCCATCACTGATTAATCGGGTCACAGTCTTGGATAGAAGAATAGATGACAGTGTACCCGTCTATCTGGAAACTGAACTGGCTTATTTAGGCAGCGGCTACCAAGGACCTGGAAAATTCATGCAACACAGTGTATGTGGGAGTAGACAGTGCTGATCTTAAGAGTTCACACTGATAACAATGATGTAGCTCATAGAGACTTTTTAAAGTGTGAATTTTAAAATTACTCCACCCTACTCAGACCATACTTTAGAAGATTTGATTTAGCTATTTCCTGATTTGTAACAATGGAGATACTTGGTCTAACAGATTCGGCTCTTGGGAACTCTACATTGCTCCACCCTACTTAGTTTAATGAGGTCTGGAATGTCTGTACCCATACTCAACAAGCAGTGATGTAGCCATAGAGGCTTTGTAAACAGAGATGTCACTGGTAGCTTGGTGAGAGCAAGTTTAGCCAAGCTGAGGGGTCTGAAGCCACATAAGAAGGTTCTGAAAAGGACTTTGGAGACAGCCAATAGGAATAGAGTAAAGCCCAGCCCATGTCCTTAGCTACCTGTGGCTCTGAAGAACTCCAGGATCTTTACCAACAAATCCCCAAATGGGGTCACAAAAAATCAGACACAAGTGAAATGACTAACTAAATGAAAACAAACACACAAGCCAAATCACTACATACATAATATGTGATCTCTAGATGTGAGGGACCCAAATGTTTTTCATCTACCCTACATGTGGGTCATTTTCTTCAGTGGATACAAAAACTGTCATGGACTTGTCCATCTCTTGTGCTGCTGCCTCAGTCTGGCTGAGTGTCAAGATTAGAACCAAACAAGCAACAATTACTTTGTTCTATGGTAACCCTTGACATAAGGACAATGACAATTCTCCCAAAAGGAATGACTTACATACTGAGAGGGCTAGTAGCAAACAGCAGATACCACCTAGCCATCCCAGACCCCCTTTCCAGGTTTCTGACCCTTCCTGCCTTCCACTTCCTTTCTGACTCAGGGACACTGGCCTCCTGGATGATCCATGACCAGGACTCACCATTTCCTCACTCTGTCCCTTTCCAATGACTGTCTCTTATACTGGAGTGTCTTCCCTCCTCCCCTGGGTCTCCTGGCTTCCTTTCCATCTCAAGTCAAATTTCACCTTCTAAAAACAAGCTTTTCCTGGTCCATAAATCTGTTAGGTCCTTCCCTCTCACACGGTTCCCATCTATACTGCATTTGGCTTTTCTAGACACAGATGCTCACATGGTTTCTTCCCATAACATAGTGCAATTTTATGTCCTTCTTTTGCATCCCCACGAGGTTAGCACAGTGCTTAGCACACAGCAGTCACTTGATCAATGCTTATTTACTACATCTAAGAAATGGTAGAAGGGATTTAGGAGGAAAATTGCTGCTCTGATGAAATTACTGCAAAGGATACCTCAAGTTTAACAGGATAGAGCTTCCTTAATTCTCCTGGATTCCACCTTGGGTGAAGCTGGTCAGGTCTGGATATGGACTGCACTCACCTGACATGGGGGTCTCTGGGTCTCAGGCATCATTCTTTCTGGTTCCAAGGTCTCTCCTAGGGCTAGACTTTGGTGCTCTACAGGGAGGAGGATACTCAAGGTGGAGAAACTTTCTCTTTGCATACCTATAGGGAATTATAGAAGGTGAGGTTTCAGAGGGGATCAAAAAGCCCTCCCCCTGTCCTCAGGGGAGACTCTACCCAGTCTGAGGGGAATAGGGAGGGACAGGCTTAGAAATAAAGTTGGACAGTACAGGAAAATGTTCCATCCTCACTAATTCCATCTTTGGCCTCATTCACCTCCCCTATCCTCCTACAAAGACCCAAGAGGCAGAAGGGGCTTGGGATACCAGATAGAATTAAACCAGGCAGAACTTCAATGACCCCCAACTCAGATCTCCTTCTGATACTATGGGTGGGACATGAAGGCTGAGCAAAAGTAACCCAGGGGTAAAGGTGGGGTTGGCACTCACTTTTGGGAAGTGATGAGGAGCCTAGATATATAGTATGGGCTAGGAGCAAGCCCAGAAGGCAGGTCTGCTCCTGGCATAACTGGCAGACGCTGGTCAAGAGGTCATATGGGGAAGATGAGGCCCAAAGAAAAGGGAAGGGGGCAGGGAGGGGTACTATCTCAGTCCTAGAGGCTAGCTGAACATGCAGAACTAACTTCCAGAAGCAAAAGACAATTTAAGCTTTAAGAGAAGAAGCAATCACATCTAGGGGCAGATGAACCTCCAGATCTTATCTATCTTTCCTTCCTAAATCTTGCCCTCAAACTCCACCCCAGCACTAGAACTGCACTTGGGCCACACACACCAGTCCAATCCTTGATGGTATCTCCCTTCCCCAATCTATGAACCACCTTTTCCCCTTTCTCCTTTACCATGCTCTCCAGTGTAGATTTTCTTATGTTTTATAAGATTAGAGACATCTGTGAAAGCCTTTCCACAATGTTTATAGTTGAAATGTTTCTCTTCAGTATGGATTCTCTGACATTCAGCAAGATTGTCTTTCTCTTTCAAAACCTTTCCACATTGTATAAATTCATGTGGTCCCTTTTTATTGTGGATTCCTTTATGTTTAGTAAGACTAGAGCTCTTGGTGAAAGTCTTTCCACACAGATTACATTCATAAGGTTTCTCACCAGTGTGGATTCTCTGATGTCCAGCAAGCTTAGAGTTCTGTGGGAAGGTCTTCCCTCCTTTATTACCTATAGAATGCATTTCTTCAGGATAACTTTTTAAATTTCTAATGAGGTCTGAACTTCACCTGGAGGCCATTTCCCTTAGGTTGTCCTGATCCTTTTGCATTTCAGGAGATTTCCAAAGGGACTGAGGAAGCTCTAGCAATTCAGGAAAGCATTTGTTATATTCACTATCCTGAGGACAGTTACTCCCTGAGGTATTTACAATTGAATGTTGTCGGAATCTCTTTCCAGTTTCATCAAATTCACAATCACTTTGGATTTTTTTCTCCCTTGTTATCAGTCACAGATTTTTCTTAAATTGAAGTCAAAGGAAAAATCCCTCCTGAATTCATCCCCTTCCACAGAGGCTCAGCGTGGTGGTCATCTCATCACTTCAAACATGCTGTCTGCATCTGCACAAGATAAATAAGGGTTTATACAAAGAAAAACGCACACAGAGAAATGGAAATTCTTTTCTCTGTGGCAGATAATAACCGGATTTTCATTCTATTTTCCCTCCCATTCAGGAAGAAAACTTTTCTAACTTCAGCAGGCAGAATCAGTCTTTGGATACACCATTTGGTCACATCCACGTGTGGTGGATTGAGAGATACCTGCACTTACAATCACACTGGAATTTCACCCCACTTGTGACACAGGGAGGTTCAGCATCGTCATCACACTTTTCACTGGGCCCATAAGCTCAGAAGAGAGGAGTGCCCTGGCCAACTTCCCTGTAGCTAGACTAGGACTGAATCCTTGTCACTGAGCATGTTCTGTCCACAGCACTAGACAGTCTTTCCCTCACGCACTAACTTTCCACTACATGCTTCTTGTTGATTACACGCATCATTCTGTCAATGTCAGCTAACCTTTCTGATGTACCAGGTCACATGGTCATTCTTGGACAATTTCATACTCTAAGCTCCAAATAGGTTTGCTCTTTTTTAACTGTTATGCAATAGTCTCCCATGTTGTAGCCACATTTTCCTCTTTTCCAGTAGGATCTAAAGATCTGCCATTTGTTACACATATTCTAAATATTCGGATTATTTCATTATCAATCATAGGTTATATCTTATATTATTTTCTGAATTCTTCTCTCATGAAATGAATTTAATTTACTAACTGATTCTCCCCCGGCTGCTTCTCCGGTCCGAATGGCCCCTTTGGGGAAGGACCCGGAGCAGCCCCCTCGCCCATCCCCCAGCTGCCTCCAGGCTCCGAGGCGGGAGGTGGGGTAGCGGTTGGGGAGGAGCATTCGCTCCTCTGGGGAAGACTAAGCCCCGCCCCGGCTCCCAGTCCTGACCCAGTGGCCTGGCCTGACAAGGGCACTTCCGTGTTTGTCCCTTTTCAAGGGATGGACAGACACAGAGAAAGAGAGACAGATACTCATTCACTCACAGACCCACGCTGGCACGCACACTCCCCGCTGCGCCCACGCACGGCTACCAACCCCCGCGCCTTCATTCTCCCACTCACCCAGCTGAGGAGGAAGAAGCAAACCTCAGCTCCCTCCAGCCAGCTGCATCCTGGATCCCGGCAAGTCCAGCATGCCCCAGGGCTGCCATAGGAGGAGGGGCCGAGGTGTGCGTGACGTCACGAGGAATGCATTCTGGGAAATGCAGTTCTCTCACTCTCCCCTGGGTTGAACGCCCTGGAGGGGGAGGAGCTGAACCTGTGAGAACTCCTATGCGCAGTCCTGTGGAGGAATAATGGGGGTGATTCCTTCTGGGGTGGCCTTGGGGTCTGGACTGCTACTGGCAGGTTCTGTGGCACCTTTCGGCCGCAGCCCGGGCTTACGGGAGGAGAAACTGAGCTCCGTAAGGGGAGAAACGAGTTCGTTTGGGGACGTCCCTCCGCCGGTTCAGCTCCTTCTGGGCTGAGGATCGGCGTGCACTAAGGCGCTGAAATCCCGAAGGGAGAAACCGCCACATTCCTGGAGATGGCGGGGGAAGGGGTGGCCCGGATCCTGGCTAAGCCTTCCCCTCGGTCTCAGGATTGACCGAGGCGGAGTTCCAAGGCAGAAGACTTACCCAGGGTCCCACAGCTAGGAAGTGTCTGAACCGCATTTGAAGCCAGGACCCGGGACTTCCCCCCTCCAGGCATGCCTCTTTCGGCACCAGGCCGCCCCCTGCTGTCAAACTGGGGGATCAAATCTCCCTTCTGGTAGCCGGAAAAAGTAGTTTGTTACAGCCTTTGACCCTTGGAACTCGGTCAGCAAGGCTCTCAGATCAGTGGGGGGGGGGGGGGGGGGGGGAGGTGTTGGAGCTTGAACTTCTCTGCCCTCTGAAGGCTTCTTATCTGCCTTTATTGATGAGATTGAGCCAAGGAAGAGTTGATCTGAAAAGCTGTGCCCTGAGGCCAAAACCTCCAGAAGGAGGGGGAAAGATGGAGTGTTTTGGCTGTGACTGAGCTGCCTGCTCTGCACTTCTCTTTCTGCTATCTCTATGCTGCTTGTGTCCTAAGCCCTGAGCCTGGCACAGCTTTGCTGGCAAGGTTCTCCCTCTGGACTAGCACCCTTGCCTGCCCAGAGATTCCAGCCACTGTTGGAGTCTCAGAGCTGTAGTTGGTAAAGGGGTCTTGGGACCTTCCTTCTTCCTTCCCCTTAAATCCACGTGTTCTAGAGTTCAGGCTTGGGGGTGGGGGGGAGGCATACCTTTAAGTTGGGTGCAGGAGGATGGTTCCCTAGCTCTGACCTATTGTTATATTTGAATTTTAGTCCCCTGGAAGCATTATGTTTTTGATTGGTGAGGAAGGGTTTTCAGAGGTCTGAATTTTTGCTGCCGCTAACCCGCCTTCTTGACTCCACCACCTAAGAAATCCTTTCTAAAGACTAGACACATTTCAAAGGGGAAGGGGCAAGACTCCCTTCAATACTCATCTAGCAGGAAAAACTACATGAATATTAACAGAGATTTTGTAGACAAAATATATATCCAGACTAGATGATCTCTGAAATAGCTCAAATACTGGGAATCTGTAACAATGGTTTAAGTTTTGACCTGAAGCTACCCAAAATAGAAAAGAGACAATTCCAGGAGCAACAAAACAAAGTCCCAGCTTCCCACCACGTAATTCAAAGACATTTTTTATGAAAACTAGGAAGCAAGAGGACTCTGTGAAGAACACAGCACTTTTATTTTTTTTAATAATTGATAAAAGTTTAAAATCCTGCACATTAGGCATGGAATGAAGACATTCCTTTAATGGCAAATTGAGTTATGAGAGGAAATGGTCCTTACCCACAGAGTGCAGATTCCAGGCATTCTCCAGCATGACCTCCCTGTACTGCTCTTCCTGAGAAGGCTCTAACAGGCGCCACTCCTCCTGGGTGAAGTCCACAGCCACATCCTTGAATGTTATTGACCCCTAAACCAGCAAAAGTCACAAAACTTAGAGCTGAGACTTCAGAATTCATATAATCTAACATTCAGCTCTGAGGAGGAAACAGAAGGGCACAAGGGATTTGTCCTAGTCTTAGAACCTCAAAGATTGTCATAATCAGTCATCCAGAACCCAATGAGAAAAGCACTTTGTATCTGAAGTGAGAATCATGTTGGAATGATAAAAATTAGAAACACATCTTACTCTGAAAAGATTCTCCCTACAGAGTCAGGGTCTCTATGTGAGGTATGAGAATCTGGGGAGAAAGAGAAGTTACTCTGAAATTCCTCCTCATCAGAAGTGTCATAATTGATAGGGTAGGAACATTTTATGAAGTTTGTAGGAAGGTGACAAGTACTATGTAATCTGGTGAAAAAATATTACCAGTAATTAATGAGGCAAGAACAAAGAAAAAAGAATTATCCTGAAATTTCTGTAAAAATTGGAATATTATTATCTAGATGAAAGCATAAAGAGGATTCTTAAGAGATATATGGGATCAGACTGTTTCCAGCCAGGTGAAGAAGAGCTAGCTAATACTATATTGACAGCACTGGGTAACACTTGGTATGATGTCATAGCTAAAACATCTTAAGACTTTGCTGTGTAATTAATTTCATTTATTAATGGAATATATCCAATCATTTTCATATTTAGGCACATAGAAAGACAAATAAGAATGATGGGAAAGGATAAATTGTTCTTTTATTAAATATTTAATTAGCTGAAATTGGAGATTGAGCTAATTCATATGAAAGACAATGACAGTATAATAACTGAAATTCTCTGGAGGCGCTATTTCTTCATTTTATGAACTGATTGGTCAAGAGATTCTAATGTGGTGTATTTAGAAATAGATACTGAGGAGATATTTCTAGTTGTAATAAATGAGATACTCTGGAATGATTAGAGAGATACTAGGGAAACCTGAAGGTGCCTAGTTGTAATGGAGATCGAGATACTTCTGAGAGATAGAGAGATACTACTAGAGGGGATACTCTGGGGTTGCTTATTGATCACTACTGATGGCTAATAGATCAAGATATTTCCTACCCTCCACCCTTCACCTCCCTGTTTTCCATCCACACCCTCTTGACTCCCTTCCCCTCTCCCTTGTTAGTCAGCCATCCTTCTAAGTAATTCAAAGGTGATCTATGAGGTTTAGAGAAGATACTCTTGTTCTCTTTCTCAAGTAAGGAGGTTTATAGGGGAAAAAAGGACAAGGATGGAAATTGAGGTGAGAGGGATAGGATTATCCCTAATCTATAAGGAGGGTTAGGAGGATTTTGGGAAATGTCAGTCCTGTCACAACTATGACACAAAAATCTGTCAGGGAGATGAGAGGATAACTGTTTAATCTTCTTTCTTCTTCCTTCAAACTCAAATCTCAAATATACAATCAGTTCTTCACACTCTAAGCCACCAACAAAAGTTAATTTCCTCTCAGCCTAGCTCCAGAAGCCCCACCCCTAAGGGTCCTTCAGCCTAGGACAGAAGCTAACAGGGGTCCAGTTCAGAGCTTCTTCTCCCTTCACCTGGCTTGACTCTCCAACTGTCTTTCCTGGGACCATTCTATTTGGAATGTTCTTTTTTGATTGACAGCTGAAGTCCTTTACTTTGTCTTGCATGCATGAAATTCTTCCTTCATGCCTCTTCCACATTCCCCCCTTTTATCCTTTTTAAAGAAATTTGCATCCGTGAATTTCAATGATACTTACCTTTAATATAACTCTATCTATTCTTATCTCTGTACCATCTTAAATATTCCCTTACCTCCCCAAAATTACAAAATCCTAACTTATCTTAGCTATTCTGTCTACCTAGTGCTAAGCTAAGAATGGGTATAGGAAAGTGGTTTAGGTCAAGGATTTACATGAACATAGTTTTACCTAACAACAAATCCCGTAACAATTTTTCAAATCATTCCAACAATTTCACTAACATTCAGAATATGCAATTGTCCTATTTCCTAATATCTATAAATTCAACCAAGAAAATTCCTACCACTAACAAATACTAACTTACAATAACAATGCAATCTAACTTCTATACTTAAGAACTTCTTTGTCTCTACTTCCTTAAGACTTGAACAAATTCACTAGGCTGTCACTATTGTTAGTAGTTAGAAGATATTAATAAATTATTCTAATAAAATTAGCTTATTAGTAAATTAGTGTTCACATGTGTACATAGGGTCTATACAAATTTACATATGTACATCATTCTAGATTTCTGTGCAAACTCATGCAGAAAAGAAATTTTAGTCTATTTGAATTTTCCACAGAAATTTGTATCAGTGTGTTTTTTTGTTATGCAACTATTCATGTTGTATACTTACTCATTCCTTGAGATATCTTCCTAAAGTGTAATTCTATGTAGCATGTGCATGCATATATGTGATGTTAACATGTATGATGCATTTTTAAATATCCTCATGATCAAAAGTTCCAAAATTTCAAAGTCCTTCCATGTCCTTTTATGTTGCTTGTAGAAACTTTCTTCCTCTCTAGTCAGCATATCACTCTTCTGTCTTCTGTCACTTTTGATTGAAGACTTGTGTTCTTTAAACCAGAATCCACTGGAATAATCAGGAACCAGGAACACATGGGAACAAACATGAACATATATGCTTGTAAGGTTTTTATGTGTGCATGCATGTAAGAGTGAAATTTACATGTGCATGGAAGTAAGTTGAAATTTTCATGAATGTCAGAATTTCTCAATCTTCATTGTGAAAGTAAGGATTACATGTGTACACCTTGCATGAGAGCAAGATTTGCATATGTACATCTTCATGAATGCAAGTAAGCTGTACATGTGTTCTTCATGGGTGGGTGTGAGCATTATGCATAGATTCTCAAGATTTTGTTAAGAATAGTGATTTGATGAGTAAATAGAGGTAGGTGGGGGACCGGACAACTGAAAAGTAAAAAGATGGTAAAAGATAGGACAGTCTTAGGCAGATTGCCAAGTTAAGATGTGCCTGAAAAGAAAGCAAGATGAGGAATTTCAAGACAGAAACATGGGACACAAAGCTTCAGGCTAGAGGAAGAAGAAGTTCACATGAGAGGATATTGATCCACATAGGAAAGAAGTGAACACAGTTCCTAGGGATAGTCCTTGAGGAGCTAATGGAAAGCCTGGAAAAATTCCCCTCGGTATGAACACTTTTTTACAGTTTTGTTGTTTTCAGTGGGCAGGTATGAAGATTGACCCTCTGGCCAAAATTTGAATCTATTTATTATATGGTTTGTGACAACCTCAATAAGACTTAACAAGAGAGAATTCAAAGGTGATGAGGAGGTAGCATAGGCTGCCTTATGGCAACCAGATGTAGAAAAGGGCAGAAGGAAACAGCATTGGCTGTAACAGTTACCATAGCAGAGAAGGGAAAGGAATTAAGGGAAGAGATAGAGAAGAATTGGGAGCCACCAGAGTCTCTCTCTTCCCTGTATCTGATTCCTCCTGCCCCCTTAGCGCCACTTGCTCTTCCTGTGCCTCCTGTGAGAGCATCTGCACCCCAAATAGAACCAGGGCCAGTACCAGTGCCTCCTGTGGCATCTGTTGTTCCATTGGTTCCCCTCTTACCAAAACCCAAGGTGCTAGGGACATCTACGGAGTCGAAATAGGGGACTCTAAGGAGTTGCAAGAATGAAAGACTGGAACATTATCAAAGCAAGGATAAATGAACATTTATAGTAAGCAGCACACAAGATTTTAAGCTCTTCTCGAAAGAAACAATCTATCCTCCCCAGAATGTGAACAGGGCAGTTAACCCATTCTCAGGAGATCTTGGAACTGTTCACGCAGCCTTGAACTGAGATTACTCTGTTTTGGCATACTCAGCAGGAATGGTATGTCACAAACATCTGGGAAGAGGAACTCTATTTCCATGAGGTCATGAAAGGTTCACTGCAATTCCCCCTTTTTGTTTATGCCATCCAATTCCCTTTGGTACAGGATCCCATTAATAATTTTTTTGCAATACAGCAAAACTAGTCATAAAAGCTTTTAATAAACAAGGCAAGCATAAGAAGATAAACAAGATCACAAGTGCACCATCTACATGAAGAGTAATATCATGAACTAAGGAGGAAAACAATCCTTTTCCTGTTTCAATCCAATTATACAAAGAATCTGCAATATGCTGTGGTTCAAGGTCCTCCTGTAAGGATGAATCAATATTCTGAATTAATATACTGAGATCGTTAATATCTTTGGTGATGTTTTCAAGGTCCCATAATCCCTGTAATTGTAATTTAATTTTTTCCAATGTTTTTGTGTCATTATTTACTGTTATGGGTAACAAGCAAAATGCAGCATATGAATAATCACATTTCATGCGTGTTTTCAATGACAAATATTCTACTTCACTCATTAGATCAACCATATTTTTCTGTAACATCATCATACTTTTGTAAAACTCGTATCAGTTTCTTTTCGCCTCTCCAATGCTGAGGTTACAGTAGCCACCAAGGCTGTCCAATAATTGACATCATGCTCAAGAGAATGTAAGTTAGAAACGGATTGTGCCAAAGCTACAGAACCTATTATAGTCGAAGCCAATGAAGAAACTCAGGCTGCCATGCCTGATGCAATACAAGTCATACATCGTCTACGTCGTGGTCATATGTTCTGTCCTAATACATGAAGAACTTGATCCCCTGGACGACCATAGCATGAATCTTTATGTTCGGGGGCAAAAAGGGCCGTGCGTGGTTGCTTGATGGCTAAGACTGGCCCGTCCACTCGTGATCCTACACAGTAACTGACCCTGCAATTGCTGCAGGTTACATTCCACTATCTAACTCCTTCGTGTGTTAATTCAGTAATGCTCAAGGCTTCAGGATGATCTTTTACTGCAGTTATAAAAGCACATCCCAGTTAGGCAAGCTCGAATGTCCAATGCAACACTCCCACTTACTGGTGTTTGGACTTTCCCAGTATTAGTAACATTCACACAGTGAGACATAGTCACTTTATCCAATGCCAGGGCTGTCTGTCCATAATCAGACAACGTCTGTGTGACAGTAGCAGAGCGTCACCGATTAGCTCTGGGGCGTCACCCATGTAGGCGAGCTTCTCCTCCTCTAAAACAGTCACGAAATGTATAAGAGTCCAGTTTCTGTCCAATCCGCCTTGTGTCGTTGTGCCAAGACTCCCAGGTCATGTTTGTCCAATGAATACATGACGCCCTCTTAGATCTACACGATAGCAGGGGCAGAAACATATTAACGGTGTTTCCTTGTTCACATCCCATCACATGTGGACAAACAGGTCTTTGTTGTCCCCAAGTACTATCACAGGTTCCCCCAACCAGCCTAGACATTGCCGTTGGCCGTGACCTTCCTATTTTACCCCTTTGCCTTCACGACAAGGTCCTGTCCAGAAGGAGTCTGACAGGTCAGGATGACCATAATAAGGCGCCAGCAGAGATCTGAGGGGCAGGCATGCAGGATGGTCTCATGCGAGGCACACTGGGGGTGCCCCAACTAGTCCAGTCCAATTGAAAGGCACAAACCAATTGTTGGCCCGATTGCTGTCCTTAGCTTGTCTCTCCCAATGGTAAATGCCAGGAATACCAGAGTTAGTTTTTATATATAAGCCGACTTCCCGTAAAGTGTGTCCCATGCCGACAGACTCTACCCAAGAGGGTTGTTCCCCAAAGACCATCCCTTTATTCCAGTAGCTGCACTTAAATTCTGGAATGGAAGCAGAAGAGGAAGCATCTCATGGAGACATTGTCAAGTCTCCTTGCGAGGCTTCCTGCATCCTCTCCTTGTCCTTCTCTTTATGGTCCATTTCTCGAACTTGGCGGGAGGGAGCCGAACTCTGTCTTTACCTGTGGAGACACCAACACGACCTCGGCCTGCAGGACCCCTGGGTGGGGTCCTTACCAAGACTGATCATTGTCTTTCCACATGTCACATTTTTGTTCTGGGGCAGGCAGGGAGCCCGGGAGTGGCGGTGCCTGAATTTTGTTCAAAAGAGAATACAGAGAAAACTGTTTCAGCTCTGGATATGTTATTGGAAGTGAAGATCAGATTATTTATAGTATGTACAGCTATTGCCAATCGTCGATGCGGGGTGCTGTCTCCCCCTTTTTGTTTAAAAGAAATGTTTTTAGTGTTTGATTACTGCGCTCCACAATAGCTTGTCCTTGTGGATTGTATGGATACCTGTGAGGTGTTGAGTACCCCGAGTTTGACAAAAAAGAAAAAACTGTTTGGAAGTATAAGCGGGTCCAGTCTCTGTTTTAAATGTTCTGGGGGACCGGCCATCCGAAAAGTCATTAAGCAGAGATTCATAGCAGGAGAAGTTCTTTCTCCCGTCAAGCAGGAAGCCCATAAAAACCCTGAGTAAGTATCCACAGTGACGTGGATATATTGACGTCGTCCAGAGGACCGTTCATGGGTCACATCCATTTGCCATATCTCTGTACTAGTTAAGCCTCTGGGAGTCACAGCAATGTGCACTGGGGGTGGTTTGGAACACAATTAGGACACTTTTGAACAACACTCCTGGCTTGATCCTTTGTGAGTTGGAACGTTTTGCGTAAAGCAGGACTATTTTGGTGAAATGTATGATGGGATTCCTCAGCTAAATGCATATCAGTTAGATAACACGGAGCAATCACAGCTTGGTCTATGATAGCATTTCCTTTAAAAACAGGTCCAGGCAGATTGGCATGACTGCGGACATGCAGGACATCCACTGGACGTGCCCTGTGTCGTAGGACAGTTTGGAATTCACAGAATAACGTTTGTACGTTGCTTTGAGTGGATCTGATGACAGCTTGTTCTCTACCCTGCAAAGGCTGAAAACCATGTTTAGAGTCCATTAGGAGGTTGAAAGGCTCCTGAAGTAACCAAAAGGCTGGTAAAACAGCTGTTAATTCATTGTGTTGGGTAGAAGAAAAGGGAGGGTAAAAATGACAGGGGAGCTGCCGTCCCGTGTACGCCTGCCTCGTAACGAGCATTCGCATCAACGTAAACGTTGGGTCCTGATACCGGACGATCTCTTAGAACACGAGGAAAAACAACAGGATGTTGTGACAAAAAGGAAATAAGCCTTGTGGAGTGCAGGCGGTCATAGCAATGGGGCACTCTAGCAGTAAAGACCATTCGTCACGACTTTGTAAGTATTTCTGTGGTATTTCTTTAGCCATGGGTTCCCGGATGTCCTGAGGATGCTGTCCTAAACCTGAGACCACTGTTCTCTGCCTTTCCATATAACTGAGCCAGAAGACAGCCATAACTCTGTAAAGCCTTTCCTGTTTTGCTTTTTAGATGTAACCATTCAATGACTGTTTCTGAGTTAAGGCACCTGTTGGTAACATTGAAGATGCAAAAATAGTCACTTCCACGGCAAATGGAGGCTGATAGTGGTTAAGTGGAGCCTGATTCAATTTGTCTTCTACCATCTCTAAAGCAAGAGAGGCCTCGGGTGTCAGTATTCCAGGGGAATTCAAGTCAGAACTCCCTTCCAGTGTTATGAATAATGGTTGTAGTTCAGCTGTAGTAAGAAATGAATATTGCCTGACCCAGTTGATGTCACCTAACAATTTCTGATAATCATTCAAGGTGTTCAGACAGTCCTTTCTTAATTGTATTTGTGAGGCATAACAGCTGTTGCCTATAACTGAGCCCCTCAATAGAGTGCAGGACGTGTTTTGTGAATCTTTTCTTGAGCAATGGCTAAATTGTATTTTTGCCAGGTAATTTCCAACTGACTAGAGCACTTTCCTATTTGGGATTCATCTTCAGCCGTGATAAGAATATCATCCATATGATGGATGGTGTACAGAGCAGGAAAATGTAGTCTTACAGAATGGAGGGCTGAAGCTACATATTGTTGGCTGAATAATCTTATCATTCTGGACATGGAATGTTTGCATTAAGCTTCCACAGCTTCAAACAAGCTACTTGGTCAGACAGGGCTGGCAAAGTTTGTTTGTTTGAGCGTCTTAAAACCTCTGAATCTACAATTAAAATATACTCATCTTAAGTTCTATCACACAGTGGTTGTCAACTCTTTGAGGTCCCTATTTCAGTCCCCAAGTATCAGTGTGGAACTTCTTTCTCCTTCCTGTGTGCAAGGAAGGGGTTAATAGCTTCTGAGCAATTTATCCTAAGGCTGCTTGACTTGATTTAGATTCATTACTTAACAGCCTTGTCCCATCCTTCTTTAATAAGTGAGCTTACCACAATTTAAAAGTTTGAATGTATCAAACCTCTTTCATAATAATTTACTCTCAGTGGATTTTAGTCTGAACTCCACAACTCCAAAATAACTTTGATTAAGTCCTTTAGCAATGTTTCAGTGTTTAACCAAACTGAAGTACAAAGCATTTACCTGCTCTCCTCTCAAACTTCTGTCTAAAGTAGAATAGATCCTCCAGGTTAGTTTTCTTTTAGCTCAAAACATTGCTACATACCTGATTAAATTCCAATGTATAATTTGTTACATATAAAAAATTTACACTAGAATTCATAGTATCAACTAGTATCTCTATCCATTACTCTTATTTCTTCTGGCTTCTCCTCTTTACCATTTTGTAAGTAGAGGAAAGATACTCTCCTGAATTGTTTTTAATTCTTATGACAAGCCCTTCTTGATTTCAAGGCTGCAGTTTGCATATCATATACCCCAATATTCCTTCGTATACATTGTACACAGTTTTAAAAGCAATTCATATAACCTTAGTCAAAAACAACATCGTTTAGAAATTCTCTCTCGCAAAATACCAAATTCTTAGTACTTGTATTATTAAATCCCCTGCACAGATTAACCACTTTAAAAACTTCTGGTGTGTCATATGATTTCTTGTTGCTAGTTCTGACAGCACATGCATGAAAATGAATCTGATTTGAAAAGAATCCCAAATTTAAATTCTAGAATAGGTTCTTCTCAACAACATAACAACTTTTTCTGGATGACTTTTACATCTATAAAGTAGCCAGTACAATTTCTGTCCTTGTAGAATAAAACATTCCCTCTCTGTGTCAGTCTGGCTATCAGCCACATTTAGACAATTCTCAAATTCATTGAAACCATTATGCACTGCAAGATCTAACAAAACAAATTTCTAACCATGAGTTTTGTTGTGCTCAATAAAATCTGGTTAACATTTCACATTTAACTGACATAATACATGAAATTACATTTGTACCATATCAAAATCATTTATAAGCCTCCCAAATTGCATATATCAAACCATTAATCTTAAGTGAAAAGTAACCTCTAATTGTGGAGTAAAAATCTCCCTTTTTCTGTTCTGAATTTTTCTCTTTTTCGCTCCTTCGGGGGCCCATCCAAAGGAAGAAAGAGGAAAAAATCATTGAACAGGTATTTGCTTTTGTCCTCTGCTGAGGATTTTTGACAGTGGGAAGTTCAATCTTGAAACTATCACATTGTTTTTTCTTTCTTTTTGTGAGTGTTCAATTTAAGAATACATAGAGACGAGACTGTGACAAAGACAACGATAAAGAGAAACATACAACATTGTGGCAAGCATGCTTTGAAAGGAAAAAATCAGTGCTTTAGGATTGTAAACCTTGAAATTTCTTAGACTTATGAATGTTGGAAATTTTCCCATTGGGAAATTTCATACTTGAAAAATTTCCTACTGATAGTAAGAACTCTATTGGAATATGAAACTCCTTGGCATGGGAGGATCCTTCTCCTCCCTACTTAAGACTACTTTAGGACAGAAACCTTTTGCTAAACAATGGAAGGGGCTTTGACCTATGCTTAAGCATAGAACAGGAAGTTCTTTGAGTCATGATTAATTTTAGAATTGATACAATAGAGATACTTGCAATGACAGAACCAGGTCTTGGAATTTACAATCTCCACCCTACTCAGTGTAACAGAATTTAGGGAGGGCTGCAGCAAAGATCAAGATTTAATTATTTGAGAATATGACCTTCAACAGACATGTGCAAAGGGGGAAGACCTCTGGGCGGTCCTGGGTTAAGCTAGAGCCACCATTGGCACAGGTGAGACATCGACAGTGATTGGTAGATGTGAGAGAACTGAGGGGAGGGGACTTAGATGGTTTCCTTAAAGATAGCGGGGTCTGAGGACAAGAGGAGGAGGAGGTTTTGCTCTGGGAGGTTTTGCTCTGAGAGGTTTTGCTCTGAAGGAGTCTGAGAGGAGAGAGGTCCTGGAGGGAGAGCTCCTGGAGAGGTCTGAGAGGAGGGCTTGCTCTGAAGAAGGCTGGAGGTGGAGGCCCCTGAGACTGTTTCTCCATTTTGGTCATGTGAGTGATAGGGACTGATCTCTTTTCTTTGCCTCAGCTATCTAAGGGCTTGGGCCTTTGGCCCAGCCTAAGCAGAGGGGGTATTTAAGCCCTATTCCCTTCTCTCCCCTTTCTCTCTCTCTCTCTCTCTCTCTCTCTCTCTCTCTCTCTCTCTCTCTCTCTCTCTCTCTCTCTCTAATACCTTTCTTCCTCCTGTTTTAACTCCTGTATGGAGTTAAAAACTCCATAAAAGGTTGACTGCTGACTTAAGTTTTCATTTAGGAATTACATAGCTGAATTCCTTGGCGACCTTAAATTAATATATATCAGTCTTTTAAAGTGATTTCCATATCATAGGATCCATTCTAAAGAAGAAATATTTACAGGAAGAAAAATCATTAAAACAGTTTCAGTGTACTGCCTTAAACTGAGTAAGCTGTGCTGAACTAAGCTACTGAGATTAGCCATCTGAGTGGCTGAGTTGACTTTCAGGTTCCCTAAGTTTCCCCAAACTCTACATGCTGATCTATCTAAACTGTCTCTCTTTTGATTGATTTCTATCAAAATGCTCTTGTAGTATCTGAACAAAACTACTATCTGCTCCCAATTGAGGTTGAAGGTGAGCTGTTCATGAAGCTGACTGGATTTCTCAAGGAAAGAACTTTTCAATCCCCTCCTACTCAACAGAATTTTCTTTTCTGCCTCTTTATCCTCCAAATACAACATAACAACATTGTAAATTAATGCAAATTCAGGCTGTGGTTTTTCATTGCCATTAAATTTGGATCCAATCCATTCCCAATCTTTTGGAGTCACTCTATTTTGATCCAGAAACTGCAGAGCCAATCTCCAGACATACCGGACAAAATCTTTTAACTGTCTCCTTTTTACTTTAACTCCATAAAACCCTAGGACTATTCTGAGTAGCTTTACTGCAACCTGATCCTCATCTGAGATGAATACTGGGATATTACCCATCTTATTTATACCAAACAAATGCAATTATCAGGGGGAAATAGCAACAACAACAAAAAATAATACTAGCAAAAGACCAATACCTATTCCTATTAAAATACAAATGAGAAGAATTGAAATATAATTTCCCTCTCACCCTTAGAGTATCTCATATACTCACCACCGAGGGGATCTCCATAGCGTCGGGACTCTGCATGACCAGCACACAGCGTCCAGGGTTCTCGAAAGAACCGGACAAGTTGGGGGTTCACCAAAAAGAACCGAGAGGGGTTCATGGAGGAACCAGAGAAGTCGGGGGTTCTCCAAAAAGAACCAAGTGGGGTTCATAGAAGAACCTGGGAGTTCCAATAAAAGAACTGGAGGGTGTCCTTGTTCCAGGAGCCACTTGCTGGGGACATCTAAGGAGTCAAAATATGGGACAGTTACAAGAATGAAAGACTAGAACATTATCAAAGCAAGGATAATGAACGTTTATTGCAAGCAGCACACCAGATTTCAAGCTCTTCTCGAGAGGCACAATCTATCCTCTCCAGAGTGTGAACAGGGGAGTGAACCCGTTCCCAGGAGATCTTGGAACTGTTCATGCAGCCTTGAAGGGAGATTACAATGTTTTGGCATACTCCGCAGGAATGGTAGGTCACAAACACCTGGGAAGAGGAACTCTATTCCATGAAGTCATGAAAGGTTCACTGCACCAAAGCAGAAGCAGAGGCAGCAGATACTCCTCTGCCAGAACTCTCTGAACCTATGAATAGGGAAGCTAAGGGGTTACTAGAGGACCAGTTCATTTTTCCTTTTGGGGAACAAGCCACGCAGTATCCACTCAAAGAAGTGCCAGTAGAACAGGGGTCAGGATACAGTAGACCCACTCTCAGAGCCTCTGAGGCTCAGAAATCTAAGAGAGAGGAAAGACCTGCCGGAAGACCCAACTGGGCTGGCAGAACAACTTAACCAATTTCTGGGACCAAGTATGTGTACCCGGCACTCTTGTACCACCTCTTTTCAAAGGAAGAGAGAGATCAGATTAGGCAAGCTGCTATAAGGGTTTGGGACCATGAGCATTCTATAGTCCCAAGTGAAGCAAGGGGTGGGCAGACATACCTCCTTCAAAGCCCTCACTGGGATGGTAACAAAACTGATCAGGGAAACCTGAGGGGCTTTGGGAAAATGATAATTCAGGGGAAAAAATCAGTAGGGACCCAAAGTCAGAATCTAAATAAGATATGTGAGGCAAAACATAAGAAGGATGAGAATCCCACTTGTAATAATTAAAATAATGGAAGACATATATTGTGGCAGATATAAAAGTGGTTGGCTTAAATTGTGACCCCAGAAATTATGGTTTCAAGACAGTGTCTTTTTTAAAATTAAAAATAAGGTGGTCGCCAGGGAAAAATTCCCAATTATTAAAATATACCCAAGTCAACTGGGTTTTATAGAGAATTTAATTAATACAAATGAGGAATTAATGAAAGAGGAAAAGAGAGTAAAAAGGGAATAATGAGAAAAGGATAAGCGGCCCTGACCAGCCTTGGTCAACCCAGTCCTAAGCCCTAAGAGAAAGATCAGTCAGTCCTTTATCCACTCACCACAAGATTTGTCTAAGCAAGGATTCTAGTGTTCAGAGACAGCAGGTGTAAAAAATAGACTCGAATACAGGACTACAATCCCCATGAGCCTTTGCTCCACTTCCCCAGAAAGCCTTGTAATCTCACCTGGGCCAAGATCGAGAAGGTATTTAAACTGATTCAAAGGCTTTTGAGGGCGCTTGGACTCTTGGACTTCCGTTTTGGGGCAGGCCTGGCTTTTTTCATAATGTAGGTGAGGTTGTGTCTAGGCCACTCTATGGCCTGGACACGTGTTTCTTAACCTGTATTTTCTTTAATCCTTAATCTTCAATAAACCTCTAAAAATATAATACTCCTTGCAGAGAGAAACTAATTTCTACCTGCCTCAGTCTCCCCGTCTCCTCTAAATTTTAACTGTTACACAGGCCAGCTCCATCTCAGCTGACTCCACCAGCTCAGTGCCTGAATCTGAATCTCTGAATGTCCCCAGCTCTATCTGAGCTCCTATTTAAAGGGAATTTTCTCCTATGTCACCTCCCCTAAGTTCTTATATCTAATGAGGGAGGCCGGAAAATGGCCAAACTTGAGGAAACAGGAAGGCCTAACAAGCTGACCTGTCAGAACCGTAAATATACCAAATCCTAGCAGGAAGGCCTAATGATCTGGTCAGCCTTGAGAAACTTGTCAGAACCATAAATATGCCAAACCGCCAGCTGCAGTAGGTACCAGATAAAGGCCAGGAGGACCCCAATAAATATATCAAGCAACAGGCCAGAAAGACCCCAATAATATAGAATTGTCAAAGTTCCAAGAATAGTAGGAAGCCGATAAGAGCCATACATGCGGGCAAAATTCCAAGGATGGTATGTAATAGATAAGATGGCTAGAAAACCATGCCTACAGAAAAGTATAAAAAGCCCAGCCTGTCAGAAGCAACTTGGAACTCTGATGATAGAGGTTCCCACTGATGCATATATCAGTTCAATAAATGGCCTTTCTCTGCCAGTTTGCATTGTTCGTGGGCTTCCATGGTGGTTGGTGAAATCCTGGACCTTAACACTTCCCTCTATACGCTCCTCTATAAGCTCCTGCTGAGTATTTAGTTCTACAATTTGTTGAATATTAGAGAGAGCAATTGGTTGGTTTGACTGAGAAATGAGTTCTTCAAGGAGATCCAATATTACAATTACAACAATCAAAAACTCAAGGGAAAGTAGTATGTTGAATAGATTTTGCCATAAGTTCCACGGGATGAGCCCTTTCAGAGAGACAAGGAATTATGTATTTACAAGTTTGGTCATGGAGCTGATGAGCCAGCTGTTAAGTAAGTTGCAGACCAATGCTTGTACTAAAAAAAGAACAAAGTATTTACTGAAAAGCCAGTTGTTAACTAAGTTCTGAACTGGCTGTAACTCTATTTCTAAAGTAAACATGTGGGAAGCAGGACAAGGCCAAAAGCTTTTCCCAGGTTTCCTTAATCGTAATTTAGGCAGTTGTTCCCTAAAGGAAAGGATATTTAGAAACAGTTCTCCTAGCCAGTACTTTAGGGCCTTGTTGCTAAGATTTAAAACAGCTGTATTCTGTTTAAGGAGAAATAAAAATGTTTTTTACTCACCTGCTCTTGCAGCTGTGTTCTGAAGCAGAGTTAGCACATTTTAAAAGACTGACTTATAGAGCAAGTAATAGAGAAAGGAAAGAAATTTCACAGAAATTTTTGAGGGTTTTTCCACCAACTTCGTGGTCAGCCATAAACTGTTACAGTTTAAAAAAGTGGTTGCCATAAACTGTGACCGCGAAAATATGGTTTCAAGACAGTATCTTGAGTTAAATCAAAAATAAAGTGGTCACCAAGGGAAAAATTCCCAAATATGAAATACCCAAGTCAGCTGGGTTTTATGGAGATCTTAATTAATACAAATAAAGGAATTAAGGAAAGGGAGAGAAACAGAGTAAGAGGGAATAGTAGGAAAAATCCTAGGCCAGCCTAGGTCTTAAGCCTTAAGAGAGACCAGTCAGTCTTTAATCCCTCACCACAAGATCCTTCCAAGCAAAACTCTAGTGTTCAGAGAGACCCTCCAGTTTAGCTCAGGAAGCTCCACTTCAGCTTCCAAGGCTGCATTTTTTATTCAGAGGCATTCTGGCCTCCTTTTAAAGAGAATTTTCTCCTATGTCACCTCCCCTAAGTTTTCACATCTACCAATCACAGTAGACATTTTCACAGGAGTGACCATTCTTAATTCACACCTTCTTTAGTTCTCAACTTCTCTGGGTAGACTAAAACTTCACACCTCTTTTGTTAAGCTTGCCCCTTGCAAGTTTGCAAGTTGCCTGACCTTTTAGTGATTAATTTGACCTTTTATAGGTACTTAGCACCTTTTTGTATTAGATCTAAAAATAGACTTAGCTTAATGGCTTTTGCCTCACTATAAATGAGTTAAGTACTTTTTCATTGTTCAGTAAGGACTTTACAACTTTATCTTCCCCTAAAGTATGCTTAAGTATGGGTGGAGTAAGGTTAGAGTTCTCACATTCCTGATCAAGTACATTCATTGTTTAAAATGGGGAATGGTCTTAACCAAATGTTCTAAGGTAGAGTCTGAGAATTTTTAACATACACAAGTCTGAGAAATTTTAAGATTCACAGATACTGGAGAGAAGGTGTCACACTCCATGGTCTTTCAGTTTCCTTCCAGTGATAAAGCTATGCTAACCCCTTAAGAAGTCCTTGTTGGGAACCAAAATGCCAAATCTCTTAAATATCAATTTGAAATAACCAAAAGACAGGCAAAGGAAATAACTCAACAGTGCAGTGCTTGTGCCCCTTTCTCTTCAAATCCTCTTCCAGCAGGACTTAATCCATGAGGTTTAAAGGCCAACCAGCTTTGGCAAATGGGTGTAACTCAACATGCTCCTTTTGGAAGACTGAAATATATTCATGTGATTGTTGATACCTATGCTCATGTTATTTGGGCTACAGCTCAAACTGGAGAAAAAGTACATCATGTTATTGCACATCTTTTGGAATCATTTGCACATTTGGGCATTCCTAAACAAATCAAAACTGATAATGGAACTGCATATTGTGAATCTTAAAATTTCTCAGACTCTAACCTTAGAAGATTTGGTTAGGTTATTCCCCATTTAAACAATGCAGGTACTTGGTCAGGAATGAATTGAGAACTTAACCTTACTCCACCCATATTTAGGCATACCTTAAGGGGAATATAAAGTTGTAAAACTCCTTACTGAACAATGAAAAAAGTCCCCAACCCATACTTATAGTGAGGCCAAGCCCTTAAGCTAGGTCTATTTTTAGATCTAATACAAAAGGGTGCTAAGTACTTATGAAGGTCAAATTAATCACTAAAAGGGCAAGCTTAGCAAAGAGATGTGAATTACTCAGAAGTTTTAGTCTACCCAGAGAAGGTGATAACAAGATGTGAATTAAGAATGGTCAATCCTTTGGAAAGCATCTACTGTGATTGGTAGATGTGAAAATTTAGGGGAGGTGACAAAGGAGAAAATTCTCTTTAGAAGGAGGTCAGGAACTGAGAGCTGGGTCACTCGGTGGCTGAACTTAGTTGAGCTGAGCAGCTGAACTGGAAGGTCTTTCTGAACACTGGAGTTTTGCTTGGAACAAATCTTGTGGCGAGTGATTAAAGACTGACTTAGTTTTCTCTCTTAAAGAGAAAGGCCTAAGCCCTAGCCTTTTCCTATTCATTCCTCTTACTCTGTCTCTCTCCCTTTCCTTAATTCCTTCATTTATATTAATTAAAATCTCCATAAAACCCAGCTGACTTGGGTATTTCATATTTGGGAATTTTTCCCATGGCGACCACTTATTTTTGATTTAATTCAAGACACTAAAAATTATCTTTACAGTTTTGGCAATTCAAAGTCTTGAAACCATATTTTCGTGGTCACAGTTTATGGCAACCACTCTTTTGACTGTAACAATATACCAGCAAAAGATTTGCAGAAATTTGCAAATTATGGAATATAGCCTATAAAATGGGCATTCCAGGCAACTCCACAGGACAAGCTATTGTGGAGAGGGCTAATAGAACTCTTACTACCCAAATACAAAAACAAAAGGGGGAGTACCAAACAATTTATGAAGGCGATATTCTGAAATCTAAGCCTATTATTCCTAACGAATTATTAAAAATGGTACTCCTAACCATCACTCACTTCTCCATCCCAGAAGGGCTGATGGCTACTCCTATGCAAATGCATTTTCAGTATCATGACAAAGCTGGCACAGTACAGCAGCCCTGCGAGTAGAGCAGAGCTGGACATCTCCTGCATCCCTTCAAGCCAGAGGAAAGAAGATTTTGAGCAGCTTTTAACAGTGAACAATTCAGCTGAAGGAAAAGAGATGGGAAAGGAGGAAAGCTAGAGAAGAGGAAAGAGATCACCCACGTGGTGGCCTACAAACATACCCACAATTCCTAATGACGGCCTGCAATTGCTGCCAACCCTCCTCTGTCTTCTCAGGCCAGGGCCTTCTGCCTGGCACACCAGGCCTCCTCCCCTGGGCTCTGTGGAGAAACGCCTGCAGTCATGGACAGCCAGCACTCCCTCCCTCCCTCCTTCAGGCCCGATTCTGTGGCAGCCCAACTGTGAGCCGCTCCTGGCCTCAGAGACAGACTGCTGCTCCCTGGACATCCCAGAGGCCAAAGCCCTCTAAGGCCAAAGCCCAAAGCCCTCTGGGTAAGCTCGGGCCTGTCTTCAGAGAAACGCTGACCCCCCACTGCCAGCAACCAAGCCCCAGCACCCAGCTCCCTCCCAGCAGCCACCTGCCCCCAACTGCCAACCTGAACTGCCCACAACTGACCCCCAACTGCCAGCTTAACTGCTGACCTGCACCTCCCGCTGGCTGGGCAGGGGCTCCCCGTGCCTGCTTCCTGTCTCTGTGGGCTGCCTAATCCCTCCACATGTCTAGGGTAAGAGGCCCTGCGGGTCCCTGTTCAATGAAAGAAGTTAAAGAATTCCTTTTTACAGCTGTCGGGGGTGGGAGCCTTGGAAGTTCTCAGCCTGCCGGTTAGGGATGGGTGTCCTTTGTCTAGGCCCGACAGAAGATCCTGGGGTTTGGACAGGTGCTGGGATTGGGGGTGCTGCTGGTCTCGCTGGGAAGGGGAAGGGAAGAGGGCTTCGGTCCCAGGGCCTGCCCCTAAGCAGCTCCTTCTGGATGACATCCCTGAACCGGATGCCCTTGTGCCATTTTAGCTCCCTCCTGCCTTTTGGGGGACTTTTTAGAGGACCATTTCTTTGCCTCAGACCTAGCAACTGAAGACGGGCTGTCCTTTGGCACATAGAAGGAGTGGAAAATCTGGCCTCAGTCACTTCCCAGCTGTGTGACCCTGGGCAAGTCACTTAACCCCCATTGCCTCACCCTTGCCGTTCTTCTGCCTTGGAATTAATACACAAGATGGAATACAAGATGAAAGGTAAGGGTTTAAAAATAATAATAATGATCACCCTGCTCCTGAGGAAAATTCATACAACTTCAGTACATTCATTAGGTTTCTTGTTTGTTTGTTTAAGCCCTTACCTTCCATCTTGGAGTCAATACTATGTATTAGTTCCAAGGCAGAAGAGTGGTAAGGGCTAGGCAATGGAGGTTAAGTGACTTGCCCAGGGTCACACCGCTGGGAAGTGTCTGAGGCCAGATTTGAACCTAGGACCTCCCATCTCTCAGCCTGGCTCTCCATCCACTGAGCTACTCAGCTACCTCTGATCATTTTAGAGAAATGTACGTTTTAATAAGTCCCTCAGACCCAACCCATATTGATTAGATTGGCTATTTTGACAGAAAAGGAAAGTGAAAAGTTAGAGGAGATGTGGGAATATCAAGATACTAATCATCTATTGGAGAAGTTGTAAACTCATCCAACCATTCTGGAGAGAGCAATTTGGAACTCTGTCAAAAGGGCCTTAAGGGACAAAAAGGGAAAGGATCTATATGCATTTTTTAAAATCACTGAAAGCTGCTTTTTTGTGGTGATGAAAGAACTGGAAAGTAAGAGGAAGCTCATCACTTCAGAAATGGCTGAGTAAATGGTAGCATATTTCTGTAATGGATACTATTGTTTTATAACTAATGAGGACAAGGAGGAGCTCAGAAAAACCTGGGAAGACTTGAGAACTGATGCAGACTGAATTTTGCAGCACCAGGAGGACATTACACATTGTGACAGTAATATTGTATGCAAAACATCTGTGAATTGAGTGGTTCTCAATAATACAATGATCCAAAACAATCCCAAAAGAATCGAAATAAAAAATGTCATCAGTTTCCAAAGAACTCATAGAATCTAGACCAAAGATACATTTTTTCACTTTTTGATATTTTCTTTGTTTCAGTTTAGTTCTATATGAGGAGCAATATGGAAAAATATTTTATATGATTGCACATTTTGAATGTGAAACCCTCTACCCCTTTTATTATTGCTATAGTATTAGCCTTTATGATTATTTTAATAACACAATCATTACTGTTTGAGTTAATAAGCAAATAATATAGTTTGCTAAGAAAATATATAGCTTAGGGTGGTATAAAATCTTGCTGATAAGCGCTTTGACCTTAAACCTGTAATCCAACATTTTCTACCAAGCCCAGGATAGTCAGTAGGGAGGTGAAGGGCTGCTTTCAGGGCAAGCTCAAGACAGGAAGCAGGTAGAGGTCTGCTTTGGGTGTAAGCTCAAGACCGTCAGAAAGGAAATGGAAGGCTGCTCTTGGCTCCAAATCAGTCATTCAACTGTTGACTCAGAGTGTTTCATAATAATTGTCAGCAGGAAAACAATTAAACCCCAACCCCATATTACAGAGGCCTTGAAAAAGTCAACCAGACTTGGGCTACCACCTAAAGTGATTACGTTTATACTTTCCAACTTATTCAGTACTTGCATCATTGATGGTTAAAGATTTGTATATACATTTTATTTTAATTTTTGACTGTATCACTTTGTCACTGTCATCAGATTTCTCTCCATCAAAAAAGGCTGTCTCCTAAGACTCGGGGTCCTTGTCTTGATCTTGACCAGAATCTGGCTTTATTGTGAGACTGGCCTCTTCTCAACGAATGAACCTATTTAGCTTGGAGTTTTATACTGGTGTGACATGCAAAATCTATATAAGATTGATTAATATCTCTTGGGCATGAGGGAGAAAATCTAAGACTCAAATTTTTCAAAAAATCTTGGATATTATTTTTACACACAATTGCCAAAAAATAAAACATGAAATGATGAAGAAGAGTTGTATGATTAGTAGTGAACAATATTCTTTCTGGAATGAAGGGGTATAAAGGCAATGATTATAGGAAAGGCCTTGAACTCATACATACACTGGATACTTTATGCTGGAGATAAAAATCACTATCTCCAATTCGCCAGGAAAGGCATTTTGCTATAGCACAAACTTCAAAGACTGTCCCACAGAGGAACCCTCATTAAGCCCCAAATTTCATACTGTGCAAAAAATACTGCAATGATAAGGACTTTTTCTCTGAAATCCGAATGCTTGTCATTCTTCTTCACTATTTGTTGGTGTTCGTCTATTAAAGTTTTTTTAGCCATTCCCTAGTGAATTGGCACTTGCTTGTTTCCTGTTTTTTGCTGGCATATATAGATCTTGCCAAAGAAACAAAATAAGAGTGCATGGGGAAGATGTGGAAGGTATAGGGAACCTGATCCCTATAGTAGTGGAAAAAATATCTGCATAGCTTTACTGTAAAAGTTAAAATTATATCTCAGTAACAATATTACATTTTAAGAAATTTATTATTGATCATTACAAGTAAAGGAATAAAGAAGATACAAAATAAGGATCTCGTGCCCATGGCTGGTTAGCCATTTTTTAGTCAACCCCACTCACCACCAATGCTGATACTACATCAGAGAGAGGAGAAGCCTCAATGCCCATGCCCTTTATCCTCTGTCTATAGGAAGTATGTAATGACAGGAAGTCAGTGGGCTCTTGGGATATGTAGTTCTTTTTTTAGGGTAACAGATTTTCAATTATATATCCCCCCACCCCTGACCCAAGGAAGGCTAGATTCTCCAGTGAGTCTTGTAAACATACCAACTTTGAAATTATAATAATTTGAGGATAAGAGGAAAAGAGAACAAAACGAATAATTGCTAGGCACATTGAGAAAAAGCCAGTTAGGGGGAAGTCCCCTTTAATCATAAGAGTATACATTCAAATTAAATGTTCAATCAATCATCAGTTCAATCAACCACACCCAAAGTTCATTCTGGATTTTTTTGATGTAGCTTGTGTTCTGTGGAGGCACCTTCATGGTGCCTTCTAAGAAGAGTTCATTTTCTGGATTTGGAGAGGTAGCATGTTTCTTAACCTAAAATCACTTTCAAAAGGAATTGTGCAATTTAAAATAATTATAATACATTCCCCCCTGAAGAGGGTGTTGAAAGACACAGGGATCACTTAGGGATGCATGGCTGAGTTATGAGGTATATGAATCAATTGGCAAGAGAAATAAAAAAATATTTTTAAAAATCCAAATAAAAAATAAGTTCTGGATGAAATATAGACTATCAAAATCTTATGTGTAAAAATTTTAAATGAAAGTAAAAATAAATCCATAACAGGCCCTTGAATCAGGGCTCAATTAAAATGATTTAAGCAATTACGCATTTACCCAATTAGTAGCCAGGACTATAAGTTTGCCACACCATGAAAGAAAAGGGACTAGTTTATGGGAGCCAGGTAAGAGCCAAATTTGAGATACTTGGTAGAATGTGGGACAAGGAACACCTGCCTTTAACACATGTTAAACAGCCACAACCTTGAACCCCAATCAAGTTCAAACCTCTTGTCTTGGCTCAAAATTTTCATCAATCGCATCAGGATTGGTTGGTCTCTTTGACTTTGTGCTCAATTGGCCCTATGCAGTTTAGCTTTGTGCTTCTGTGGTACTGTGCAATGACTTTTTATATTCTCTTGTCCTGGAATCAGACAGAATCAGTAAGCAAAGTCCCATAATTTTTTTTTAAACCCTTACCTTCCATCTTGGAGTCAATACTGTGTATTGGCTCCAAGGCAGAAGAGTGGTAAGGGCTAGGCAATGGGGGTTAAGTGACCCAGGGTCACACAGCTGGGAAGTGTCTGAGGCCAGATTTGAACCTAGGACCTCTCATCTCTAGACTTGGCTCTCAATCCACTGAGCTACGCAGCTGCCCCCTCCCATAATTTTTTTAAACAATCAGTGGCATTATTTTTATAGTCTAAAGCTTTTGGGATATGGATTGACATTATAGCAAATATATTTTAAACTTATATTACTGTAAAATCAAAATAGCTAAAGAAAATCTCAATACTAGTGACATGTACTTCAAATACAAAAAAAGAAAGAAAAAATAAAACTGAAATAGTATATTGCACATGCAAGCAAAAACAATAATAAGAGTTTTAAAAATAAAAAAATATAACTTAAAATCATTGACACTATGTCAGCTAAGGAAATGTAGAATTCAAGGTTTCTCACTAAAAACGAGATCCATTTCTTCTTCATACCTGGCCATGATCCACTGTGAGTGCAAAGCAAATGATTTTCACAAAGTAACAGTTTTTTATAAAGAACAATAGTACAACATGTAATGCACATTCAAAAAGTATCAATATCCCCAGTTATAATATCCCATTTAATTACAATAGCAAATAAACCCACTATCATATTTCATATAAGTTGCTATATGACAAAAAAACAAAACTATGAACTGATGGATATTTGTCACAATTTTTACAGATGTAGCAAATCTTTCAACCTTGGCAAATATATTTTTAAGTAAAACTTCTTTGGGTCTAGAACATCACCAAGAAATCTAGATTGTTCTGGTGGAAGTAAATTAAAGTGAAGAATTTTGCAGGAGCTCTTTTTGGCTTCCTGCTTCATAGAAATACCTTGATAAGAACATATCTTTGTTTCTCTAACTTTAATACAACATTCTTTAAAATATAAATATAAAGAAAACATCCATTCAGAAACAACTAGTTAATTAAAATTATTTCTGAAGACCCCTTAACATTACAATTAAATTATTAGATTATTAAATTCTCTAAAGGTTGTTAGCCAGTTTGAGTCCATCCATTTCCCCAATATTTTGGGATCCTTTCATTGTTTGAATTAACCATTGAGCAATAGTCAAAACAGCTCCTTACAGTAACAAACTTGTACACAGCTACTGAACTCTTCAGCAGTAGCAGCCAGAGCAGATGCCTCACTCAGATAGGGCAAAAAGGCCCAGGAATTTTCCTAAACAGATTAAGACACAAAGACTAGACTAGCGTTTTTTTTTTCCCTAAATTTAGAGTCAAAAGACTAGACATGATGGGAAATATTGCAACAAACCAGATGAAATCAGGAAATATTCCTCCAGGTTCACCCCTGAACAAACTATTCAATTCTTGGGATGATCCTAATTTCCCAAAAGAACATGGTATGTCAAAGAAGGAAGCAAAGAGACTGTGCAAATCATGAGTAGTAAAATCCTTTAGCTGGCCAACATTTGGTTCATTTGAAATAACTAAAAGTGGCAATTGGCTATAAGAATTCTAAAGGGTATACTTATTGGCTATTATAGGTATATCATCTTCACAAGTGTAATAGAGAGGGGGTCTTAGAAGAGAAGGAATCACTGAACAGCTGTTGGGGGATTGAATTCTATGTGGCACTTCCTCTTTCTTTCACTGAGCTGGGTTGTTATCAATGGAGTTAGGCAGTCTAGACTAAGTCTGTTCTCCCACAGCCTCCTTCTGAATTGATAGATTAAAATTCCCCTCCTACTACATAAACTCTGAATCAATCTCTGGTATAACTCAAGGTGTCTAATTTATTGGAGTGTAGGGTTGTTGAAAGAAGAGGAAAGTTCCTACTACTTCTTTCCTAATAGAACTGTTGAGGATTTGATCAAGGAAAATTCTTCAGGGCTAAGCTCTGAGTTCCCCTAAGGGAAAGAGTCTTTATCCCAAAATTAGCTTCAGTAGATAACTGTGATCTTCATTCAATTCAAGCAAAAGGATTCTGAGATTGGTACTGCTTCCACCCAGATCCAGAGTCCCAGATAAGAAGATTTTTTTTCTCTTTGGTTCCAACTGCTTTTGAACTTGGATGGAACTCTCTCCCTTTCCCCGCAGGTCTTGCAAAGAATCCATTTGCTCTTCTTCTGAAACATCTCTTCAAACTTCAGATTTCTCTTTGCTCTTGCCCTTATTCACACAAGTCAATCAAACCCACCACCCCTGAAAATAGTTTGGTTGACGAAAACCCCTGACACAATGCCATCATTTTCCTTGAGCCAAGAGGTTATTACATCTTTAGATCCAGACTATTCTGGCTTGACTCCTTCAGCTCTTCCTTCTAAATCTAGTTACATCTAGCAAGAAAAACACCCTCTTGTCTTCCCATCCTGCCTGTGAGGAGGCTACTCTTCTTAATCCAGGCCCCTCTTACCTCCCAGCCCACCTTTGGTATGGTCTCTTTACCTCACACCCAGCAGATTGGCCAATATGACAGCAAAGGAAAATAATAAATGTTGGAGGGGATGTGGCAAAATTGGGACATTAAGACATTGCTGGTAGAGTTGTGAACTGATCCAATCATTCTGGAAGGCAATTCAGAATTATGTGCAAAGGGCTTTAAAAGACTGCCTGCCCTTTGACTCAGCCATACCATTTCTGGGTCTGTTCCCCAAAGGGATAATAAAGAAATATGTTTGTACAAAAATATAGCCACTCTCTTTAAAGTGGCAAAAAATTGAAAAATGAAGGGGTGTCCCTTGATTGGAGAATGGCTAAACAAATTGTGGTAACTGATGGTGATGAAATACTAAACTGTGCTGAGAGGAATAATGAACTGGAGGGATTCTATGTGAACTGGAACGACCTCTATGAACTGATACAGAGCGAAATGAGGACCAGGAGAACATTGTAAACAGAGACTGATACATTGTAGCACAATCAAATGTAATAGACTTTTCTATGTAGCAATGCAATGATCTAGGACAATCCAGAGGATCTTAGGAGAAAGAATGCTATCCATATCCAGAGAACGAACTGTGGGAGTAGAAACACAGAAGGAAAACATATGATTGATCACGTGGTTCAAAGAGGGTATGACTGGGGTTCTGGCATTTATAAGATCACTCTACTGCAAATATGAATAATACAGAAATGGGTTTTGAACCCATGTATATACATGTATAACACAGTGGAATTGCTTGTCAGCTTTGGGAAAGGGGAGAAAGGAGGGGTGGAAAAACTCATAAATCACAAAAACATAAAAAATATTCAAAATAAATAAAATAAAATAAATAAAAATGCAAAAGGTAATAATTAGAATTCTACAAGAGAATTTAAAATTTTGATTTTTTTTCATATTTCAAACTCAAATTATTGCTTATGTTAAGGTGAAATTGGGTAAATGCTTGTAAAGATATGATGTAGAAAAGCAGCTTATCTCACAATCTGGATGTTAGATTATGAACTAAACATTAAAATAGGTGAAAAAATACACATTTGGAAAAATCATGTTATTTCAGCCCTGTTGAACATGTGTTTTAATTATCTTAAAGTATTATTTCTTGAATTTTAATTCTAATTTCAGTTATAAATCTAATTCTGAAGCATTAAGTTTCATTCTGAAGTTATTTGGCTATCCTTTATGAAAATGATAAAACCATTTGTTAGGGTTACAGTATAATTATAATAATATTAAATTATAATCAATAATATACAATTATTATAAATAATGATACAACAACATATTGTAACATTACAACACAATCTAATGTATAATATTATATTGTTTAACATTGTATAATATTGATGATTTAAAAACCCAGCAAATATTTAATTGGCTATATTTGAAAGGAAAATAATTGAAGAGATTGGTTTAAATCTTTTTGTTTGCTTGTGACCTGGAAAAGCAGGTGAAATTCTTGTCCCTTTCTCCATTATAATGACTCTTTGATTCAAGGAATAATTATTATCAGAAGGAAGAGTAATTAGAACTTTGTACATCTTAGTGAAGTGCTTTATAGTGTACCATTCAGATTTTAACCAATAAAGAATATGAGGCCATTTATCCAAGCTTAATATGGTTTATTAATGGGGACATGCAATTTCTATGAGGAAAGAACGTGTGTCCTTCACCAGACTCCAAAGAAAAAGGTGTCTTATAGGTTCTGATTAAAGATACATGTAAAACCCAGTGGAATTGCACATCAGCTACCGGAAGGGTAGCAGTAGGGGAGGGAAGGAAAGAATATGATTCTAAATTGACTAAATAAAATTAAATTTAAAAAAAATGAAAAAAGCATCTTGCCTCTTACTTATAAAGGAAGTTGTGTCTTGTCTCTTATTAGCTTGACAGCTCAACTGTAGGATGTCCCCTGACAGTCCTGCTTGATTGATATTTCAAGAGATGAGATGGATTTAGAGACCTCAACTTTTCCCTTATTACCTCATCACAGAGGTTGGATCTCTGCTCAGACCCAGAGATCAGCTGACTCATTAGAGTCCTTAGACATAATGGTCTGAACAGTAGGGGTTCAGTCCCTTAGATCCCTTCCAAAATCTTTCCCGTGCACTTTTTTTTGCTTGTTTTTTAAAGATCTGTATGTGCCAGCAAACATTAGGAAACAAAGGTAGTGCCAATGAAGTGGGGAATGAGTGAAGAAACTGTAATAGATGAATGTTGTGAAGTAGTGAGGAGGAATGAGAAACGTTAGAATTTTAGAAAAGTCCTCAACTATGTAGTAATTTATGCACATTATGAAACGTGGAGTGTTTAATGAGATCTCCTCTATGTGGAAACCTAATGAAGTCTGTGATGCAGCAAGAGGCTTTCCCTTGTGAATTAGAAACTTTGACTCCAGTATGATGTGTTCAAACTTATTCAATCCAGGAAGAATTCTGTCCTCTACTGATCATACTACTCTTTCCTCCATCCAACCCCCCCCCCCCCCATGTAATCTTTTACTTTCCCTCCACATATATGCAAACACAATACCCTACATCTAAAAATATTTTCTTTGAATCTCGATTTTTCTCATCCTTCCCACCCAAGGGTAAAACTTTTACAAGTGCAATCATGTCAAGTATTTTCCTATAGCAATCCTTTTGTGGAAGGCAACTCAAATAAAAAAAATTAAGAAAGTGAAAAAATTTTCCTTTGGTCCAGATTCAGACTCCATCAGTTCTTTCCCTGGAAGTGAATGAAAAATTTTATCTGCAGTCTTTTGGGATTTTTTTGTATCATTATATTGCTTAGAATAATTAAGTTATACTCAGAGTTGCTCATTATACTGTTCATCATTGCTATCAGCGTGTTCAGTGTTTTCTTGATTCTGTTTACTTCACTCTGCATCAGTTCATGGAAGTCTTTCCTGGTTTTACTGATCCTCTGGCTTCTCATGAATCATATCACAATAGTATTTCAGTACAATCACATAACACAATTTATTCAGCCATTTCCCAATTGATGTATTTCTCTTCATTTTCCATTTCTTTGCCACCACAAAAAGAGCTGCTTCTTGTGTTTTTGTTCAGACAGCTCCTTTTTCCTTTTTGTTTTTTATTTCTTTGGGATATAAGCATAGTAATGGTATTGTGGTTCAAGGGTATGGAGACTTTTATAGCCCTTTAAGAATACTTCCAAGTTGCTCTCTCTAAAATGATTGAATCAATGAACATCCTAGTGCAAACAACAACATGGAAATAGGTTCTAATCAAGGACACAAGTAATACCCAATAATATTGCGTGTTGGCTGTGGGAAGGGCGAGTGGAGGGGAGGGAGGGAAATCAAGTGATTATTATGAACAAAAACTAAACAAACAAATAAATAAAATAAAATAAAATGGTTGAATCAGATCAGAATTACCTCAACATTCATTAGTGTCTCAATTTTCCCACATTTCCCACAGATTTTCTCATTTCCCTTTTCTGTCAAAATAGGCAACATGATTAGAGTGAGGTGCTACCTCAGAGATGTTTTGTAGCATACCAGGCATGTTCGCATTTGGGAAGTATGATTGATACATTGATATTGTACTACCAGACACATGGTCAGACTTCTTGATGTTAAAGGGACAGTCCAATGGACTAGCAATGGACCGGCAAATTCTTGCGCTGGGTGTGGACAGCCACGTTGCCTTAGTGATATGCTCAGAGTACTTTCATTTACGAAAAGCGGGTACTTTCGCTTGGAGTGTTGCCATTAACATATCGCTGTTCTATTAGGGCATTGCTTGGCTCAGACTACACTCATTTGCAAACCCCACCTCTTTTGTTCTCGTCATTATCAATTGAACCAATGTTAAAACCAATGTCATGTTAAGTATATATTCCTAAAACCCTCAATAAATACTGGGGAGCCCGTGCGAAACTCATTCTTACCAACACTCTGTGAATCTTGAAATTTCTCAGACTTGTGAATGTTAAAAATTTCCACATTGGGGAATTCTCCATTGCAACAATTCCCTACTGGGAACATTCCCCATTTTGGATGTGAGAACTCTACTTGGATCAGAAATGGGAGGACCTCTACTCCACCTGTACTTAGGACTGCTTTAGGGGAAAAAACTCCTTGCTAAACAATGAGGGTACTTGGGCCCATACTTATAGTGAGGCAAAAAGTTCTTTAAGCCATGCCTATTTTTAGAATACAAAGGGGTGCTAAGTACCTATTAAAGGTCAGGCAACTTGTAAACTTGCCAGGAGCAAAGAGGTGAAAACCTATTCAGAAGTTTTTTCTGATTCAAACTTACTAAAGGGATTAGTCGACTCAGCAGTGTTTTTAGAATGGGCTGTCCTTTGGAAAACGTCTACTGTGATTGGTAGATGTAAGGACTTAGGGGAGGTGACATAGGAGAAAAACCCCTATATAAGAAAAAGCAGAATCTCTGATGAGGATGGCTTGAGAGAAATCCTTTTGAAGATCTCTAAGGAGGCTCTGGAGAAGGGAAGCTCTTGGAGGACAATCTCTAAGGAGGTCTCACTGGAGCTCCTCTGAGGGGACTCTGTCCCTCCGGAGGCTCTTGAGAGAGGCCCTTTGAAACAGTCTCTGGCTGGAAGGCTCTTTGAGAAGGACTCTGGCTGGAATGCTCTCTGAGGAGACTCTGTCACTAGAATCCTTGCTAAGACAGACCTTGTGGTGAGTGATAAAAGACTGACTGACTGATCTCTCTCTCTTAAGATTCAGGTCTAAGCCATGTTGGCTTAAGGCCCTTCATACTTATTTCCTTTTTCTCTTTCTCCCTTTTCTTGTATTATTAATTAAATTCTCTATAAAACCCAGTTGACTTGGGTATATTCATAATTGGGAATATTTCCCTGGCGACCACCTTATATTTGATTTAAAACAAGACACTGTAGTGAAACATATTTTCTGCGGTCACAAATTTACTCACCCACTCTTATATCTACTATAATTTATATCTTCCACTATTTTACTCACTACAGTTTAAGGCCTTCAACCATTTTAAATGTTACACTCTCTTACAAGGTCTCTCGAATTAACTCTCTTGCCCTTCACTTCCTCTCTCCCTCTGTTCCCTCCTCTCCACTTACTCTCTTGCTTCACTGTATCTCTTTCATAGCGATGAGGTTGCCCCAGTGCCTTCTATTGCTATAGAGGCACCAGGAGTAGAGACCCACCTTAACCAGCTACACTGTCACCCCAGTGCCTTAGCACCAGGGAGTGGTTACTTCCCCCACTTTTCTAGCGATGTTGTTGCCCTCAAAGTAGATTCTCTTGTCTATAGAGTATCAAGGGATTGATACTCCCCACTTATACTCTTGTTCTTCTTATTTCCTTGGAGTTCACATTACTCCCCATGTGTTTCTACTTTTGTCTTTGAGTCATTATTATTCTCACATTTCCTTAGCTCCCTCTCCCCACCTCAGGTCATTAAGCACAGATAAATGTTGTAGGACTCCCGTGGGGGGTCGCTATATGTTTTAATTTGTATTTCTCTAATTAAAAATCATCACCCTCCCCCAGAGAAAAACACATTCCCCTTGAGCACATACATTAGACTTCTCTGTACCATGTAAGAGATTATCTCTGGATGAAAGTCTTCCCACAGGGAATCCATATATACCAAATCAAAAGACATTTTCTCATATTTAGCAAGCTCTGGACTCCTTTTGAATGTCTTTCCTCATTCATAAGTGCAAAGATTTCGAATTAATAGCAATTCTAGGGAATGGGAATGAGGTGGTTATTGCCTGAAGGCTTTACCACATTACTTAGACTCCTAAGATTTCTCTCCCATGTGAATACTCTTCTGTTTGTGAGTGAGAAAATACCCCTACACTCTTATACATAATTAGATATTAATGTTAGTAATATATTTCAGGTAATCATAATTATAGTTCTACGATAATTAGTATTAAGTCGTGATTTTAGAAGGGTTTTTCACTTATATTTTAGTAAAGCTTTTAGACTGTTTTAACTTAGTTCTTAGAGTTAGGACGACCCTTTTGAGTTCATGTATCATGCACCTAACTTGTGCTCAGGTATAAGTCATCATTTGCTATGACCTTAGTTTCATAAAAAGACATGGTGCTATCCATTAAAACCCATCCTTATCCAGAGTAGGTCCAGAAAACATCCTTCTCCCCCAATAATCATCAAATGACTCTTAGATCATGGTCAAAAGATCTACTAAGCTAATATAACTATGGACAAATAAGAGTTGCTTCCTAGTTGAACTAGCTAATGAACAGTGTTGCTGGGTGTCCTCATCCTTTGAAGGGTATGACTAGTCTTATACTTTTCTTTATACTTTTAAGGAAAACTTGACGGTTTCTCGAGGTTATAAAATTAGGTTTATCACAATGCTTGGGGTCTTCCAATATTAATCAGGAGTCCGGCTTTATTGGAGGATTTGGCCCTCTCCCAATAAAACTAATTATCTGGCTTAGAGAATTTGACATTTTTTTAAATCTAAATTGACTATTCTTAAATAAGCCGAGTAGCAACTAAAAGCTCAGGTTCATACATAACCATCATGAAGTTTTTCCACAGTGTAGATTTTCTGCCATTTAGCAGGTGTGGAGGTATATGTGAAAGCCTTTCCAAACTGACTACAGTCATAGTTTTTCTCCAGTGTGCATTTTCTGGTGTTTGGCAAGATGGCCCCTCACTGTAAAAGCCTTTCCACATTGTTTACATTCATAAGGTTTCTCTCCAGTGTGAATTCTCTGATGTGTAGCAAGTTGCGAGCTAAATATGAACGACTTTCCACATTCTTTACAGTTATAAGGTTTCTCTCCAGTGTGGATTCTCTGATGTGTAGCAAGACCATAACTAGTTGTGAAAGCCTTTCCACACTGTTTACATTCGTAAGGTTTCTCTCCAGTGTGGATTCTATGATGTTTAGTAAGACCAGAACTCTGTATGAAGGTCTTTCCACACTGTTTACATTCATAAGGTTTCTTTCCAGCGTGGATTCTCAGATGTATAACAAGACTGTAGCTAGCTGTGAAAGCCTTTCCACACTGTTTACATTCATAAGGTTTCTCTCCAGTGTGGATTCTCTGATGTACAGCAAGACCCTCTCTCCATGTGAAAGCCTTACCACACTGTTTACATTCATATGGTTTCGTTCCTGTGTGAATTCTCTGATGTTTAGCAAGTTGTGAGTTCAATGTGAAAAACTTTCCACATTCTTTACAATCATAGGGTTTCTCTCCAGTGTGGATTCTTTGATGTTCAGCAAGATTGCCACTCTGTGTGAAAGCCTTTCCACACTGCTTACATTCATAAGGTTTCTCTCCAGTGTGGATTCTATGATGTTTAGCAAGATAGCCCCTCTGTGTGAAAGTCTTTCCACACTGTTTACATTCATAAGGTTTCTCTCCAGTGTGGATTCTCTGATGTAAAGCAAGACCATCTCTCCGTGAGAAAGCCTTACCACACTGTTTACATTCATATGGTTTCGTTCCAGTGTGAATTATCTGATGTTTAGCAAGTTGCGAACTAAATGTGAAAGACTTTCCACATTCTTTACAATCATAAGGTTTCACTCCAGTGTGGATTCTTTGATGTTCTACAAGATTGTCTCTCCGTGTGAAAGCCTTTCCACAGTGTTTACATTCATAAGGTTTCTCTACAGTGTGGATTCTATGATGTTTAGCAAGATAGCCCCTCTGTGTGAAAGTCTTTCCACACTCTTTACATTCATAAGGTTTCTCTACAGTGTGGATTCTATGATGTTTAGCAAGATAGCCCCTCTGTGTGAAAGTCTTTCCACACTCTTTACATTCATAAGGTTTCTCTCCAGTGTGGATCATCTGATCATGAGCACGTTCAGAATTCTGATGGAAGGCCTTCCCATCTTTACTACTCACAGAAAACTTCTCTCCAGGATTACTTTTTGGATGTTTAATGAGGCTGGAACTCCAAGTGAAGGCCATTTCCTCTGGATAATCTTGATATATGGGTATTTCTGAAGGTTTCACATAGGATTGAAGGAGTTCTTCTTTTTCAGGGAAGTACTTGTTGTATTCATTATTCTGATGATAATCATTTCCAGAGGTCATTTTCTTATTTTGATTTAGCATTGAATATTGTGTGAATTTCTTTGCAATTCCATAAAATTCACTGTCACTATTTGGATTTTTATTTACTTTGATATTAGATTCATAGCTTTCTCTCAAAATGAAGGCATAGGGATCCTCATTCATAAATCTTTGCTTACCAGATCCTTTCACAACAATGCTCGGCTTTGTAGTTATCTCCTTCACTTCAAAACTGGTCTCTGCATCTGTAGAAAACAAATGATGATATAACAATGAAACAAACAGCAAGTTCTTTCCTCTGATGGCAGAAAGTAAATTGATTTTATTCTATTTTCCTAATTTAAAATTAGACTTTTCAAACAGGAGGCAGAAACAGTCTTTGAATACATCATTTGATTATATCTGCGAATTTTGAAAATATCTTCACGTATAACACTAAAATCTCATGACACAGAGAAGTCCAGCACTGTGATCATAATTTACAACTTGGGCCATGAGCTCAGAATAAAGCCAAACTCCCTGCAGATGGACTACAGTTCAAATCCTGTTACTGAGCATGTTGTGTCCATAGTACTAGACAGTTTTTCCCTACTGAATTTTCTAACTTTCCTAGAAACACCTCTTATTGATTATACTTATAATTTTGTCAATTTCAGATAATTTTCAGAATATTCCATTCTGATTATTTTGGAAGCATTGTCATATTTCTGAATATTACTACTTTCTGGGATCAATCCTGATGTGTTCCAAGGGCCTGCTTCTTGGTCTTACTGCCTCAAGTCTCTCTCCAGTCCACTCAATCTTGCACACAGGTGTCACATTCATCATCATAAAGTACACTTCTAATCAAGTTACTCCTTCCTCAAGAAAGTCCCTTATCTTCCTATCACCAGGATCAAATATAAGACTCTCTGGGTCTGACTGTTAATGCCCTTCATTCTCTGCCCCTTTCCTACCTTCCCAGTCATCCCTCACCTCAGTCCTCTCCACACATGGAATGATCAGTGGTAAAGGACTCTTTTTGTCTCTTGACCAGGAAACACTATCCCCCTGACTCCCAGGGTTTTTTACTTGCTACCCCTCAGGCTGATAATGCCTATCTGGCTTCCCTCAAGTCTCATCCCACACTAAGTCTTGTCCACTTCTCCTTAGCCCTGGGGCCTTCCCTGTCTGGATTAGCTCCAATATATCCTGGATATGGTGGGTTTGCACATAACTATGTGCATGTTGCTTCTCTCATTAGATAGGGATCTCCCTGAGAACAGGGCTTCTCCCTTGACTTTCTTTGTATTCCTGGGACTTATCACAGGACCTGGCACATAGAAGGAGTTTAATAAATGTTTGTTGGCTTTGTTACCAACAAAGACTTCTTAGAGGATATTATATCACTGGAAAGGAAGTGACAGGCCATGGAGCTTGACCCACTCTTCTTTATTACAGAGGCTCAGCAATTTAATTACTTGCCCCAAATCCCACTGCTAAAATGTGTCTACAAGCACATTCCAAGTCAGACCTGACTGCCCCAAGTCTAGCACTTCCTTCCCTGTAACACATAGAGGTCTCTTTGGATAGTAGCCCTTATGTACCTGCTTTCATCTCACTCACCTGAACAGAAGATCCTTGTGCCTTTTTGTTCTAACAACCACGGTGAGTCCCCTTGCTGACAACTGGATATCAAATTTTCTCTGGGAACTGAAATCCCTAGATATAAGGAATAAAGAAAAATTTAGAACACAGAGAAATAGATAATTTAGTCCTTTTTAAGGAAAGGGGTCATACAAGCAAGGACCATGGGATGGTTCCCAGGTAGCCTCAAGGATGATTTCCACGGTATTCACCTTTGGAGAGGGGCAGAGATCATTAAACCCATTTGGAATCAGAAAATTTCATCTTCATTTTCCTCTGTCATAGAAGGATGGGCACATTCCACAGCTGCTACTACCTAGAAATTAGAGGCAGCTGGCAGTGTAGGGGGAAGAGGTCTGATCTTAAGAGTCAGAAAGACAAGTTCTAATCAGCCTCAGATACAGGGGAACTGGTTGGCCCTTAGGCAAGTCATTTAACTTCTGTATGCCTCAGTTCCTTCAACTGTGATATGATGATAATAATGCCAAACTCACAGGTATGTTGTGAGACCACATGGTAAAAATTATAGTCTTTTACTTAGTTCAGGACATAAAGCAGATATATATAGGGATGCTTATTCCTTTCCCTTCTTTTTCTATCATGTGGGCTGGAATCTGAGGGAAGAATCATGATAATTGTGATAGCCTAGGGAGAATTAGGGACCATGAGCTATCACTTTATACTTCTAAACAGGATTTATCTAAAGGCTAGATTCATGCCAAAGAAAGAGGGGCTGCCTTGACAGGTAGAGGGTCAATATCCATCTGCAAGGAAAAGCTGCATGGGTATAAGAGTTTGCAGACTAGATTCCAGCTCAATTTGAAACTAAACTAAATGATGTCTGAGATTAGCTTCAAGACTGTGAATATGTAATACTCATTTGAGTTTTAACCTTAAGCTACTTAAAATAGAAAAGAGACTATTTCAGGAACTACAATGTCTCAGTTTCCCATCACATAATTTGAAAATCTTTTTCATGAAAACCAGAGAGCAAAAGGATCCCGTGGAGAGATCAGCACATTTGCTTTTTTAATAATTGATAAAAGGCTCAAAATGCTACACATTAGGCCTGGAATGAAAACATTCCTTTAATGGCAGATTCAGAGTTACCAGAGGAAATGGTCTTTACCCACAGAGAGCAGATTCTGCACATTCTCCAGCATGACCTCCCTGTACAGCTTTTTCTGAGAATGGTTCAACATGCACCACTCTTCCTGGGTGAAGTCCACAGTCACATCCTGGAACGTTACTGACTCCTAAATCAGCAAAAGTCATGAGATTTAGAGCTGAGACTTCAGAAATCATCAACCCTCATCAACACATAGGAGGAAACTGAAGCACACAAGGAATTTACCCCAAACTTTTAACCTTGAATAGCATCAGAACCAGCACTGAAGAGTAGTCATTCAGAGCCTAATGGAATACTGAGAAAAGCATTTGTATCTGAAGTGAGAATCATGTTGGAATAGTAAAACCTGGAGAAGTGTCTTACTTTGAATTATTTCTCCTTATGGAATCAGGGAGATGGTATGTAAAGTATGAGATTCTGTGGAGGAGAAAGAGAGATGATCTGAAATTCTTCCTCATCACAAATGTCAGAATTGATCTAGTAAGGGCATTTTGTAAAGAGTTTGTGAGAAGGTGGCAAGTACTGTGTATTCTGGGTAAAAAACATTACTAATCATTAATAAGGAAAAATAAAGAAAAAGGAATTTCCTACTTAATTTCCAAAAAAGTTGAAATACTTTTATCTAGATTGTAAGAAACAATAGTCTTATGTAGAACTCAATGGAAAACCACAGTGAAGCAGGAAAGTAATTTATTAAGATGTTCTTGCAAGAGCAGGTCTCCAACAAGTAGGCACATACCTGGATTGGCACAAGCAGCTTTTATTCCACATACCTGGCCACAGAGTCCTCCCTCCTTTCTCCACTGGCTGGGTAGTGGAGGTGTACAACTTCCCAACACACCTATAATATGTTCTCCTCTAGTCATATTTACCCCTCCTGTGTCATGTCACATGTGCTTTAATAAGTTCACTCTACCTTAAGGGAACATAATTTAATATTCATAGCTTTTCTGAGCATGCCTGTTATCCTCATTAGGAGTGGGGGGATTGGGTAGAGACTTTCCTGAAGGCTACAAATCACCACATTTCCTTTACTGAAAAAAGTCACACAATCTGTTTTCTACATGGGATCAGACTGTTTCCATCCAAGTGAAGAAGAGATATCCAGTGTCATATTGAGGATTTGAGGAAACACTGGCTTTGATGTGTCTTAGCCTGTTAGGGCCATCCCTCTCAGACGGCTCCCATCTATACTGCATTTGGCTTTTCTAGACATAGATGCTCACATGGTTTCTTCCCATAACATACTGCAATTTTATATCCTTCTTTTGCATCCCCGAGAGGTTAGCACAGTGTTTGGCAGAGAGCAGCCACCTGCTCAATGCATACTGACTAGATCTAAGAAATGGTCAAAGAAAGTGATTTAGGAGGAAAATTTCTGCTCTGATGACATTACTGCAAAGGATACCTCAAGTTTAACAGGATAGAGCTTCCTTAATTCTCCTGGATTCCACCTAGGGTGAAGCTGGTCAGGTCTGGATATGGATTGCACTCACCTGAGATGGGGGTCTCTGGGTGTCAGGCGTCATTCTTTCTGGTTCCAAGGTCTCTCCTAGGGCTACACTTTGGTGCTCTTCAGGGAGGAGAATACTCAAGGTGGAGAAACTTTCTCTTTGAATACCTATAGGGAATTATAGAAGGTGAGGTTTCAGAGGGGATGAAAAGGCCCTCCCCCTGTCCTCAGGGGAGACTCTACACAGTCTGAGGGGAATAGGGAGGGACAGGCTTAGAAATAAAGTTGGACAGAACAGGAAAATGTTCCATCCTCACTAATTCCATCTTTGGCCTCATTCACCTCCCCTATCCTACAAAGACCCAAGAGGCAGGAGGGGCTTGGGATACCAGATAGGATTAAACGAGGCAGAACTTCAATGACCCCCTACTCAGATCTTCTGATACTATGGGGGGGACATGAAGGTTGGGCAAAAGTAATCCAGGGATAAAGGTGGGGTTGACACTCACTTTTGGGAAGTGATGAGGAACTTAGATATATAGTATGGGCTGGGAGCAAGCCCAGAAGGCAGGTCTGCTCCTGGCATAACTGGCAGATGCTGGTCAAGAGGTCATATGGGGAAGATGAGGCCCAAAGAAAAGGGAAGGGGGCAGGGAGAGGTACTATCTCAGTCCTAGAGGCTACCTGAACAGCAGAACTAACTTCCAGAAGCAAAAGACAATTTATGCTTTAAGAGAAGAAGAAATCACACTTGGGGCAGAAGAACCTCCAGATCTTATCTATCTTTCCTTCTTAAATCTTACCCTCAAACTCCACCCCAGCACTAGAACTTCACTTGGGCCACAAACACCAGTCCAATCCTTGATGGTATCTCCCTTCCCCAATCTATCCACCACCTTTTCCCTTTCTCCTTTACCATGCTCTCCAGGGTAGATTTTCTTGTGTTCTATAAGATTAGAGACATCTGTGAAAGCCTTTCCACAATGTTTATATTCAAAATGTTTATCTTCAGTATGGATTCTCTGATGTTCAGCAAGATTGTCTTTCTCTTTCAAAACCTTTCCACACTCTTTAAATTCATGAGGTTCCTTTTTATTGTGGATTCCTTTATGTTTAGTAAGACTAGAGCTCTTGGTGAAAGTCTTTCCACACAGATTACATTCATAAGGTTTCTCACCAGTGTGGATTCTCTGATGTCCAGCAAGCTTAGAGTTCTGTGGGAAGGTCTTCCCTCCTTTATTAATTATAGAATGCATTTCTTCAGGATAAATTTTTAAATTTCTAATGAGGTCTGAACTTCATCTGGAGGCCATTACTCTTAGGCTGTCCTGATACTTGTGCATTTCAGGAGATTTCCAAAGGGACTGAGGAAGCTCTACCAATTCAGGAAAGAATTTGTTATATTCACTATCCTGAGGACAGTTACTCCCTGAGGTCACTTTCTTACACGGATTTAGAATTGAATGTTGTCTGAATCTCTTTCCGGCTTCATCAAATTCAGAATCACTCTTTGGATTTTTTTTCTCTCTTGTTATCAGTCACAGATTTTTCTTAAATTGAAGTCAAAGGAAAAATCCCTCCTGAATTTACGTGGTCATACTCTTCCACAGAGGTTCCACGTTCCACAGAGGCTCAGCGTGGTGGTCATCCATCACTTCAAACGTGCTGTCTGCATCTACGCAAGATAAATAAGGGTTTATACACAGAAAGAAGCACACAGAGAAATGGAAATTCTTTTCTCTGTGGCAGATAATAAATTGATTTTCATTCTATTTTCCCTCCCGTTCAGGAAGAAAACTTTTCTAACTTCAGTAGGCAGAATCAGTCTTTGGATACACCATTTGGTCACATCGATAGTGTGGTGGATTTAGAAATACCTGCACGTACAATCACACTGGAATTTCACCCCACTTGTGACACAGGGAGGTTCAGCATCATCATCACACTTTTCACTCAGCCCATAAGCTCAGAAGAGAGGAGTGCCCTGGCCAACTTCCCTGTAGCTAGACTAGGACTGAATCCTTGTCACTGAGCATGCTCTGTCCACAGCACTAGACAGTCTTTCCCTCACGCACTAACTTTCCACTACATGCTTCTTGTTGATTACATGCATCATTCTGTCAATGTCAGCTAACCTTTCTGATGTACCAGGTCACATGGTCATTCTTGGACAATTTCATACTCTAAGCTCCAAATAGGTTCGCTCTTTTTTAACTGTTATGCAATAGTCTCCCAAGTTGTAGCCACATTTTCCTCTTTTCCAGTAGGATCTAAAGATCTGCCATTTGTTACACATATTCTAAATATTCGCATTATTTCATTATCAATCATAGGTTATATCTTATATTATTTTCTGAATTCTTCTCTCATGAAATGAATTTAATTTACTAACTGATTCTCCCCTGGCTGCTTCTCCTGTCCGAATGGACCCTTTGGGGAAGGACACGGAGCAGCCCCCTTGCCCATCCCCCAGCTGCCTCCTGGCTCCGAGGCTGGGGTGGGGTGGCGGTTGGTGAGGAGCATTTGGTGAGCATTCTTTTGGAGAGGAATAAGCCCCGCCCGGGTTCCCGGTCCTAACCAAGAGGCCTGGCCTGACAGGGGACTTCCGTGTTTGTCCCTTTTCAAGGGATGGACAGACACATTCACTCACAGACCCGCGCTGGCACGCACACTCTCCGCTGCACCCACGCACGGCTACCCACCCCCGCGCCTTCATTCTCCCACTCACCCAGCTGAGGAGGAAGAAGCAAACCTCGGCTCCCTCCAGCCAGCTTCAGTCTGGATCCTGACATGCCCTGTATGCCCCAGGGCTGCCATAGGAGGAAGGGGCCGAGGTATGCGTGACGTCACGACAACGGCATTCTGGGAAATGCAGTTCTTCCGCTCTCCCCTGGGTTTAGCGCCCTGGAGGGCGAGGAGCTGAACCTGTGAGAACTCCTAGGCGCCGTCCCGTGGAGGAATAATGGGGGCGATTCCTTCCGGGATGTCACTGGGGTCTGGACTGCTACTGGCAGGTTCTGTGGCACCTTTCGGCCACAGCCCGGGCTTACGGGAGGAGAAACTGAGATCCGTAAGGGGAGAAACGAGATCGTTTGGGGACGTCCCTCCACCGGTTCAGCTCCTTCTGGGCTGAGGATCGGCGTGCACTAAGGCGCTGAAATCCCGAAGGGAGAAACCACTGCATTCCTGGAGATGGCGGGGGAGGGGGTGGCCCGGATCCTGGCCAAGCCTTCCCTTCGGTCTCAGGATTGACCGAGGGGGAGTTCCAAGGCAGAAGACTCACCCAGGGTCCCACAGCTAGGAAGTATCTGAGCCGCATTTGAAGCCAGGACCCGGGACTTCCCTCCTCCAGGCCTGGCTCTGTGGGCACCAGACCACCTGGCCGCACCCTGCTATGAAACTGGGGGATCAAATCTCCCTTCTGGTAGCCGAAAAAGGGGTGGGGGGGGGGGGAGGATGGGAGGAAAACTATTGCACAGATCTTTTTTTCCTTTGTCTTTGTCCGGTTAAACATAGAGGGCAAAGTTCCTTTTCCCCTTAGTTAGATGGTCTTAAAGTTTAGGAGGTCCCCAAATTCACGTTTCTTTGAGTTTCTCCAGTACGTTCTGGGGTCTGTCTACTCTCCCATTTTCCAGATTAATGCGAAGCTGGGAGATGTCCCTCAAAGTCTCTTAGAGGTTTCTTTTCCCAACCCTCCTTTTGTGTGCACACATGACAACACAGGCTCACAAACCACAGAAACCAACAAACAGTTAACATCTACCTTGAAAGTGTGATTCAAAATCATTGTTGGGTGATGGGGACAAGAAAAGCCTCTCCTTTGGCCCAGTCACCCAAGCCTCATTTTACAAAGTTTAGTCTCTGGGGTGACACACTAAGGGATGATCTTTTCCCCTGTATCTTTCAGGAAAGTGGGTTCTACTTCCTCTCTCCATGTTCAGTGTTATCAAAGGCTCTGAGTAGGGACTTCAAAGAGCTCCTGACTCCTTCAGTCCTCCATCTCAGAGAGGGAGTACATTCTATGCTCTTAATCTCGTTGGGGGCACTTCCTTTTGCAGTGTCCTTCCTTGCCGCACTTGTAACATGTGAAGGGAGCACATAGGTCTTACTGAACATCTTTTTATTTCTTCCTAGAACTCATCCCTCTCCTAAGCTGTCCTTCCTTCCTCACTTCCTCTTTTATAATCTGTCTCAATTTAGTGTATTAGTGTAGATTGTTTCATGAATTGGAGTATAATCTTTTTCATCTCACTTATACTAACTGGGCTTGCTGTAATAATTCATTTAATGGCCTGCACAGCCACTCCTCATCTTCTGAAGCTTCCTATGGATGTCCAGCCAGATGTTGGTCATGAAGAAAGTCTTTAACACATCTTGTCCAAAAGGCTAGGTCATATCTAAACCCGAATGTTTGCCAAATGGATCTTTTAGTCGATGCAAAAATTCAGTGGGATTCTCATCCTTCTTCTGTTTTGCCTCACTTTTCTCATTTAGATTCTGACTTTGGGTCCCTACTGATTTTCTCCCCTGAATTATCATTTTCCCAAGGCCCCTCAGGTTTCCCTGATCAGTTTTGTTACCTTCCCAGTGACGGCTTTGAAGGGAGTATGTCTGCCCACCCCTTGTTTCACTTGGGACTATGGAATAATTCGTTCATGGCCCCAAACCCTTATAGCACCTTGCCTAATCTGATCTCTCCCTTTGAAAAGAGGTGGTACAAAATTGCCATGTATATATACTTGGTCCCAGAAATTGGTTAAGTTGTTCTGCCAGCCCAATTGGGTCTTCCAGCAGGTCTTTCCTCTCTCTTAAATTTCTGAGCCTCAGAGGCTCTGAAAGTCGGTCTAATGTATCCTGACCCCTGTTCTACTGGCACTTCCCTGAGTGGATACTGCTTAGCTTGTTTCCCAAAAGGGAAATTGAGTTGGTCCTCTAGTAACCCCTTAGCTTCCCTGCCACAGGAGGCACTGGTATTGGCTCTGGTTCTATTTGGGGTGCAGATGCTCTCACAGGAGGCCCAGGAAGAGCAAGTGGTGCTTAGGGTGCAGGAGGAATCAGATACAGGGAAGGGAGAGACTCTGGTGGCTCCCAAGTCTTCTCTCTCTCTTCCCTTGATTCCTTTCCCTTCTCTGCTGCAGTAACTGTTACAGCCAATGCTCTGTTTCCTTCTGCCCTTTTCTACCTCTGGTTGCCATAAGGCAGCCTATGCTACATCCTCATCACCTTTGAATTCTCTCTTGTTAAGTCTTATTGAGGTTGTCACAAACCATATAATAGATTCAAATTTTGACCATAGGTTGTGGGTCTGTGTGTCAATCTTCATACCTGCCCACTGAAAACAACAAAACTGTAAAAAAGTGTTCATATGGAGGGGAATTTTTCCAGGCTTTCCATTAAATCCTCAAGGACTATCCCTAGGAACTGTGTTCACTTCTTTCCTATGTGGATCAATATCCTCTCATGTGAACTTCTTCTTCCTCTAGCCTGAAGCTTTGTGTCCCATGTTTCTGTCTTGAAATTCCTCATCTTGCTTTCTTTTCAGGCACATCTTAACTTGGCAATCTCCCTAAGACTGTCCTATCTTTTACCATTTTTCTCTCACTGAAAAGGTTTTTACTTTTCAGTTGTCCGGTCCCCTACCTACCTCTATTTACTCATTACTTAGGACCTGTGAATCTTAAATCTTAATCTTAATTAAAATTAATTTTAAATTAATTAATAAAAATAATAAATAATATATTATTTATATAATAAAATAAATAAATAAATAAATAAATAAATAAAATTAAATTAAAATTAAAAAAATCTTAAATCTCAGACCCTACTTCATAAGATTTGGTCAAGACCATTCCCCATTTTAAACAATGAAGTTACTTGATCAGTGATGTGAGAACTCTAACATTACTCCACCCATACTTAAGCATACTTTAGGGGAAGATAAAGTTGTAAACTCTTTACTGAACAATGAAAAGCACTTAACCCATACTTATAGTGAGGCTAAGCACTTAAGCTAAGTCTATTTTTAGATTTAATACAAAGGGGTGCTAAGTACCTATGAAGGTCAAATTAATTACTAAAAAGTCAAGCAACTTGCAAACTTGCAAGGGGTAAAGAGGGGAGAAACTTACTCAAAAGTTTAGTCTACTCAGGTGTGAATTACTCCAAAGTTTAGTCTACTCAGGTGTGAAATAAGAATGGTCTGTCCTTTGGAAAATATCTACTGTGATTGGTAGATGTAAGAACTTAGGGGAGGTGACAGGAGAAAATTCTCTTTAAAAGGAGCTCAAACGAGGTCTCTGAAAGACTCAGCTTGCCAAAGCTGAATTGGAGAGAGGCAGCTTGCCAGAGCTGCCTTGAAGAGCTTGGTGGCTGGCTGAAAATTCAGTATGCCAAAGCAAACTGTGGAAAAAATATCTGCATAGCTTTACTGTAAAAGTTAAAACTAAATCTCAATAATAATATTATATTTTAAGAGATTTATTATTGATCATTACAAATCAACAAATAAAGAGGCTACAGCCCCTGTCGGCTTACATTCTCTAACTCCATCTTAACCTCTACCTCGTATTCCATCGATCCTCATATTTTCCTCCCAAGGGGAAAATCATAGGGGTTGCCTGCCCTATTCAAACACTGACTTGTCCGTGTCTGTCATTCTTCACCCTCGTTCCTCGATTCCCTACTTCTCCTCAGGTCCCTATCACAAAGGACAACCCCCTCCTTGTAGAACCTGCTTATCAGGCTCTACACTGTTTAAGATGTGTGATATGGAAATCATTTTAAAAGACTAATATATATTAATTTAAGATCGGCAAGGAATTCAGCTATGTAATTCCTAAACTTGGATAGCCGAAGCAAAGAAAAGAGATCAGTTCCTATCACTCAAGTGACCAAAATGGAGAAACAGTCTGAGGGCCTCCACCCAAGCACCAGCCTCCAACAACCTCCTCTCCTCCACACAGGAAGTCCCCAGACTCCTCAGCTGTTCTCTACTTCACTTCCTGTGTCTCACCTGTGCCAATGGTGGCTCTAGCTTCACCCAGGACCACCCAGAGGTCTGTCACGTTTGCACAGGCCTGCTGAAGGCCATATTCTCAAATAATTAAATCTTGAGCTTTGCTGCAGCCCCTCCTAAATCCTGTTACTCTGAGTAGGGTGGAGATTGTAGTTTCTAAGACCTGATTCTGTCATTCCAAGTATCTCTATTGTTATTGATCAGGAAATAGCCAAATCCCATCCTTTAAAGAATGGTTTGAACAGGGTTGAGTAGTTTTGAAATTCACAGATGATATGCAAAAACAAAACAAAACAAAAAAAACATTGAGGTGGAAAAAGATTTCCCTAAGAAAAATCAGAAGAGAAAAGCAAAATGGGGTAAATCAAGTCACATAGAGGCACAGGGAGAAAAAAAAACCTATTATAATGGGAGGATGAGAGTGGTGATGGTGAATACTTAAATATTCATATCATTGGAATTGGCTCAGAGAAGGAACAACTGCCAGCTTCACTAGGGCACTCTCTGGAGGAATAAGAAGGGATGGTGGGGAGGGGGTTAATATAAGGAAGGGCAAAGTTGGCTGGGGGGGGTAAAAAACCTACTGAGCAGTAGAACAAGAAAAGTGGCAGTAGGAAGGGGAGTAATTGTATGAAGGGAACCCCCTCCCCCAGAAATCACATACTGGGGTCATCCTACTGTGCCTGAGCTGTGTGCACTACCTCACATGAGAGCCCTCCTGTGGCCCCTGCCTCAGCTCAGGTGAGGGTGGGGTGTTGGACAGAGGAGCTGGCTAGACCTCCCTGTTCCCTGCTTCTAGGCACAACCAGTACCTGTCTGTCCAGCCTGCTCACAACCCAGCTCTGGCTGAGTGCTGAAAGCCAGCCATTGCCTGGCTGCTGCGAGCTTCAGGCCTGCCCCAGCCTGGCCTGCAGGATCCCTGCCATGAGCAGCTCTCCCACTTCCCACTGGAACTTCAGCCTTTTGTTCGGAGTTATGGGGAAATGAGGGGCAGGAGCCAGGATGCAAGGCCCAAGCAGGAAGGGTCCAGACCTCTGCAGAAGTGGCCGGCTGTGGCTTCTTCTCGGGCAGTGAAGCAGGCAGCGGCAGCACCAGTTTCTATCTAGTCTCCTGGGGTGCACCTGGTGAGGGAGCTGTTCTCTCTCCTGAGGCTTTTCTGACCCATCTGCCATCTGCCTGTTCCTGTGGGTCCTGCTGATGCTGAGACGGCTCTACAGAGCTGCTTGAGACGCCCAAAGCCAGCTGTCAGTGAGACCATCCCTCTGAGCCCTGTTCCTGCTTACCTTCCTGCCCTGCTACTCTATCACCATCTAAGGGGGAAATCGGGGTCAGAGAAGTGCAGTTTACTGTAGGAACTGGGACCTTTAGGTAGGCAGATGACGGATAGTGTAGACACCATCTCTACAATTACCAACAAGATTTGGTGGGAGGTTTATTCAGAGAGATCCTCCCGATTCCCTTCTCTTCCAATAAACTATTATTTCAGTAGAATCTCTCACCGGGCAGCTCCCTCCGGAGCTTCTCAAGCAGCAGAATACCAGCAGGAGCTCCTAATCCCTGCCCTGCGCTGGCCGCTGCCAAGTCCATTTGGTCACTTGAATATTGTAGGGAGAAACCAGAGAGCAGGAATTTCCTGTCCTTCCTCCTTTCTGTCTCAAGGGCAAGAGACCAAGTTCCCCAGCTTATCTGTTCCCACTTCACCGGCCTTCCTGGTCGCCATCCATTTAGAATGCTTTCCCTGATGGACAGTTAGTTCTTCAGGTCTTGCTGCCCCAGCTCCGCTCAAGGCTTTTTCCCATTTTCTCTCATCCACAACACAAGGCATGCCAAGACCCCGGCCCAAGCCCCTCCTGTGCCCCCCGCTGGACCCTGACCAGCTAGCAGGGGGTTGAGGCTCTTTAGCTGTGGCTAAAGGCTCCCAGTGGTCAGTACACACAAGTGTAGTGCCACCTGCAGTCAAGAAGCAAAACTATAGGCAATTAAAGGTTTTAATAGAATCAAATATAATTGAATACATTAACCTGATTAAATCAAGTGAATTAAATTAAAGAATTATTAATAATTAAAAATACTATTGAATTAAATGGAATAAAAACAAATAATAAAACCAAAGATAACCCAATTAAGCCAAACTAATTCTACACAATATTAATGAAGTATGCTAATTCAGGGCTTCATTATTTCAAACATCATCACACAACAATAATAATTGATATATATTTATTATTGGCACTATTGCCTGGCAACAATTACTACTGCTTGAATTGGGTTCTTATTTGCTCCTACTCTAGCTTGGTTGTTTTATACAATAAAATGGAAGGAAGTTGTGTCTCAAGTTTTTTTCCCAATGTTTTGGGATCCTTTCACTGTTTGAATTGCCCATTCAGAAATAGCCAAAACAGCCCCTTACAGTAACAGACTTGTACCACAGCAACTAAACTCTTCAGCAGTAGCAGCTAGAGCAGAAGCCTCACTCAGATAGGGCAAAAAGGCCCAGGGATTTTCCTAAATAGATTTAGACAGAAAGACTAGACTAGACTTTTTTTCTAAACTCAGGGTCAAAGGACTAGACATTGTGCGAAATACTGCAACAAATCAAAAGAAATCAGGAAAGATTCCTCCATGTTCACCCCTGAACAAACTATTAAATTCATGGGATGATCCTAATTTCCCAAAAGAACATGGTATGTCAAAGAAGGAAGCAAGGAGATTGTGTAAAGCATGAGTAGTAAAATCCTTTAGCTGGCCAAGATCTGGTTCATGTGAAATAACTAAAAGTGGCAATTGGCTATAAGAATTCTAAAGGGTATACCTATTGGCTATTATAGGTATATCATCTTCACAAGTTTAATAGAGAGGGGGTCTTAGAAAAGGGAAGGAATCACGGAACAGCTGTTGGGGGATTGAATTCTATGTGGCACTTCCTCTTTCTTTCACTGAGCTCGGTTTGTTATCAATGGAGTCAGACAGTCTAGACTAAGACTGTTCTCCCACAGCCTCCTTCTGAATTGATAGATTAAAATTCCCCTCCTACTACATAAACTCTGAATCAATCTCTGGCATAGCTCTAATTTATTGGAGTGTAGGGTTGTTGAAAAAAGAGGAAAGTTCCTAATACTTCTTTCCTAATAGAACTCTTGAGGATTTGATCAAGGAAAATTCTTCAGGGCTAAGCTCTGAGTTCCCCTAAGGGAAAGAGTCTTTATCCCAAAATTAGCTTCAGTAGATAACTGTGATCTTCATTCAATTCAAGCAAAAGGATTCTGAGATTGGTACTTCTTCCACCCAGATCAAGAGTCCCAGACAAAAAGATTTTTTCTCTTTGGCTCCAACTGCTTTTGAACTTGGATGGAACTCTCTCCCTTTCCCCACAGGTCTTGTAAAGATTCCATTTGCTCTTCATCTGAAGCATCTCTTCAAACTTCAGATTTCTCTTTGCTCTTGGTCATCCCCTTATTCACACAAGTCAACCAAATCCACCACCCCTGAAAGTAGTTTGGTTGATGAAAACCCCTAACACGATGCCATCATTGTCCTTGAGCCAAGAGGTTATTACATCTTTAGATTCAGACTATTCTGGCTTGACTCCTTCAGCTCTTCCTTCTAAATCTAGTTACATCTAGCAAGAAAAACACCCTCTTGTCTTCCCATTCTGCCTGTGAGGAGGCTACTCTTCTTAATCCAGGCCCCTCTTACCTCCCAGCCCACCTTTGGTATGGTCTCTTTTCCTCACACCCAGCAGATTGGTCAATATGACAACAAAGAAAAATAATAAATGTTGGAGGGCATGTGGCAAAATTGGGACATTAAGACATTGCTGGTGGAGTTGTGAACTGATCCAATCATTCTGGAAGGCAATTCAGAATTATGTGCAAAGGGCTTTAAAAGACTGCCTGCTCTTTGACTCAGCCATACCATTGCTGGGTCTGTTCCCCAAAGAGATAATAAAGAAATATGTCTGTGTAAAAATATAACCACTCTCTTTAAAGTGGCAAAAAATTGAAAAATGAAGGGGTGTCCCTTGATTGGAGAATGGCTGAACAAATTGTGGTAACTGATGGTGATGAAATACTAAACTGTGCTGAGAGGAATAATGAACTGGAGGGATTCTATGTGAACTGGAACGACCTCTATGAACTGATACAGAGCGAAATGAGGACCAGGAGAACATTGTAAACAGAGACTGATACATTGTAGCACAATCAAATGTAATAGACTTTTCTATGTAGCAATGCAATGATCTAGGACAATCCAGAGGATCTTAGGAGAAAGAATGCTATCCATATCCAGAGAACGAACTGTGGGAGTAGAAACACAGAAGGAAAACATATGATTGATCACATGGTTCAGAAAGGGAGCTGAGGAGGAGATTCTCATTCACATTCACATTCAGGATTTAGCTGGTGGAGTCAGCTGAGATGAAGCTGGCCTGGTGTCACTAGAATCCTTGGTTGGACAAATCTTGTGGTGAGTGAATAAGGACTGACTGATCTTTTCTCTGGCGGCTTAGGCCTGGGTTGGCCAGGGCTGCCCTTAGCAGACCTATCCTTTTCTCATTATTCCCCTTTTCTCTCTTTCTCTCCTTTTCTTTAATTCCACATTTGTATTAATTAAAATCTCTATAAAACCCAGCTGACTTGGGTATATTTCATAATTGGGAATATTTCCCTGGCGACCACCTTATGTTTGATTTAAAACAAGACACTGTCTTGAAAACATATTTTCTGCGGTCACAATTTTAACAACCACTCTTATATCTATTACAGTTTATGTCTTCCACTATTTTAAGTATTATAGCTTACATCACTCTGCATCAGTTCATGGAAGTCTTTCCTGGTTTCTCTGATCTCCTCTGGCTTCTCATGAATCATATCACAATAGTATTCCAGTACAATCATATAACACAATTTATTCAGCCATTTTCCAATTGATGGGTTTCTCTTCATTTTCCATTTCTTTGCCACCACAAAAAGCTGCTGCTTCTGTTTTTCTTCAAATAGGTCCTTTTTCCTTTTTGTTTTTTATTGCTTTGGGATATAAACATAGTAATGGTATTGTGGGTTCAAGGGTATGGAGACTTTTATAGCCTTTTAAGAATACTTCCAAATTGCTCTCTCTAAAATGTGGAATCAATGAACATCCTAGTGCAAACAACAACATGGAAATAGGTTCTGATCAAGGACACAAGTAATACCCAATGAAACTGCATGTTGGCTGTGGGAAGGGCGAGTTGAGGGGATGGAGGGAAATCAAGTGGCTAATATCACGAAAAATAAACAAATAAATTAAATTAAATGGTTGAATCAGATCAGAATTACCTCAACAGTTCATTAGTGTCTCAATTTTCCCACATTTCCCACATATTTTCTCATTTCCCTTTTCTGTCATAATAGCCAACATGATAGGAGTGAGGTGCTACCCCAGAGCTGTTTTAATTTGTATTTCTCTAATTAATAATCATCACCCTCTCCCAGAGAAAAACACATTCCCCTTGAGCACATTCATTAGACTTCTCTGCACCATGTAAGAGATTATCTCTGGATGAAAGTCTTCCCACAGGGAATCCATATATGCCAAATCAGAAGACATTTTCTCATATTTAGCAAGCTCTGAATGCCTTTTGAATGTCTTTCCTCATTCATGAGTGCTAATATTTCAAATTAATAGGAATTCTAGGGAATGGGAATGAAGTGGTTATTTCCTGAAGTCTTTACTACATTACTTATACTCCTAAGATTTCTCTCCCATGTGAATTCTCTTCTGTGAGTGAGAAAATACCCCTACCCTCTTATACATGATTAGATTTTAATGTTAGTAATAGCTTTCAGATAATCATAATTATAGTTCAACGATAATTAGTATTGTCGTGATTTTAGAAGGGTTTTTCACCTATATTTTAGTAAAGCTTTTAAACGGTTTTAACTTAGGCCTTAGTTAGCCCCACCCTTTTGAGTTGATGTATCATGAACCTAACTTGTGCTCAGGTATGAGTCATCATTTGCTTTGACTTTAGTTTCATAAACAGACATGGGGCTATCCATTACCACCCATCCTTATCCGGAGTAGGCCGAGAACATCCTTGTCCCCCAATAATCATCAAATGACTCTTAGATCATGGTCAAAAGCTCTACTTAGCTGATCTAACTATGGACAAATAAGGGTTGCTTCCTAGTTGAACTAGCTAATGAACAGTGTTGCTGGGTGTCCTCATCCTTTGAAGGGTATGACTAGTCTTACACTTTTCTTTGAACTTTTAAGGAAAACTTGACTGTTTCTTGAGGTTATAAAAGTAGGTCTATCACATTGCTTGGGGTCTTCCAATATTAATCAGGAGTCCAGCTTTATTGGAGGATTAGGCCCTCTCCCAGTAAAACTAATTATCTGGCTTAGAGATTTTGACTTTTTGGAAATCTAAATAGATTATTCTTAAATAAGCTATGAATAGCAACTAAAAGCTCAGGTTCATACATGACCATTGTAAAGTTTTTTCACAGTGTGGATTTTTCTGCCATTTAGCAGGTATGGACATATATGTGAAAGCATTTCCAAACTGACTACAGTCATAGTTTTTCTCCAGTATGCATTCTCTGGTGTTTGGCAAGATGGCCGCTTGTTTTAAAAGCCTTTCCACATTGTTTACATTCATAAGGTTTCTCTCCAGTGTGGATTCTCTGATGTACAACAAGACCATCTTTCCGTGTAAAAGACTTTCCACATTGTTTACATTCATATGGTTTTGTTCCAGTGTGAATTCTCTGATGTGTAGCAAGGTGTGAGCTAAATGTGAAAGACTTTCCACATTCTTTACAGTCATAAGGTTTCTCTCCAGCATGGATTCTCTGATGTACAGCAAGACTGTACCTAGTTGTAAAAGCCTTTCCACACTGTTTACATTCATAAGGTTTCTCTCCAGTGTGGATTCTCTGATGTGTAGCAAGTTGCGAGCTAAATGTGAATGATTTTCTACATTGTTTACATTCATATGGTTTCATTCCAGTGTGAATTCTCTGATGTGTTGCAAGTTGTGAGCTAAATGTGAACAACTTTCCACATTCTTTACAGTTATAAGGTTTCTCTCCAGTGTGGATTCTCTGATGTGTAGCAAGACTATAGCTAGTCGTAAAAGACTTTCCACACTGTTTACATTCGTAAGGTTTCTCTCCAGTGTGCATTCTATGATGTTCAGTAAGACCAGAGCTCTGTGTGAAGGTCTTTCCACACTGTTTACATTCATAAGGTTTCTCTCCAGTGTGGATTCTCTGATGAATAGAAAGACTGTAGCTAGCTGTGAAAGCTTTTCCACACTGTTTACATGCATAAGGTTTCTCTCCCGTGTGGATTCTCTGATGTACAGCAAGACTGTTTCTCCATGTGAAAGCTTTACCGCACTGTTTACATTCATATGGTTTTGTTCCAGTGTGAATTCTCTGATGTTTAGCAAGTTGTGAGTTCAATGTGAAAGACTTCCCACATTCCTTACAATCATAGGGTTTCTCTCCAGTGTGGATTCTTTGATGTTCAGCAAGATTGCCTCTCTGTGTGAAAGCCTTTCCACATTGCTTACATTCATAAGGTTTCTCTCCAGTGTGGATTCTCCGATGTGCACCAAGACCATAGCTAGTTGTGAAAGACTTTCCACACTGTTTACATCCGTAAGGTTTCTCTCCAGTGTGAATTCTATAATGTTCAGTAAGACCAGAGCTCTGTGTAAAGGTCTTTCCACACTGTTTACATTCATAAGGTTTCTCTCCAGTGTGGATTCTCTGATGTATAGAAAGACTGTAGCTAGCTGTGAAAGCTTTTCCACACTGTTTACATGCATACGGTTTCTCTCCCGTGTGGATTCTCTGATGTACAACAAGACCGTTTCTCCATGTGAAAGCTTTACCGCACTGTTTACATTCATATGGTTTTGTTCCAGTGTGAATTCTCTGATGTTTAGCAAGTTGTGAATTCAATGTGAAAGACTTCCCACATTCTTTACAATCATAGGGTTTCTCTCCAATGTGGATTCTTTGATGTTCAGCAAGATTGCCCCTCTGTGTGAAAGCCTTTCCACAATGCTTACATTCATAAGGTTTCTCTCCAGTGTGGATTCTTTGATGTTCAGCAAGATTTCCCCTCTGTGTGAAAGCCTTTCCACAATGCTTACATTCATAAGGTTTCTCTCCAGTGTGGATTCTATGATGTTTAACAAGATAGCCCTTCTGTGTGAAAATCTTTCCACACTGTTTACATTCATAAGGTTTCTGTCCACTGTGGATTCTTTGATTTTCAATAAGATGATCCCTTCGCTTAAAAGCCTTTTCACATTCTTTACATTCACAAAGTTTCTCTTCAGTGTGGATCATCTGATCTTGTGCACATTCAGAATTCTGACAGAAGGCCTTCCCATCTTTACTACTCACAGAAAACTTCTCTCCAGGATTACTTTTTGGATGTTTAATGAGGCTGGAACTCCAAGTGAAGGCCATTTCCTCTGGATAATCTTGATATATGAATATTTCTGGAGGTTTCATATAGGATCGAAGGAGTTCTTTTTCAGGGAAGTACTTGTTGTATTCATTATTCTGATGATACTCATTTCCAGAGGTCATTTTCTTATTTTGATTTAGCATTGAATATTGTGTGAATTTCTTTGCAATTCCATAAAATTCACTGTCACTATTTGGATTTTTATTTACTTTGATATTAGATTCATAGCTTTCTCTCAAAATTAAGTCATAGGGATCCGCATTCATAAATCCTTGCTTACCAGATCTTTTCACAACAAGGCTCGGCTTTGTAGTTATCTCCTTCACTTCAAAACTGGTCTCTGCATCTGTAGAAAACAAATTATGATATAACATCGAAACAAACAGCAAGTTCTTTCCTCTGATGGCAGAAAGTAAATTGATTTTATTCTATTTTCCTAATTTAAAATTAGACTTTTCTAACAGAAGGAGGCAGAAACAGTCTTTGAATACATTATTTGGTTATATCTGCGAATGGTTCATTTTGAAAATATCTTCACATATAATAACACTGAAATCTCATGACACTCCTGTGTCACAGAGAGGTCCAGCACTGTAATAATAATTTACAGCTTGAGCCATGAGCTCAGAATAGAGCCAACCTCCCTGCAGATCGACTACAGTTCAAATCCTGTTATTGAGCTTGTTGTTTCCATAGTACTAGACAGTTTTTCCCTACTGCACTTTCTAATGCCTCTTATTGATTATATTTATAATTTTGTCAATTTCAGGAAATTTTCCCAACATTCCAATCTCATTATTTTAGAAGCACTGTCATATCTCTGAATAGTACTACTTTCTGGGATCAGTCCTGATGTGTTCCAAGGACCTGCTTCTTGGTCTTACTGCCTCAAGTCTTTCTCCAGTCCACTCAATCTTGCACACAGGTGTCACATTCATCAACGTAAAGTACACTTCTGATCAAGTTACTCCTTCCTTAAGAAACTCCCTTATCTCACTATCACTAGGATCAAATATAAGACTCTCTGGGTCTGGCTGTTAACGCCCTTCATTCTCTGCCCCTTTCCTACCTTCCCAGTCATCCCTTACCTTAGTCTTTTACACACATGCAATGATCAGTGATATAGGCCTCTTTTTGTCTCTTATACAGGAAACACTATCCCCCTGACTCCCAGGGTTTTTTCTGGCTACCCCTCAGGCTAATAATGCCCATCTGGCTTCCCTCAACTCTCATAAAATCCCTCATCCCACACTAAGTCTTGTCCACTCCTCCTTAGCCCTAGGGCCTTCCCTGTCTAGATTAGCTCCAATGTATCCTGGATATAGTGGCTTTGCACATGAATATTTGCATGTCGTCTTCCTCATTAGATAGGGATCTCCTTGAGAGCAGGGCTTCTCCCTTGCCTTTCTTTGTATTCCTGGGACTTACCACAGGTGCTGGCACATAGTAGGAGCTACATAAAGTCTTGTTGGCTTGAATAAACCTAGCAAAAAATTCATACTAGAAAGCCTCAGGCCTTCCTAGATGCTTTCAGGAGAGTTCCATGCTCTGGTGTTACCAACAAAGACTTCTTAGAGAGGATATTATCTTTATCACTGGAAAGGAAATGACAGGCCATGGAGTTTGACCCTCTCTTCTTTATTACAGACGAGAAAACTGAGGCTCAGAGATTTAATTACTTGCCCCAAATCCCACTGCTAAAATGTGTCTACAAACACATTCCATGTCAGATTTGACTGCCCCTAGTCTAGCACTTCTTTCCCTGTAACACATAGAGGTCTCTTTGGATAGTAGCCCTTATGTACCTGCTTTATCTCACTCACCTGCACAGAAGATCCTTGTGCCTTTTTGTTCTAACAACCACGGTGAGTCCCCTTGCTGACAACTGGATATCAAATTTTCTCTGGGAACTGGCAGCCCTGGGTATAAGGAATAAAGAAGAATTAAGAACAGAGAGAAATAGATAATTTAGTCCTATTTAGGGAAAGGGGTCATGCAAGCAAGGACCATGGGATGGTTCCCAGGTAGCCTCAAGGATGATTTTCATAGTATTCACCTTTGGAGAGGGGCAGAGATCATTAAACCCATTTGGAATCAGAAAATTTCATCTTCATTTTCCTGTTATAGAAGGATGGCCACATTCCACAGCTTCTACTACCTAGAAATTAGAGGCAGCTGGCAGTGTAGGGGGAAGAGGTCTGATATTAAGAGTCAGAAAGACAAGTTCTAATCAGCCTCAGATACAGGGGAACTGGTTGGCCCTTAGGCAAGTCATTTTACCTCTGTATGCCTCAGTTCCTTCAACTGTGATATGATGATAATAATGTCAAACTCACAGGTATGTTGTGAGACCACATGGTAAAAATTATAAACTCTTTTACTTAGTTCAGGACATAAAGCAGATATATATAGGGATGCTTATTCCTTTCCATTCCTTTTCTATCATGTGGGCTGGAATCTGAGGGAAGAATCATGATAATTGTGATAGCCTAGGGAGAATTAGGGACCATGAGCTTTCACTTTATATTTCTAAACAGGATTTATCTAAAGGCTAGATTCATGCCAAAGATAGAGGGGCTGCCTTGACAGGTAGAGGGTCAATGTCCATCTGCAAGGAAAAGCCGCATGGATATGAGAGTTTGCAGACTAAATTCCAGTTCACTTAGATTAGCTTCAAGACTGTGAAAATATAATACTCATTTGAGTTTTAACCTTAAGCTACCTAAAATAGAAAAGAGACAATTTCAAGAACAACAAAGCAATGTCTCAGTTTCCCATCAGATAATTCGAAAATCTTTTTCATGAAAACCAGACAGCAGAAGGACCCTGTGGAGAGATCAGCACATTTCCTTTTTAAATAACTGATAAAAGGCTCAAAATCCTACACATTAGGCCTGGAATGAAAACATTCCTTTGATGGCAGATTCAGAGTTACCAGAGGAAATGGTCTTTACCCACAGAGAGCAGATTCTGCACATTCTCCAGCATGACCTCCCTGTACAGCTTTTTCTGAGAAGGGTCCAACATGCACCACTCTTCCTGGGTGAAGTCCACTGTCACATCCTGGAACGTTACTGACTCCTAAATCAGCAAAAGTCATGAGATTTAGAGCTGAGACTTCAGAAATCATCAACCCTCATCAACACATAGGAGGAAACTGAAGCACACAAAGGATTTACCCCAAACTTTTAACCTTGAATAGCATCAGAGCTAGCACTGGAGAGCAGTCATTCAGAGCCTAATGGAATACTGAGAAAAGCATTTGTATCTGAAGTGAGAATCATGTTGGAATAGTAAAACCTGGAGAAGGGTCTTACTTTGAAATGTTTCTCCGTATGGAATCAGGGAGATGGTATGTAAAGTATGAGATTCTATGGAGGAGAAAGAGAGATGATCTGAAATTCTTCCTCATCACAAATGTCAGAATTGATCTGGTAAGAGCATTTTGTAATGAGTTTGTGAGAAGGTGGCAAGTATGGTGTATTCTGGGTAAAAAACATTACTAATCATTAATAAGGAAAGAATAAAGAAAAAGGAATTTCCTACTTAATTTCCAAAAAAGTTGAAATACTTATATCTGGATTGTAAGAAACAATAGTCTTATGAAGAACTCAATGGAAAACCACAGTGAAGAAGGAAGGTATTTTATTAAGATGTTCTTGCAAGAGCAGGTCTCCAACAAGTAGGCACATACCTGGATTGGCACAGCAAGCTTTTATTCCACATACCTGGCCACAGAGTCCTCCCTCCTTTCTCCACTGGTAGTGGAGGTGTACAACTTCCCAACACACCTATAATATGTTCTCCTCTAGTCATATTTACCCCTCCTGTGTCATGTCACATGTGCTTTAATAAGTTCACTCTACCTTAAGGGAACATAATTTAATATTCATAGCTTTTCTGAGCATGCCTGTTATTCTCATTAGGAGCAGAGGGATTGGGTAGAGACTTTCCTGAAGGCTACAAATCACCATATTTCCTTTACTGAAAAAAGTCACATAATCTGTTTTCTACATGGGATCAGACTGTCTCCATCCAAGTGAAGAAGAGATATCCAGTGTCATATTGAGGATTTGAGGAAACACTGGGTTTGATGTGTCTTAGCCAAAATATTTTACATTTGATGTCTTTTCCGTGTGATTAATTTCATGTGAATGACATCTATTCATTCATTTTTAATATTTAAATACATTGAAAGAAAAGTAATTATGATGAGAAAAGGAGAAATTTTTTTAAAATTAAAAATATGTTTTATTAAATAAGGTTAGGGATGAGCTTATTCATAAGAAAGACACTGACAATGTAATGATTGAAATTCTGCAGAGACTGAATTCCTTCATTTTAAATTAATTAATTGACTGATCAAGACATTCTAATGTGGTCCGTTTACTCTCTCCACAATCTAAGAGTTTGTAAAAAAGACATTTCTCTCCTCTAGCATAGGTCTCTCCCTCTCCTCACCCCCACCTCTTCTCTCTCTCTCTCTCACTCCCCATATCTATCTATCTATCTATCTATCTATCTATCTATCTATCTATCTATCTATCTATCTATCTATCTATCTATCTATCTCCTTCGGTCAACCACTCAGTCCTTTCCCTGTACATTCCAAGAGATCACTGATTCATAAATGGCCAATGAAGAGGGGACTTAGAGACTTCAACTGCTGCTCCCTCATTATTTCATTACAGGAGAAGCAGGGCTTTGTCCATACAAGAAAGCTACCAGTTCAAACTTTATTCGGCCTTGTGGCTGGCCTAGCATTCTCTCAAAATGGTTCAAGACTCACTATGGCTTGCCAACCCTGCTCTTAGTTGTTTTATCTTAAAAAAACAAAGCAGGTTTCAACGTATTTCCATGGCCTTGGGAGGGGACAGACTGAAAGATTGGGGTTTGGTACTTGGGTGGGGGGATAAAGAGGAAATTATTCCACAAAAACATCATAATTCAGTATTAATTTTCAACAAGAATTCATTTACAAAAAACAAATGATCTAAACATAGCCTAGGGACTCTAGAACCTCCAGAACCAAAGGTCAAAAGAATGAGTTTAGAGGCAGATTCGATAACTGACAAGAGAGTGGCCAGATCTGGTAAAACTATGCTACCTGGAAGAGTTCATTTATGTTATCAAACTGCTCCATGGAAAACAGATGGTACACACTTTCCCCCCATTTTTTCAATCATATACCACCAACAACAAAATTTAAATAAATGAAAAAGCAAGTATGTACAAAATGGCAAATTTCACAATGTTTATAATTTGTTTCAAACACATACATTTTATGTATGTGTTAACAAAAAAACATTCTCTGCTTCTGACTTCCCATTGAATTTGTTTTACTTTGATACTTTTTTCTCTTAATTTTGAAGCTTTTTTTTTTTACTTTTAAACATTTTATTTCTTCATTTCAAACATTATTCCTTGGAAACAAAAATAATTTTCTTTTCCTCCGCGCCTCTCGCCACCCCTCCTATAGCCAACGCATAATTCCACTGGGTTATCACATATGTCCTTGATTCGAACCCATTTCCATGTTGTTGGTATTTGCATTAGGGTGTTCATTTAGAGTCTCTCCTCAGACATGTCCCCTTAACCCCTGTAGTCCAGCAGTTGCTTTTCCCCGGTGTTTTTACTCCCACAGATTGTCCTCTGTTTATGGATGATGTTTATTCTCCTAGATGCCTGCAGATTGTTCAGGGACGTTGCATTGACACTAATGGAGAAGTGCATTACGGTTGATGGTTCCACAGTGTACAATGTTTTCCTGGTTCTGCTCCTTTCACTCGGTATCACTTCCTGGAGGTTGTTCCAGTCTCCATGGAATTCCTCCATTTTATTATTCCTTTGAGCACAATAGTATTCCATCACCAATATATACCATAATTTATTCAGCCATTCCCCAATTGAAGGGCATCCTCCTCATTTTCCAGTTTTTTTGCTACCACAAAGAGCACAGCTACGAATATTCTTGTACAAGTCTTTTCCCTTATTATCTCTTTGGGGTACAAACCCAGCAGTGCTATGGCTGGATCAAAGGGCAGACAGTCTTTTATCGCCCTTTGGGCATAGTTCCAAATTGCCCTCCAGAATGGTTGGATTAATTCACAAATCCACCAGCAATGAATTAGTGTCCCTACTTTGCCACATCCCCTCCAGCATTCATTACTTTCCTTTGCTCTCATGTTGGCCAATCTGCTAGGTGTGAGGTGATACCTCAGAGTTGTTTTGATTTGCATCTCTCTGATTATAAGAGATGTAGAACACTTTTTTATGTGCTTATTAATAGTTTTGATTTCTTTGGCTGAAAACTGCCTATTCATTTCCCTTGCCAATTTATCAATTGGAGGATGGCTTGATTTTTTGGACAATTGATTTAGCTCTATAAATTTGAGTAATTATACCTTTTTCAGAGGTTTTTGTTAAGAAAATTATTTCCCAATTTGTTGCCTCCCTTCTCATTTTGGTTACATTGGTTTAGTTTGTACAAAATCTTTTTAATTTGATATAATCAAAATGGTTTGTTTTACATTTTGTGACTCTTTCTATGTCTTGCTTGGTTTTAAAGTCTTTCCCTTCCCACAGATCTGACATGTATACTATTCTGTGTTCACCTAATTTACTTATAGTTTCCTTTATGTTCAAGTCATTCACCCATTCTGAGTTTATCTTGGTGTAGGGTGTGAGGTGTTGATCCAAACCTAATCTCTCCCACACTGTCTTCCACTTTTCCCAAAGGCAAACGCAAGAGGATCCAGCCTGCCCCACCCCCACCTATAGGGCCAGAGCCGTGGCCAGCGCACGCCGAGACAAACAAGCAAAGAGTGCCTCTGAAGCAAGGAGTGGGTACTTCTGTGCCCTTGTGAGTTGACTAGGACAGCAAGAGAGCAGGGGGACCCCCCCCCCCAAAGGCAGCTAGGCAGAAAAACTCAAGACATGAGAGAGAGATTTCAGGTGCGCAGAGCCCATTGCGCCCACCAGAGTCAGGGAGTGAGACAGGAATCCCTCTGGAACGAATAGGGACCATTTTTAGGGTCCTTGGGAATTAACCAGGTCTGCTGGGGACCCACCCCCAAAAGTAACTAAACCAGAAAATCAGGCGGGTGAGAGAGAGCAGACACTGAGCTCCCCCTGGAGGAAGGCACCAAGAAAAGCTGCAAAGGACTGAGGAAAACCAAGACCCGGCTCATTAACTCCCTACACCAAAAAAACCCTGCTCAGCAGACTCTGATTTCTGACTAAAGAGGGAAGTGAAAACATCCAGAAAAAAATGGCTAACTGTGCACAGGAGCCTCAAAATCCCAGCAAGAAATCAAAAAAGAAGACTGTCACCCTCGAAACTTTCTATGGAGGAAAAACCCAAGGTACATAGGAAATACTGGACAAAAGTGAAACACAGGCAAAACAAAAAAAAAAAATGAAAATTGTCCACAAACCCGGGAAGAGTCTGAAATGGAGCTTATTATCAGAAAGATGGAAGCCCTCTGGAAAGAGAAGTGGGAAATGGTTCAAAAAGAAAACCAAAAAATTATATTAGAGAACCAAAAAATTACAGCTGAATGCCAAAAGATCAAAGAAGAAAATCAAGCCTTAAGGTCCAGAACTGAGCAACTGGAAACCAATGATCTTGCAAAACAGCAAGAATTAATAAAGCAAAGTCAAAAAATTCAGGAATTAGAAGAAAACATAAAATATCTCACTGACAAGGTGACAGACATGGAAAAGAGGAAGGAGACACAATCTGAGAATCATTGGTCCACCAGAGAAGCCAATAATAAACAGTAGTCTTGATATCATAATACAAGATATCATCCAAGAAAACTGCCCAGAGATTCTAGAACAAGGGGGAAATATAGGCATTGAACGAGTTCACAGAACACCCTCTAAACTAAACCCCCCAAAAGACAACTCCCAAGAATGTAATTGCCAAATTAGAAAGCTTTCAAGCAAAAGAAAAAAGCTTACAAGAAGCCAGAAAAAGACAATTAGGTATAAAGAAATGCCAATCAGTGTCACACAAGACCTTGAAATTTCCACACTGAACAACCGTAAGGCATGGAACATGATATTCAGAAAGGCAGGAGAGTTGGATCTTCAACCAAGTATCAGCTATCCATCAAAACTGATTTTGTAGATTTAAAAGAAATTTTATCATATAATGAATTATATTATTCTCTTTTCATCTTTTCATCTATTTCCCTTATTTTCTTAATATTTTCAATATCTGTCATTTCTAATAACATAATATAAACTATTACATTAAAATAATCTAATCTATTCAAACATTTCTCCCAATCACTGCATTTGTTTTATTTCCAATTCTTTTGTAATTACTAACAAAGCTTCCACTAATATTTTAATACAGCTTTTCACACAGCTTCCTGTCCTCTTAATAATGTCGAATCCTAGTAATTGGATTCCTAGGTAAATGAGCATGAATGGTTTTACAGCACTTAATGTATATTTCCATCTTGTTTTCTAAAACACAATTCACAGTTGCTCTAGCAATGTAATATTAGGCCTATTTCTCCATGTATCTATCAGCATTTAATTTCATCAAATTACCCACTCTGGTTCCTTTAACATACATTACCAGGACCAGAGTTAGATAGATTGGTCCTTAGGCAGACATAAACTGTTGCTAGGACCATAATCTTTCCCAAACCAAGTCTTTCTAGATTCAGCATTCCCAGTGGAACTTTTCCAGTGCCATAACCACTCAAGAATCCGATGTTACCTCCACAGTATGGTGAATGTTAAAGTAACATTTTTGCTTTTATTATCACACCAGAAACTATGTTTGGATTATGTATTTGCTCAGGCTTAGACCTACTGCTATCCTCATGTAAGTATATTTATGTTTTAAACATATGATTTGTCTTCTATTTGTAATCTATATTTCACTTTAAGCTGTATTCATTTCTATTATAAAATTTCTGAACAATAAAGAACTTGTACTTTCCACTTTCATTTTGTAATAAGAATTTATAAAATTTTCCTTTTCCATAGGATCTCCTGAATTATATCAGGATAATGGGCATGGAGGTCAAGAGGAGAGACTTTCCCTATGCAATTTCTGCACTTTTAAGACACATGGCCATCACTGATTAATTGTGTCACAGTCTTGGATAGAAGAATAGATGACAGTGTACCTGTCTATCTGGAAACTGAACTGGCTTATTTAGGCAGCAGCTACCAAGGACCTGGAAAATTCATGCAACACAGTGTATGTGGGAGCAGACAGTGCTGATCTTAGAGTTCACACTGATAACAAACAGTGATGTAGCACAAAGAGACTTTCTAAAGTATGAATTTTAAAATTACTCCACCCGACTCAGACCGTACTTTAGAAGATTTGATTTAGCTATTTCCTGAAGAACTCCAGGATCTTTACCAATATATCCCCAAATGGGGTCACAGAGAGTCAGACACAACTGAAATGACTAAATGAAAACAAACACAAGACAAATCATTACATATATAACATGTGATCTCTAGATGTGAGGGACCCAAATGTTTTTCACCTACCCTACATGTGGGTCATTTTCTTGAGTGGATACAAAAACTGTCATGGACTTGTCCAGCTCTTGTGCTGCTGCCTCAGTCTTCCTGAGTGTCAAGATCAGAACCAAACAAGCAATAATTACTTTGTTCTATGGTAACCCTTGACATAAGGACAATGACAATTCTCCCAAAAGGAATGACTTACATACTGAGAGGGCTAGTAGCAAACAGCAGATACCACCTAGCCATCCCAGACCCCCTTTCCAGGTTTCTGACCCTTCCTGCCTTCCACTTCCTTTCTGACTCAAGGACACTGGCCTCCTGGATGATCCATGACCAGGACTCTCCATTTCCTCACTCTGTCCCTTTCCAATGACTGTCTCTTATACTGGAGTGTCTTCCCTCCTCCCCTGGGTCTCCTGGCTTCCTTTCCATCTCAAGTCAAATTTCACCTTCTAAAAACAAGCTTTTCCTGGTCCATAAATCTGTTAGGTCCTTCCCTCTCACACGGTTCCCATCTATACTGCATTTGGCTTTTCTAGACACAGATGCTCACATGGTTTCTTCCCATAACATAGTGCAATTTTATGTCCTTCTTTTGCATCCCCACGAGGTTAGCACAGTGCTTAGCACACAGCAGTCACTTGATCAATGCTTATTTACTACATCTAAGAAATGGTAGAAGGGATTTAGGAGGAAAATTGCTGCTCTGATGAAATTACTGCAAAGGATACCTCAAGTTTAACAGGATAGAGCTTCCTTAATTCTCCTGGATTCCACCTTGGGTGAAGCTGGTCAGGTCTGGATATGGACTGCACTCACCTGACATGGGGGTCTCTGGGTCTCAGGCATCATTCTCTCTGGTTCCAAGGTCTCTCCTAGGGCTAGACTTTGGTGCTCTTCAGGGAGGAGGATACTCAAGGTGGAGAAACTTTCTCTTTGCATACCTATAAGAAATTATAGAAGATGAGGTTTCAGAGGGGATCAAAAGGCCCTCCGCCTGTCCTCAGGGGAGACTCTACCCAGTCTGAGGGGAATAGAGAGGGACAGGCTTAGAAATAAAATAGGACAGTACAGGAAAACGTTCCATCCTCACTAATTCCATCTTTGGCCTCATTCACCTCCCCTATCCTCCTACAAAGACCCAAGAGGCAGAAGGGGCTTGGGATACCAGATAGGATTAAACCAGGCAGAACTTCAATGACCCCTGACTCAGATCTCCTTCTCATACTATGGTTGGGATATAAAGGTTGGGCAAAAGTAACCCAGGGGTAAAGGTGCGGATGACACTCACTTTTGGAAAGTGATGAAGAGCCTAGATATATAGTATGGGCTGGGAGCAAGCCCAGAAGGCAGGTCTGCTCCTGGCATAACTGGCAGACGCTGGTCAAGAGGTCATATGGGGAAGATGAGGCCCAAAGAAAAGGGAAGGGGGCAGGGAGAGGTACTATCTCAGTCCTAGAGGCTACCTGAACATGCAGAATTAACATCCAGAAGCAAAAGACAATTTAAGGTTGAAGAGAAGACGCAATCACACCTAGGGGTAGAAGAACCTCCAGATCTTATCTACCTCTCCTTCCTAAATCTTGCCCTCAAACTCCACCCCAGCACTAGAACTGCACTTGGGCCACACACACCAGTCCAATCCTTGATGGTATCTCCCTTCCCCAATCTATCGACCACCTTTTCCCCTTTCTCCTTTACCATGCTCTCCAGTGTAGATTTTCTTGTGTTCTATAAGATTAGAGACATCTGTGAAAGCCTTTCCACAATGTTTATATTCAAAATGTTTCTCTTCAGTATGGATTCTCTGATGTTCAGCAAGATTGTCTTTCTCTTTCAAAACCTTTCCACACTCTTTAAATTCATGAGGTCCCTTTTTATTGTGGATTCCTTTATGTTTAGTAAGACTAGAGCTCTTGGTGAAAGTCTTTCCACACAGATTACATTCATAAGGTTTCTCACCAGTGTGGATTCTCTGATGTCCAGCAAGCTTAGAGTTCTGTGGGAAGGTCTTCCCTCCTTCATTACCTATAGAATGCATTTCTTCAGGATAACTTTTTAAATTTCTAATGAGGTCTGAACTTCACCTGGAGGCCATTTCCCTTAGGTTGTCCTGATCCTTTTGCATTTCAGGAGATTTCCAAAGGGACTGAGGAAGCTCTACCAATTCAGGAAAGCATTTGTTATATTCACTATCCTGAGGACAGTTACTCCATGAGGTCAAGTTCTTACAGGGATTTACAATTGAATGTTGTCTGAATCCCTTTCCAGTTTCATGAAATGCACAATCAGTTTGGATTTTCTTCTCTCTTGTTATCAGTCACAGATTTTTCTTAAATTGAAGTCAAAGGAAAAATCCCTCCTGAACTCATCCCCTTCCACAGAGGCTCAGCCTGGTGGTCATCTCATCACTTCAAACGTGCTGTCTGCATCTGCACAAGATAAATAAGGGTTTATACACAGAAAGACCCACACAGAGAAATGGAAGTTCCTTTCTCTGTGGCAGATAATAAACGGATTTTCATTCTATTTTCCCTCCCGTTAAGGAAGAAAACTTTTCTAACTTCATCAGGCAGAATCAGTCTTTGGATACACCATTTGGTCACATCCACGTGTGGTGGATTCAGAGATACCTGCACCTACAATCACACTGGAATTTCACCCCACTTGTGACACAGGGAGGTTCAGCATCATCATCACACTTTTCACTGGGCCCATAAGCTCAGAAGAGAGGAGTGCCCTGGCCAACTTCCCTGTAGCTAGACTAGGACTGAATCCTTGTCACTGAGCATGTTCCGTCCACAGCACTAGACAGTCTTTCCCTCACGCACTAACTTTCCACTACATGCTTCTTGTTGATACACTCATCATTCTGTCAATGTCAGCTAACCTTTCTGATGTACCAGGTCACATGGTCATTCTTGGACAATTTCATACTCTAAGCTCCAAATAGGTTTGCTCTTTTTTAATTGTTATGCGATAGTCTCCCAAGTTGTAGCCACATTTTCCTCTTTTCCAGTAGGATCTAAAGATCTGCCACTTGTTACACATATTCTAAATATTCAGATTAACATAATCATATGTTATATCTTATATTATATTCTGAATCCTTCTCTCAGGAAATGAATTTAGTTTACTAACTGATTCTCCCCTGGCTGATTCTCCTGTCCGCATGGCCCTTTTGGGGAAGGACCGGGAGCAGCCCCCTCGCCCATCCCCCAGCTGCCTCCTGACTCCAGGGCGGGGGTGGGGTGGCGTTTGGTGGGGGCGGCATTCGCTCCTCTGGGGAAGACTAAGCCCCGCCCCCCGACTCCCGGTCCTAACCAAGAGGCCTGGCCTGACACGGACACTTCCGTGTTTGTCCCTTTTCTTTTTAATTTTATTTTAAACATTATTTTATTTGGTCATTTTCAAACATTATTGATTAGAACGAAGATCATTTTCTTTTTCTCCCGCCCCACCCCCAATAGCGATGCGTGATTCCTCTGGGTATCACGTGTGTCCTCGGTCTCTTTGTCCCTTTTCAAATGATGGACAGACACAAACTCACTCACAGACCCGCGCTGGCACGCACACTCCCCGCTGCGCCCACGCACAACTATCCACCCCGCGCCTTCATTCTCCCACTCACCCAGCTGCAGACCTCCGCTCCCTCCAGCCAGCTTCTGCCGAGATCCCGACAAGCCCAGCATGCCCCAGGGCTGCCATAGGAGCAGGGGCCGAGGTGTGCGTAACGTCACGACAGGGCATTCTGGGAAATGCAGTTCTGCGCTCTCCCCTGGGTTTAGCGCCCTGGAGGGGGAGGAGCTGAACCTGTGAGAACTCCTGGGCGCCGTTCCGCGGAGGAATAACGGGGGCGATTCCTTCCCGGATGTCTCTGGGGTCCGGACTGCTACTGGCAGGCTCTGTGGCTCTTTCGGCCGCAGCCCGGGCCTGATCAGTTTTGTTACCGTCCCGGTTAGGGCTTTGGAGGGGGTATGTCTGCCCAGCCCTTGCTTCACCTGGGACTATGGAATGCTCAGCGTCCCAAACCCTTGTAGCAGCCTGATCTCTGTCCTCCTTTGAAAAGAGGTGGTACAAGACTGCCGCGTACACATACTTGGTCCCAGAAATTGGTTAAGTTGTTCTGCCAGCCCAGTTGGGTCTTCCAGCAGGTCTTTCCTCTCTCTTAGATTTCTGAGCCTCAGAGGCTCTGAGAGTGGGTCTACTGTATCCTGACCCCTGTTCTACTGGCACTTCTCTGAGTGGATACTGCGTGGCTTGTTCCCCAAAAGGGAAATTGAGCTGGTCCTCTAGTAACCCCTCAGCTTCCCTGCCACAGGAGGCCCTGGCACTGGCCCTCGTTCTATTTGGGGTGCTGATGCTCTCACAGGAGGTCCAGGAAGAGCAACTGGCGCTTAGGGAGCAGGGGGAATCAGATACAGGGAAGGGAGAGACTCTGGTGGCTCCCAAGTCTTCTCTCTCTCTTCCCTTGAGTCCTTTCCCTTCTCTGCTGCAGTAACTGTTACAGCCAATGCTCTGTTTCCTTCTGCCCTTTTCTACCTCTGGTTGCCATAAGGCAGCCTATGCTACGTCCTCATCACCTTTGAATTCTCTCTTGTTTAGTCTTATTGAGGTTGTCACAAACCATATAATAAGTAGGTTCAAATTTGGCCAGAGGGTCAGTCTTCAGACCTGCCCACTGAAAACAACAAAACTGTAAAAAAGTGTTCATACCGAGGGGAATTTTCCCAGGCTTTCCATTAGCTCCTCACGGACTATCCCTAGGAACTGTGTTCACTTCTTTCCTATGTGGATCAACGTCCTCTCGTGTGAACTTCTTCTTCCTCTGGACTGAGGCTTTGTGTCCCATGTTTCTGTCTCGATATTCCTCATCTTGCTTCTTTCAGGCACATCTTAACTTGGCAATCTCCCTAAGACTGTCCTATCTTTTACCATTTATCTCTCACTGAAAAGGGTTTTTACTTTTCAGTTGTCTGGCCCCCTACCTACCTCTATTCACTCATTACTTAGGACCTCTTCCCAAGCCCCTCAGGATGAATAGGAACTGGGGACTACTTCAGTTTCCACCCTGAAAACTGCTCTTCAGTGGGACCATACACAGGCCTCTGACAATGTCTCCACCGCAGATTCCCTGCAGATTGTTCAGGGACATTGCATTGACACTAATGGAGAAGTCCATTACTTTCGATTGTACCACCTACAGTCTTTTATCGCCCTTTGGGCATAGTTCCAAATTGCCCTCCAGAATGGTTGGATCAATTCACAACTCCACCAGCAATGAATTAGTGTCCCAACTTTGCCACATCCCCTCCAGCATTCATTACTTTCCTTTGCTATCATGTTAGCCAATCTGCTAGGTGTGAGGTGATTCCTCAGAGTTGTTTTGATTTGCATCTCTCTGATTATAAGAGATTTAGAACACTTTTTCATGTGCTTATTAATAGTTTTGATTTCTTTATCTGAAAACTGCCTATTCATGTCCCTTGCTAATTTATCAATTAGAGAATGGCTTGATTTTTGGACAATTGATTTAGATCTTTGTAAATTTGTGTAATTAGACTGTTGTCAGAGGTTTTTATGAAGATTGTTTCCTAATTTGTTGCTTCCCTTCTGATTTCAGTTACATTGATTTTGTTTGTTCAAAACTTTTTTGATTTGATGTAGTCAAAATTATTTATTTTACACTTTGTGTCTCTTTCTAAGTCTTGCTTGGTTTTAAAGTCTTTCCTTTCACAAAGATCTGACATGGATACTATTCTGTGTTCTCCTAATTTACTTATAGTTTCCTTCTTTATGTTCAATTCATTCACCCATTCTGAGTTGATCTTGGTGTAAGGTGTGAAGTGTTGACCCAAACCTAATCTCTCCCACACTGTCTTCCAATTTTCCCAGCAGTTTTTATCAAATAGTGGATTTTTTCCCAAAAGCTGGGGTCTTTGGGTTTGTCATAGACTGTCTTGCTGAGGTCATTTATGCCAAGTCTATTCCACTGATCTTCTTTTCTGTCTTTTAGCCAGTACAAAATTGTTTTGATGACCACTGCTTTATAGTATAGTTTGAGATATGGGACTGCAAGTTCTCCTTCCTTTGCAATTTTTTTCATGATTTCCCTGGATATTCTTAATCTTTTGTTCTTCCAAATGAACTTAGTTGTGGTTTTTTTCTAATTCAGTAAAGAAGTTTTTTGGTAGTTTCATGGGTATGTCACTAAATAAGTAAATTAATTTGGGTAAGATTTTCATTTTTATTATGTTAGCTCATCCCACCCATGAGCAATCAATGTTTTTCCAATTGTTTAGATCTAGTTTTAACTGCGTGGAGAGTGTTTTGTAGTTGTGTTCATATACTTCCTGTGTTTGTCTCGGCAAATAGATTCCTAAGTTTTTATATTGTCTAAGGTGATTTTAAATGGTATTTCTCTTTCTAATTCTTGCTGCTGAAATGGGTTGGAGATACATAGAAATGCTGATGACTCATGTGGGTTTATTTTGTATCCTGCAACTTTGCTAAAGTTGTTGATTATTTCGACTAGCTTTTTGGTTGATTTTCTAGGACTCCTTAAGTAGACCATCATATCATCTGCAAAGAGTGATAGCTTTGTCTCCTCATTGCCTGTTGTAATACCTTCAATTTCTTTTTCTTCTCTAATTGATACTGCTAGTGTTTCCAGTATAATGTTAAATAATAGAGGTGATAATGGGCATCCTTGTTTTACTCCTGATCTTATTGGGAAGGCTTCTAGTTTATCCCCATTGCAGATGATGTTTGCTGATGGTGTTAGATATATATACTGTTTATTATTTTTAGGAAAGGCCCTTCTATTCCTATACTTTCTAGTGTTTTCAATAGGAATGGGTGTTGTATTTTATCAAAGGCTTTTTCTGCATCTATTAAGATAATCATGTGATTTTTGTCAGTTTGCTTGTTAATATGGTCAATTATGTGGATGGTTTTCCTAATTTTGAACCATCCTTGCATTCCTGGTATGAATCCTGACTGGTCATAGTGGGTGACTCTTGTGATGACTTGCTGGAGTCTTTTTGCTAGTATCTATCCTATTTAAGATTTTTGCATCTATATTCATTAGGGAGATTGGTCTATAGATTTCTTTCTCTGTTTTTGACCTGCCTGGATTTGGGATCAGTACCATGTTTGTGTCATAAAATGAATTTGGTAGAACTTCTTGACTTATTCTGTCAAATAGTTTGTTTAATATTGGGATTAGTTATTCTTTGAATATTTGATAGAATTCATTTGTTAATCCATCTGGACCTGGGGATTTTTTCTTAGAGAGTTCTTTGATGGCTTGTTCAATTTCTTTTTCTGATATGGGGTTGTGTAGGTATTCTATTTCTTCCTCTTTTAGTCTAGGCAATTCATATTTTTGTAAGTCTTGTAAAGATTAAAATTTAGGGGAGATCGGGAGACTGAGGCCGGTAGAAATTAGTTTCTCTCTGCAAGGAGTATTATATTTTTTAGAGGTTTATTAAAGGTTAAAGATTAAAGAATATACAAGTAAGAAACATGTGCCTAGGCCAGAGGCCTAGACAAAATAACCTCACATCACGCAAGAGACCACCTGCTCCAAAACAGAAGTCCAAAAAGAGCCGAGAGAGAGAGAGGGAGAGAGAAAGGGGAGAGAAGGGAATAGGGCTTAAATACCCCTTCTGTTTAGGCTGGGCCAAAAGGCCCAAGCCCTTAGATAGCTGGGGCAAAGAAAGGAGATCAGTTCCTATTACTCACGTGACCAAAATGGAGAAACAGTCTCAGGGGCCTCCACCTCCAGCTTCCTTCAGAGCCGACTCTCCAAGCACCACCTCTCCAACCAACCACCCAAGTCCTTAGACCCCTCTATCTTTAAGGAAACCATCCAAGTTCCCTCCCCTCAGTTCTCACATCTACCAATCACTGTCCATGTCTTCCCTGTGCCAATGGTGGCTCTAGCTTAACCCAGGACCGCCCAGAGGTCTGTGGCTTTGCACATGTCTGTTGAAGGTCATATTCTCAATAATTAAATCTTGATCCTTTGCTGCAGCCCTTCCTAAATCCTGTTAGGACTGAGTGGGGTGGAAATTGTATTTTCCAAGACCTGGTTCTGTCATTCCAAGTATCTCTATTGTATCAATTCTAAAATCAATCATGACTCAAAGAAATTCCTGTTCTATGCTTAAGCATAGGTCAAAGCCCTTTCCACTGTTCAGCAAAAGGTTTCTGTCCTAAAGTAATCTTAAGAAGGGAGGAGGAGGAACCTCCCATGCCAATGGGGTTCACATTCCAATAGAGTTCCCACTATCAATAGGAAATTTTTCAAGTATGAAATTTCCCAATGGTGAAATTTCCAACATTTATAAGTCTAAGAAATTTTAAGGTTTACAGTATTCATCCATATCACCTAGTTTGCCATATTTGTTGCCATATAATTGGGCATAGTAGTTTTTAATGATTGCCTTAATTTCCTCTTCATTAGAGGTCAGGTCTCCCTTTTCATCTTGGATACTGTCAATTTGGCTTATTTCTTTCCTTTTTTGAATTAGACTGACTAGTCCTTTGTCAATTTTATTTGTTTTTTCAAAGTACCAGCTTCTAGTCTTATTTATTAGATCAATAGTTCTTTGACTTTCAATTTAATTAATTTCTCCTTTGAGTTTTAGGATCTCTAATTTAGTCTTCATCTGAGGATTTTTAATTTGTTCACTTTCTAATTTTTTAATTTGCACGCCCAATTCATTGACCTCTGCCCTTCTTAATTTGTTAATATATGAACTCAAGGATATAAATTGCCCCCTGAGTACTGCTTTGGCTGCATCCCATAGGTTTTGAAAGGATGTCTCATCATTGTCATTTTCTTCAATGACGTTATTAATTGTTTCTACGATTTGTTCTTTAACTAACTGGTTTTGGAGAATTGTATTGTTTAATTTTCAATTAATTTTTGATTTACCTCTCCATGTTCCCTTACTAATTATTATTTTCATTGCATTGGGATCTGAGAAAGTTGCATTTATTATTTCTGCTCTTTTGCACTTATTTGCAATGTTTTTATGCCCTAATACATGGTCAATTTTTGTGAATGTACCATGTGCTGCAGAAAAGAAGGTATATTCCTTTTTGTCCCTATTTATTTTTCTCCACATGTCTACTAACTAATTTTTCTAACATTTCATTCACTTCTCTTACCTCTTTCTTATTTATTTTTTGGTTTGATTTATCTAGTTCAGATAGAGGAAGGTTACAGTCTCCCACTAGTATAGTTTTTCTATCTATTTCGTCCTGGAGTTCGTCTAGTTTCTCCTTTAGAAATTTGGATGCTATGCCATTTGGTGCATACATGTTGAGGACAGATATTTCCTCATTGTCTATACTGCCTTTTATCAGGATGTAATTAACGTCCATATCTCTTTTAACTAGATTTATTTTTACTTTGGCTTTGTCAGATATCATGATTGTGACTCCTGCCTTCTTTTTATTAGTTGAAGCACAATAGATTTGCCTCCACCCTCTTACTTTCACCCTATGTGTATCTACCTTCCTCATGTGTGTTTCTTGTAGACAGCATATGGTAGGGTTTTGGATTCTAATCCACTCTGCTATTCGCTTGTGTTTTATGGGTGAGTTCATTCCATTCACATTAAGAGTTATGATTACTAGCTGTGTATTACCCAGCATTTTGATTTCTACTCCTGCTCATGCCTTTTCTTCTTTCACTATTTCCATCCACATCACTGTTTGTTGTTAATCAGTCCCCCTAGTTCCCACCCTTATTTTACTTCCATTTCAACCCCCCTTATTTTCCCTGTAGTCTTTCTAAAATTAACCCCCGCCCCCTCCCTCCCTTGTACTGCTTCCCTCCCCACCACTCCGTTTGTTACCCTTCTACTCCCTTATTGGGTGCAAATCTATTCTCTGCCCCCATTGGATTGGATTATTTTTCCCTCTTTGAGTCAATTTCAAAGCACATAAAAGTTGAGTATTTCCTATCTCCAACCTCTTTACCCTTCCAGTGTATTGATGTTCTCCCCTCCTCCCATGATCTTCTTTGTGACATATAAATTTGTCCCCTTTTGTTTCTTTTCCCATTTCTTTTAATATTAACCCATTTTAAGCTCTAGTTATATATACATATACATATATGTATATATATGCATACTCATGTGTATGTATTTATGCATGTATATATCTATATACCTATTTATGTCTTATCCTTTCATCCTATACAGTTTGTCACTGTTCCCTCTAAGTGTACTTCTTTTTGCTGCCCAGGTAATAACAACAGTTTTTAAGAGTTCCCAATGCCTCTTTTCTTATAAGGATACATATTATTTTAACTTATTGAGTCTCTTAAATTTTTTTTGTTTTGTTTTTCTTTTTTCCCTCTTTTTTAGTTACCTTTTGATGATTCTCTCGAGTTCTGTGCTTGGACATCAACTTTTCTGTTCAAGTCTGGTCTTTTCTTTACGAATTCTTGAAAGTCTTCTATTTTGTTGAATGACCATACTTTCCCCTGTAAGAATATAGTCAGTTTTCATGGGTATTTTATTCTTGGCTGTAGGCCTAGTTCCCTTGCTTTCCAGAATATCATATTCCATGCCTTTCGGTCCTTCAGTGTGGATGCAGACATATCCTGTGTTATCCTCACCATGTTTCCATGGTATCTGAATGGCTTCTTCTTGGCAGCTTGTAATACCTGTTCTTTCATCTGATTGTTTTTGAATTTGGCTATAACATTTCTTGGTGTTGTCAGTTGGGGATTAAATATAGGGGGTGATCTGTGGATTCTTTCAATTTCCACTTTCCCCTCTTGTTCTAGGATCTCAGGACAGTTTTCCTGGATAATTTCCTCTAGTATTATGTCCAGGCTTTTTCTTTTGTTGTGGTCTTCTGGTAGTCCAATTATTCTTAAATTGTCTCTTCTTGAACAATTTTCTAAATCGTCTGTTTTGTGAATGAGATGCTTCACATTTTCCTCAATTTTTTCATTCTTATTGTTTTGTTTTTTAGTGTTCTGCTGCCTTGGGAGGTCACTTGATTCTAGTTGTTTTACTCTGGTTCTTAAAGATTGGATTTCATCCCTGGCTTTTTGGTCATGAGACCTTCTTTTATAACCGAAATATGAAAAGTGAATCAAACTCTTTCTCTGTTAATCAGCAATTTTTAAGTTAATCAATCAAAAACTGAATTATCCCTACTTAGTACCTTAGCAGTCACTAAATATGAGATTTCACAAGTCACTTGCTACAGTGAGTGACAATTCCAGAGACCACTGCTGTGCAGTGTTTGCCAAATTGAAAAACTACAATTGGTTCCCGTTAAGTAGGGAAGGGACAGGAAGTCAAGTGGAAAAAGGACTATTAAAAGTCTTGAACTTCTTTTCCAAGAGTCTTCTCTTTTGCAGTTCCTCTTTGGAGATTGAATTGGTGAGCCGGACTGAAGGAGATTTTTTTCCCTACATCCTGTGTTGGCTTGCTGGGTAAATGTCTGGCCTTCCATTCCTGGCTTTTGGAGAGATTGGTTCCAGAAAGTCCTGCCTTGGCTTTGGAGGGGCCATTGCATCGGTGGAACCCTGGCTGAAGACACTACTGGGACTTCTGGTTGAGGATTAACAGGCAAATCCACATGGAGACAGAGTCTTGTGGAAGCCCTGCTGGAACTGAGCCTGGTTTCTCAGGAGAAGGCCTGGTAGGCTCATTAGAATCAGTCTCTTTATCTACATTTTTCAACTTTCACTTTTTCCACCTCTAAATAAAGCTGCTAAAAGTCATTTTGACTTAAGCTGTAATATTTTTAAATAGGCAACCACAATATTACTTGAGAACTATCATACTGGCATCAAAACCTAACTTTTAAATTCTTACACAAAGAAACAGCCAAGTTTTCCATACAAGTACAAAAATAGAATAAGAAGAATAGTCATGCCCTTCAAAGGATAAAGACACTCAGCAACGCTGTTCATTGGTTAGGTCAACTAGTTGGCAACCATTATTTGGTGAAAGAAATGTTCTGACCATGACCTAAGAGTCACTTGATGGTTTTCAGGGAGAGAAGGATGTTCTCTGGGCCTACTCCAGATAAGGGCGGGTGGTGTTGGATAATACCATATCTGGTTATGGAACTAAAGTCAAAGCTAGTGGTGTATACCTGATCACAAGTTAGGGTGCATGATATATCAGCTCCAAAGGGTGGGGCTGACTCTAAAGCTTATGCTAAAGCAGTTTAAAACTTTGATAAAATGTTCAGAAAAAGCTTTCTAAAATCATGACTTATATTATCTTAGAATTACAATTACGATTATTTTAAGACTACTACTAACATTACAATCTAATAATTGTATAAGGGGTAGGGGTCTTTTCTCACTCACAGTTGTTGATTTGGGTTTTTGTTTTCAGGTTGTGGTTTTATGTGGTTATTTGCTTAACAAAAATAAATAATATAACCACATAATTGACTAATAAACAAATAACAGAACCACATGATTATCTCAATAGATGCAGAAAAAGCCTTTGACAAAATACAACATCCATTTCCATTAAAAACACTAGAAAATATAGGAACATAAGGGCCTTTCCTTAGAATAATGAACAGTATTCATTTAAAATCATCACCAATTATCATCTGTAATAGCGATAAGTTGACAGCCTTCCCAATAAGATCAGGAGTGAAGCAAGGATGCCCATTATCACCACTGTTATTTCATATTTTACTAGAAACACTAGCTATAGTAATTAGAGAAGAGAAAGAAATCGAAGGGATTAAAGTAGGCAATGAGGAAACTAAACTATTACTCTTTGCAGATGATATGATGGTATGCCTAGAGAACTTGTGAAAATCAACTAAAATCTAGTGGAAATTGTTAATAATTTTAGCAAAGTTGCAGGATTCAAAATAAATGCCCATAAATCAACAACATTTCTATTTATTTCCAATAAAAATCAGTAGCAAGAGTTAGAAAGAGAAACTCCATTTAAAATCACTCCAGATAATATGACATATTTGGGAATTTGTCTGCCAAGACAAACTCAGGAATTATATGAGCACAACTATAAAACAATTTTCACAGAAATAAAACTAGATCTAAACAATTGGAAATACATTAATTGTTCATGGAGAGGATAAACCAATATAATAAAAATGACAGTACTACCTAAACTGTGATATTTAAAATAGTTAATGTCATAAACTGTAGTGAGTAAAATAGTGGAAGATATAAATTGTAGTAGATATAAGAGTGGGTGAGTAAATTGTGACCGCAGAAAATATGTTTTCACTACTAGTATCTTGTTTTTAAATCAATTATAAGGTGGTCACCAGGAAAATATTCCCAATTATGAATATACCCAAGTCAACTGGGTTTTATAGAGAATTTAATTAATAATACAATGAGGAATCAAAGAAAGAGAGAGAGAGAAAAAGTAAATAAATGAGAAAAGAATAGGCTGGCCCAGGCAGCCCTGGCCAACCCAGGCCTAAGCCCGAAAAGAAAAGATCAGTCATTCAGTTATCACTCACCAGAAGATCTATTCAAGTGAGGATTCAGGGGGACAGAGTCTCTCCAGAGGGAGTTCCCCAAGCAAGGATTCTAGTGACACCAGGCCAGCTCCATCTCAGCTGACTTCACCAGCTCAATCCTCAATCTGAATGTTTCAGAATGAGTCCCTTGAGCTCCTATCTGAGCTCCTATTTAAAGGGCAATTTTCTCCTATGTCACCTCCCCTAAGTCCTTACATCTACCAATCACAGTAGACATTTTCCAAAGGACAGCCCATTCTTAGTCCACACCTAAGAAGGTGTGGATTTTTGAGTAATTCACACCAGGAAAGCTCTGAGTACGTTTCCCAGTTCTTTGTTCCTTGTAAATTCACAAGTTGCCTGACTTTTGTAGGTACTTAGCACCCTCTTGTATTAATTCTAAAAATAGGCATGGCTTAAGTATGGGTGTAAGTATTTTTCATTGTTTCAGCAAGGAGTTTTCTCCCCTAAAGCAGGTTTAAGTACAGGTGGAGTAGAGGTCTTCACATTTTTTGATCTAAGTAGAGTTCTCACTGTCCATATGGGGAATAATCCCAATAGGGAATTGTCCCAATGGAGAATTCCCCAATGGGGAATTTTTAAACATTCATAAGTCTGAGAAATTTCAAGATTCACAGAAAACACTTTGTATAGAATTAGAAAAATTATAACAAAGTTCATTTGGAAGAACAAAAGATCCAGAATATCAAGGGAACTAATGAAAAAAAAAAGTGAAGGATGGAGGCAAAACAGTACCAGATGTTAAACTGCACTTTAAAATGGTGATCATCAACACAGTATGGTATTGGTTAAGAGATAGAAGGATGGATCAGTGGAATAGACTTTGGTTAAATGACCTCAGCAATATAGTGTTTGGTAAACCCAAAGATCCCAGCTTTGGGGATATGATCTCACCTCACACATAGTAGATTGACCAATATGACAGTAAAGGAAAATAATAAATGTTGGAAGGGTTGTGGCAAAACCGGGACACTCATGAATTGCTGGTGGAGTTGTGAATTGATCCTACCATTCTGGAAGGCAATTTGGAATTATGCCCAAAGGGCTTTAAAAGAATGCAACCCCTTTGATACAGCAATACCACTACTAGGTTTGTACCCTAAAGAGATAATAAGGAAAAATGTTTGTACAAAAGTATTCATAGCCATGCTCCTTGTGGTGGCAAAAAATTGGAAAATGAAAGGTTATCACTCGATTGGGGAGTTGCTGAAGAAATTGTGGTATATGATGGTGATGGAATACTACTGTGCTATAAGGAATGCTGAGTTGGAGAATTTCTACATGAACTGGGAGAACCTCAAGGAACTGATGCGGAGTGAAATGAGCAGAACATTATCTACAGAAAGTGAAACATTGTGGAATAATACAATGTAATGGACTTTGCTAATATAAGACTATCCCAAGGGGCTTATGAGAAAGAATGCTTTCCACATTAAGAGAAACTGTGGGAGTAGATACACAGAAGAAAAACAAATGACTCATCATTTATATATGTGATATATAATTTGGTAACTTGGATTTTAATGCAAAAATGAATAATATGGAAATAGGTATAAGTGAAAACATTTGTATAACCCATTGAAAATGTTTATGGGAGCTGGGGAAAGGGAGAGGAGGGAAAGAAAATTAAATATGTAAACATGGAAAAATATTTTTAAATAATACATAAACAATATAGGGGGAATCTGGGTAGCTTAATGAATTGAATTGAGAGCCAGGCCTAGAGGTGGGAGGTCCAAGTTTCAAATCTGACTTCAGACACTTCCCAGCTGTGTGACCCTGGGCAAGTTACTTAACCCCCATTGCCTAGCCCTTGCCACTCTTTTGCCTTAGAACCAATACACGGTATTGATTCTAAGATGGAAGGTAAGGGTTTTAAAAATAAATAACAAACAATATGGAAGTGAAATTTTAAAAGAAGTATAAAACTATAGCTCACAGACCCTAATTCTGCCTGGTCTAGCAAGTGTATCCTTATTCCTCCTTCACTCTTTCCTCAAATTTCAGGCCACATAATAGGAATGGAATGGAAGGAAATAAGCATTTCAAAATACTTGCTCTATGTATGTTTCTGTGTAAAGGAGTTCGTAATCTATCTGCCAGGAAGTTGGTCAAATCCTTCCTCCATTCTTTACTCATGACCTGACTTGTAAACTATGATGAGAATCTTGGGCTTGTCAGTGTCTCAGGTCCATTGTGAGGTTTCATTATTATTGTATGTGAAAGTCTCTTCTAAAATCAGCCATCTTGCAGATATGTTGAAATAGTGTATCCAAAGACTGGTTCTGCTTTTTAAGTTGGAAAACTCCTTTTTGCCTGTGGAAATAGAATAAAAATCAGTTTACTTTCTCCCATCAGAGGAAAGAACTTATATTTCTGTGTGTGTGTGTGTGTTCATGTTCTCCTTCCTTCTATGTTTATGTCATTATTTGTTTTCTTCAGAATCAGAGACTACTTCTGTAGTGAAGATGTTTACAAAGTTGAGTCTTTTTGTGGATAGATGTGGTCCCAAAGATGCATGAGTGAGGATGCCCATGATTTCATTTTTAAGAGAAATCTGTGATTCTAATATCAAGGTAAATAAAAATTCAAAGGGTGATTGTGAATGTGATGAGACTGCAGCAGAGAACTGCAGCCAACATTCACTCCTAAATCAATATACAAAATTGGCTTCAGGAAATGACTGTTGTCAGGATAATGAATACAGAAAATGCTTTCCTGAAGAAGTACGACTTGTTCAGTCACCTGAGAAAATTCTGGAAATGCCATGTATGAAGGTAACCTAGGGGGAATGGACTTTGGTTTGGGTTTAGTCCTCATTAGACATCCAAAAAGTAAACATGTAAAGATGATTTCTGTGAGTGATAAAGATGGGAGACACTTCAGTCAGAAGTCTGATCTTGGTTCACATTGAATAATCCAGTCTGGAGAGAAACCTTATGACTGTAAACATTGTGGAAAGGCTTTCACAGTGAGGGACAATCTTGTTGCACATCAGAGAATTCACATTGGAGAGAAAACTTATGAATGTAAACAGTGTGGAAACGCTTTTACATGGAAGGTCTCTCTTGCCAGACATCAGAGAATTCACACAGGAGAGAAACCTTATGGATGTAAACATTGTGGAAAGGCTTTCACACAGATGGGCCATCTTGCCAGACATCAGACAATCCACACTAGAGAGAAACCTTATGAATGTAAACAATGTGGAAAGGCTTTCACAAGTAGGTACCATCTTCCCAGACATCAGGGAATCCACACTGGAGAGAAATCTTGTTAATGTAAACAGTGTGAAAAGGCTTTCACACAGAGGGGGCATCTTGCTGCACATTGGAGAATCCACTCTAAAGAGAAACCTTATGAATGTAAGTAGCATGGAAAGGTGTTTATTTGGAAGGTCTCTCTTGCTGCACATCAGAGAATCCACTCTGGAGAGAACCTTTATGAATGTAAACAGTGTGGAAAGACTTTCACAGAGAGGGGCAGTCTTGCCAGACACCAGACAATCCACACTGGAAAGAAAACTTATGAATGTAAACTGTGTAGAAAGGCTTTCAAAAGTAGGTACCACCTTCCCAGACATCAGATAATCCACTCTGGAAAGAAATCTTATGAATGTAAGCAATGTGGAAAGGCTTTCATGAGTAGGTACCATCTTCCCAGACATCAGGGAATCCACACTGGAGAGAAATCTTGTTAATGTAAACAGTGTGAAAAGGCTTTCACACAGAGGGGGCATCTTGCTGCACATCGGAGAATCCACTCTGGAGGAAATAGAAAAGAAAAGAAAGCAAAACCAATATTTTGCTAGGCGCATTGACAGAAAGCCAAATTAGGGGCAGTCCCTTTTGGCATAAATGTGTACATTTTACAAAAAATATTCAATCAAAGTTCAGTTCAATCAACCATATCCAAAGTTCATTCTTGATCTTCTTATTTTTTTTTTAAACCCTTACCTTCCGTCTTGGAGTCAATACTGTGTATTGGCTCCAAGGCATAAGAGTGGTAAGGACTAGGCAATGGGGGTCAAGTGACTTGCCCAGGGTCACACAGCTGGGAAGTGTCTGAGGCCAGATTTGAACCTAGGACCTCCTGTCTCTAGGGCTAGCTCTCAATCCACTGAGTTACCCAGCTGCCCCCGTATTCTTGATCTTCTTGATGAAGTGTAGGTTTTCCGGTATCTTTCTGCAACAATTCATTCTCTGGATTTAAGAGTTTCAAACTTCTTTCCTGAAGATATTTTCTCAAACAAAATCAAAATCTTTGAATTTTATAAAAATATAATCTCAAACAAAAAATCAAAATTCTTAGATTTTAAATTGAAATACAATACTTTATGCTGGAGATAAAAATCAGTATCTCCAATTCACCAGGAAAGGCATTTTGCTATAGCACAAACTTCAAAGACTGTTCCACAGAGGAACCCTCATTAAGCCCCAAATTTCATACTGTGCAAAAAATACTGCAATGATAAGGATTTTTTCTCTGAAATCCTAATGCTTGTCATTCTTCCTCACTATTTGTTGGTGTTCGTCTATTAAAGTTTTTTTAGCCATTGCCTAGTGAATTGGCACTTGCTTGTTTCCTGTTTTCTGCTGGCATATTTAGATCTTACCAAAGAAACAAAATAAGAGTGCATGGGGAAGATGTGGAAGGTATAGGGAACCTGATCCCTATAGCAGTGGAAAAAATATCTGCATAGCTTTACTGTAAAAGTTAAAATTTAAAACTCAATAACAATATTATATTTTAAGAGATTTATTATTGATCATTAGAAATCAAGGAATAAAGAAAATACAAAATAAGGATCTCGTGCCCATGGCTGGTTAGCCATTTTTTAGTCAACCCCACTCACCACCAATGCTGATACTACATCAGAGAGAGGAGAAGCCTCAATGTCCATGCCCTTTATCCTCTGTCTATAGGAAGTATGTAATAACAGGAAGTCAGTGGGCTCTTGGGATATACAGTTCTTTTTTAGGGTAACAGATTTTCAATTATAAATTCACCCCCGAGACCCATGGAAGGCTAGATTCTCCAGTGGGTCTTGTAAACATACCAAGTTTGAAATTATAATAATTTGAGGATATGAGGAAAAGAGAAGAAAACCAATAATTGCTAGGCACATTGAGAAAAAGCCAGTTAGGGGGAAGTCCCCTTTAATCAGAAGAGTATACATTCAAACTAAATGTTCAATCAACCTTCAGTTCAATCAAACATGTGGGGTTTTCCCCCTGAAGAGGGTGTTGAAAAACACAGGGATTGTTTAGGGATGCATGGCTGAGTTATGAGGTATATGAATCAATTGGCAAGAGAAATAAAAAATATTTTTAAAAATTGAAATTAAAAAAATAAGTTCTGGATGAAATTTCCAAATGTGTGCATTGGGCTCCATCCGTTGTGTCCCTTACCTATCTCTTGGGAGTGTAACAGTTAAATTAGTCTCTAGTAGTAAAAGTATTATATTTTTAGAGGTTTATTAAAGATTATTAGAAATCAAGGATACAAAATAATAAGCCACATGCCCAGGGCTGATCAGCTCATTCACAGCCTACTTACAACATGTTGCAATCTCTGAGTAGAGGAAGATAGAGCCCGAAGTAGGCAGAGAGCCCTTTAAATAATAATTTGTGATCTCGCACTTGGGTGAGGACTCAGGTGAGATTATAAGGAATTCTGGGAACTACTAAGGACTTCTGGGGATAGAAGTCTGGATTTCCAATCTCCATTTTTATATTCTTCCATTTGATCATTATTGGGAAAGCAGTTTCCCCAAAAGGATCATGAAAACATAACCAACTTAAAGATTACAATAATTTGAGGATAAGAGGAAAAAAAGAACAAAACCAATAATTGCTAGATGCATTGACAAAAAGCCAGTTGCGGGCAGTTCCCTTTGGCATGAAAGTATACATACAAATAAATGTTCAATCAACCACACCCAATGTTCATTCTTGATCTTCTCTTGCAGCTTGTGGTCTGGAGGCATCTTCATGGTATCTTTTCTCCAAACACTTCAGTTTCTGGATTCAGAGAGGTAGCATGTCTCTTAACCTAAAATTTTTCTCAAAAGGAGGGTAGCAGAATGCATGAGAAAGCAGAACCAGACAACTTGTTGTTTATAAAAAGAGCCTTGACAGTGTGGGAGAGATTAGGTGTGGATCAACACCTCACAGCCTACACCAAGATAAATTCAGAATGGGTGAATGACATGAACATAAAGAAGGAAACTATAAATAAATTAGGTGAACACAGAATAGTATACCTGTCAGACCTTTGGGAAGGGAAAGATTTTAAAACCAAACAAGACTTAGAAAGAGTCACAAAATGTAAAATAAATAATTTTGACTACATCAAATTAAAAAGTTTTTGTACAAGCAAAACCAATCTAACTAAAATCAGAAGGGAAACAACAAATTGGGGAACAATCTTCATAAAAACCTCTGACAAAGGTTTAATTACTCAAATTTACAAAGAGCTAAATCAATTGTACATAAAATCAAGTCGTCGTCCAATTGATAAATGGGCTAGGGACATGAACAGGCAGTTATCAGCCAAGAAAATCAAAACTATTAATAATCACATGAAAAAGTGTCCTACATCTCTTATAATCAGAGATACGCAAATCAAAACAACTCTGAGGTATTACCTCACACCTAGCAGATTGGCTAACATAACAGGTATGGAAAGTAATGAATGCTGGAGGGGATGTGGCAAAGTAGGGACATTAATTCATTGTTGGTGGAGTTGTGAGTTGATCCAACCATTCAGGATGGCAATTTGGAACTATGCCCAAAGGGCTCTAAAAGACCGTCTGCCCTTTGATCCAGCCATAGCACTACTGGGCTTGTACCCCAAAGAGATAATAAGGAAAAAGACCTGTACAAGAATATTCATAGCTGCACTCTTTGTGGTGGCCAGAAATTGGAAAATGAGGGGATGTCCTTCGGTTGGGGAATGGCTGAACAAATTGTGGTATATGTTGGTGAAGGAATACTATTGTGCTCAAAGGAATAATAAAGTGTAGGAATTCCATGGAGACTGGAACAACCTCCAGGAAGTGATGCAGAGTGAAAGGAGCAGAACCAGGAAATTATTATACACAGAGACTGATACATTGTGGTACAATCAAAGGTAATGGACTTCTCCATTAGTGGCAATACAGTGTCCCTGAACAATCTGCAGGGATCTAAAAAACACTATCCACAAGCAGAGGACAAACTGTGGGAGTGAAAACACCGAGGAAAAGCAACTGCTTGACTACAGGAGTGGAGGGGATATGACTGAGGAGAGACTCTAAATGAACACTCTAATGCAAATACCAACAACACGGAAATGGATTCGAGTCAAGAACACATGTGATACCCAGTGGAATTACGCGTGGGCTATGGGAGAGGTGGGGGGGGCAGGGAAGAAAAGAAAATGATCTTTGTTTCCAATGAATAATATTTGGAAATGAACAAATAAAAATTAAAAAAAATCAAAAATTAAAAAAAAGGGCCTTGACAGAAAGATTCTTAAAGCATTCAATCAAAGGATGGGATTCTGGAATTCCTTCTGCATCTATGCTCCTAAGATCACCATATTGTGTGATGGGGATCCTTTGGACCCCAGGAGAAGCTGCAGAAGTATAGCCTGAAGTGATCCTTGAAAGAGGCAAAAGAGCCCTTTACACAATCCAAAGTGACAGCTCCTGTTTTTTATTGTTGCCAAGATCTGGAAACGAAGATGATGCCCATATAATGGGAAATGACTGAACAGATGATAGACTGAGAATATACTAGAAGATTATGGAGCCATAAGAAATAATAAAGGGCAGAGTGTCAGAGAATCCTGGGGAAAGTTGTTTGAAATGATGTAGAGAGAAGGGAGCAGAGCCAGGAGAAGAATCTATACTGTAGCAACACTGATCAGTGTAATGAACACCCATGAGTCCAGAGCAGTAATTCCCCGTATCTTTTGTCCTTGAAACTTGTTTCAGGAACAAAATTAAATCATGTTAGGATTGTAGATGGCTCTATTGAATGGTCCCCTTTTGTTAAGTGAGAAATGCCCATATTTTGATTTAGAACCAAAATGCAGTGAAAATATTCTCTCACACATAGATGGCATAAAAAGTGATGGGAGAATTTTAGAGTCTCTTAATAAAAGATGGAAATTTATTACTCTTCTTAGCCAGAAAATCAATTAACAAAATAAATGGTTTGTTTCTCTACCAAAAATGGAATTTTCTATGGGCTATTAACAGGTAGCGTGTTAAATGGTAAATATACTTGTAGCTCAGTTACATACATGGCTTTTTGTTCCTTCAGTCTTTATATATACAAAGTGACCTTTGCAAGGAAATGCTTTTTCAGACATAACTTTCTAATGACTACCAGTGGCACACTGGCTATGTACTCAGAGAAACTATGGAATGGCCTGGATTGCCAACCAGTTCCTTTGAAACTCAGCTTGACAGAAGAATAGCAACAGAAGCAGAAGACAAGTTCAGATGAGAAGTAGGCTTTACCCTGCAATGAGAGACAGTGTGAGGTCTATGTTTGTAGAATGTCTGTGACTGTCCAAGATGGTTTCAAATGGCTTGTAATGAGGTTACCTCGTGTTGTTGAAAGAGCTGCCTGTCTCCTCTGCAGTGGAAAATTGTGAACATTTGTAACATCTTGATGTGGTGATGATAAGCAGTGGGGAGAAGAGATTACCAGGTAACCTTGGAATGAGGCAGCTTCTCTGGTGCAGTGTTCAGCAGGTGAATGAGGGAACAGGTTTCCCTGTTGGGGAAACACCACATTGAGGAGAGATTGAGAAAACAAGCTATATGTGGTACTTGGTTATTGTTGTACTTGAAGGGATAGTTGTTTGATGTAGTCCCTGAAGGAACACCAAGGTCATTTTATGCCCAATTATGGTGGTTTGGAATCACTGCACAAAGAAACCTGTTAGACTTCCAATATGCATATGCTTGTTGTCCCAGAAGGGAAAATATATTGGTAACTAACCTGGGCAGTTCTTTACTGCATGAGGTGCCATTAAAGGATTTCAAGCCAGAACCCTTGGACATTGTCATGAACTTCTAAAAATTTCATGAACCACTAAAAGGACATGGTGCAAGAAAACCAATGCAGAGCCATGCCGTTTACTTCCTTAGAGAAGGATGATGGATTGAATATAGAGTATGAGAAATAATTTATGATAAATAATGAAATAACTTGAATATTGAGGCTATGTGTAGCAAACGCCATATCCTTGGATCCTAAAAGAAGAAAATTTGCATAAACCTTCCAAATTTGCTACAAGATAGTTAAAAAGAGTAACCTATTTCAAATATAAAATTTCCCAAGATTAGCTATGTGTAGGATTTCAGGTATATACATATGGAAAATGTGGTTGATGTATTGATATTATATTATACTTGGCCAGACAGCCCAAAGCCACAGATGAATGTATATTCCATATGAAATGCATATCTAAGGCTGAAGGTGCAAGGATACGGTGTTTTGACACCCTCATGCACAAGTTGGCCTGGTACCAAAGTTCCAACCATGTATCTGTTGTTATATTTAAAATGGTTGAAGGTCTTAAACTGTAACCTTTAAAAGAGTGATGTTGCAAACTGTAGTGAGTTAAATGGTGGAAGATATAAATTGTGATAGATATAAGAGAGGGTGAGTAAATTTGACCACAGAAAATATGTTTCACTACAGTGTCTTGGTTTTTAAATCAAATATAAGGTGGTCACCAGGGAAATATTCCCAATTATTCAAATACCCAAGTCAACTGAGTTTTATAGAGATTTTAATTAATATAAATGTGGAATTAAAGAAAAGAGAGAAAGAGAGAAAAAGGAAATAAGTATGAAGGGCCTTAAGCCAACATGGCCTAGACCTGAGTCTTAAGAGAGAGAGATCAGTCAGTCAGTCTTTTAACACTCACCACAAGGTCTGTCTAAGCAAGGATTCTAGTGACCACAGGCCAGCTCCATCCCTTCTGACTTCACCAGAGAGAGTTCCAGCCAGAGTCCTCCTTAAAGAGCCTTCCAGCCAGAGACTGTTTTAAAGGGCCTCTCTCCAGAGCCTCCAGAGGGACAGAGTCCCCTCAGAGGAGCTCCAGCAAGACCTCCTTAGAGATTGTCCTCCAAGAGCTTCCCTTCTCTAGAGCCTCTCTCAAGAGATTCTTCCCAAGCGATCCTCATAAGAGCTTTCTCCAAAAGGATTGTCTTCTCAAGAGATTCTGCTTTTTCTTATATAGGGGTTTTTCTCCTATGTCACCTCCCCTAAGTCCTTACATTGACCAATCACTGTAGACGTTTTCCAAAGGACTGCCCATCTGAATTCCAGCTAAGTCAACTAATCCCCTCAGTAAGTCTGAACCAGTGAAAACAGAGCTGAGTCAACTAATCTCATTAAGAGAAAACTTGCCCGACCCTTTTAGGTACCTAGCATCTCATTGTATCAATTCTAAAAAATGGGCATGGCTCAAAGAACTCCTTGCCTTATTATAAGCATGGGTCCAAGTACTTTCATTGTTTAGCAAGGATTTTTCTCCCCTAAAGCAGTCTTAAGTACTGGTGGAGTAGAGGTCCTCCCATTTCTGATCCTGGCAAGTTCTCACATCAAAATGGGGAATGTTTCCCAGTAGGGAATTTGTTCCAATGGAGGATTCCTCAATGTGGAAATTTTTAACATTCACAAGTCTGAGAAATTTCAAGATTTACAATCCCCCCTGATGATTATTGGGAGACTAGTCTCACCATTGATCATTTAACATAATCAATTTGTAATCCTAAATGCACTTCTAACTATAGATATACACGACATTCAATTTTCTAAGAGGAATTAGAATAGTGAGGGAGGAAACAGAAAAGAAAAGAGAGCAAAACCAATGTTTTGCTAGGCGCATTGACAGAAAGCCAAATTAGGGACAGTCCCTTTTGGCATAAATGTGTACATTTACAATAAATGTTCAATCAAAGTTCAGTTCAATCAATCATATCCAAAGTTCATTCTTGATCTTCTTGATGAAGTGTAGGTTTTCCAGAATCTTTCTGCAACAGTTCATTCTCTGGATATAAAAGTTTCAAGCTTCTTTCTTGAAGATCTTTTCTCAAACAAAATCAAAATCTTGAATTTTTATAAAAGCACAATCTTAAACAAAAAATCAAAATTCTTGGATTTTTATAAAAATACAATCTCAAACAAAAAATTCAAAATTCCAAATTTTGAAAATTCTTAGATTTTAAATTAAAATACAATCCCCCCGAAGTAGGTGTTAAAAAACATTCAGTTCAACTCAGAAAGCAATGTTGAGTTATGGGGGTGTATGAGTCAATTATCAAAAGAAGAGAAAAATAATCAAAAATATAAGGAAAAATTCAAAATAGGCCCTTGTATAGTGTGATAATTAAAATGTTTTGGGAGCAAGGGAAATATATAACAATTATGACCACTGAAATATGTTCTCTACTGTGTCTTGGGTTTATATAAATATAAGATGGTCGCCAGGGAATATATTCCCAATTTATGAATATGCCCAAGCCAACTGGGTTTTATAGAGAAATTTAATTTATAATACAGTGATTAATCAATAGAAAAAGAGAGAAAGTAAGAAAGGAATAAGAATGAATAAATCAGTCAGTTGGTTTTATCACTCACCAAGATCTCTCTAGGTAAGGCTTCTCATGCCAACCTCAGGTTCCACCTTCAAGAGAGCCTCCTTTCAAGAAATGTTTCCAGAGAATTCTCCTCCTTCAGAGCCAGCCTTCTCTCCTGGTCCTCCCACAGAGCAACCTCCTCAGTCCTCCTTCAGAGCCACCTCGCTCAGAGCAAAACCTCTCCCACTCTTCCAGTCCTCAGACCTCGCTATCTTTAAGGAAACCATCTAAGTTCCCTCCCCTCAGTTCTCACATCTACCAATCACTGTCCATGTCTTCCCTGTGCCAATGGTGGCTCTAGCTTAATCCAGGACCACCCAGAGGTCTGTGGCTTTGCACATGTCTGTTGAAGGTCATATTCTCAAATAATTAAATCTTGATCCTTTGCTGCAGCCCTTCCTAAATCCTTTTACTCTGAGTAGGGTGGAGATTGTATTTTCCAAGACCTGGTCCTGTCATTCCAAGTATTTCTATTGTATTAATTCTAAAATCAATCATGACTCAAAGAACTTCCTGTTCTATGTTTAAGCATACGTCAAAGCCCTTTCTATTATTTAGCAAAAGGTTTCTGTCCTAAAGTAGTCTTAGGTAGGGAGGAGAAGGACCCTCCCATGCCCAGGGTTTCACATTCCAATAGAGTTTCTTACTATCAGTAGGAAATTTTTTCCAGTATGAAATTTCCCAATGAGGAAATTTTCAACATTCATAAGTCTAAGAAATTTAAGGTTTACAATAGGTCTAATATAAAGTAATTTCTATCCCACAAGTCTGTAGGACAGAATGCAGTAATATGTCATTTAGCCATTTGCAGCCAAGACTACAGGAAGTTGCCATAATATAAGAAGAAAAGAATTAGAATTCTATTTTGATAGGGAAGCGTCATTCCCTCATCTGATTTTTTTGTCATTCTCAGGGATATAGGGAGCCAGCATGATAGTCAAACTTTGTACTTGTATGAGTACTTCATGAAGAGTGTAGATACAAGGAAGTCCTACGACTTAACATATGTCAAGCATTGCAACCTCAAGTCTCACATTAGTATTTCATGTGTGCTCTTTTGGGCACTATTCAGGTTAAGTCTGTGCTCCTTGTTTTTTATCCCTTTTTCTGGAATCATACATAAACATTAATCACAGTCCTATAATATTTTATCAATAAATGGCAGGTTCCAATAGTTTAAAGCTTTTAGGTATATATTGATATTATAGGAAGAATATATATTAACTTTTATTACTGCAGGAAAAATATTAATATTAATTATGTGTATCTTAAGTACAAAAATGAGAAAAAATCAAATATTCTAATCAAAATAAAGAAAAGAAATAATAAAAATAAGGAAAAAACCAGTAATTCAATGTATTCTCAAAAAAAAACAACAGCATCCACTTGTCTAAGGATTATTATCTCCAATGCATGTGATAGGTTTCAGTCAATCAGTCTCAGCAGAAGATGCTTTCTTCACATGTGAGCAGTGAATCCAAGAATCCTTTTCTCCAATCTTTATGGATGTTGGAGTAGTTAATAATATTTGGAATGGTCCTTCCCACGAAGGTTGAGTTGCTCCAGTATGCTTGAAATTCTTGATATAAACTTTATCTCCTGGGTTCAGGTCATGCAGAGAAAAGTCTAGTGGTCCAGCTTGTACTGCAGCTCTGAATTCACCGGATTCATGAAGTTCACGTAGTTTGTGCTGTAACTCCTGTATATAGGAAGCAATAGTAATATCTCCCCCTAATAGTGAGGTATATGCCAGGAAGAAAGGCTTAATCTGTATAGGCGGATGTCCAAAAAGCATCTCAAATGGTGAAATATGTAAGTCTCCTCTAGGCCTGCTTCTAAGATAAAATAGGGCCAGATGGAGAATTTCAGGCCATTTAAAATGGGACTCAGTTCATAATTTGCCAATCATAGTTTTAAGTTCTTTGTTCATCCTCTCTACTTGGGCTGAGCTTTGGGGATGATATGGAATATGAAATTTTGGAGTTATTCCCAAGCAAGAATATATCTGATTTAGAACAGAATCAGTAAAATCACTCCCCCTATCAGAATCAATACATGCTGGCAGGCCAAAATGAGGAATAATTTCCTTTAAAAGTATCTTTGCAACAAAATCCACCATGGCTTGGGTCGCAGGAAATGCTTCTGGCCCATCTGGTTAGTTGATCTACAATTACTAGACAAAATTTATAATGTCCAGCCTTTGGCATCGTTATGAAATCTATCTGTAGATGTTCAAAAGGTGTGTAAGCCAAAGGACATCCACCAAAGGCTTTTCCATGAAATGCATGTTGGTTATATGCCTGGCAAGTAGAGCAGGATGAACACACTTTAGAGGCTATGGTAGTTATTCCAGGGGCTATCCATACTCTCTTAACAGAGTCCATGATGCCCTGGGTGCCAAAATGACCATTTTTATGAATAGAATGGCAAATTTGGTTATAGAAACTTCTAGGGAGCAGGGGTTTTCCTTCAGATGACACCCACACTCCATTAATCTGTTTTGCTTTGAATTTTTGTTTCCATTTTTCCACTTCCTTTTCATTATAGGAAAGTGGTAAATTTAAATCATTAGTAGTTGTTAATGTTAAAATTAATTCAGGCCCTTCTATGGCTGCTAGCTTTGCAGAGGCATCTGCTCGATCATTTCCTCTAGAGACAGGGTCAGTGCCACCTGTATGGGCAGAACAATGAACTACAGCTAGGGCTTCAGGAAGCTGGAGAGCATTTCTTATATTTTGTTGTTGGGTATTATCATTTTCTTCATTTCGAGCATTGTCGTTATTTTCACAGTTCCTATTTCTATAATTCTGGTTTCTAAAGTTCTTATTTCTATGTTCATTATAGTTATTTCCATAATTATCATTATAATTTCTAGAATTTCTAAAATTCTGGTTTCTATGACCATTATCATCATTTCTATAGTTATTTCTAAAGCTATTATTAAACTGTGTATTCCTTCCAATCATCTTAAGAAAGGTTCTACATTCCATCATTTTGTGCCCCTTCTCACAGAAGTGGCAAGTTTTTGATTTATTTGTGAATTCCCGCAAAGGGGCTATAGTCTCTCCCTTATTTTTCAATTGTCTCTTTAACATTTCAATTTCTTTCTTTAAATCTTCCACTGATGTATCATCTTCCTCAGGTCTTTTTACATGACCTTTATAAACATAGGTTGCTACTCTCCTCAATTCTTCAAGGTCCATAGAGTCCCAATTAGGACAGCTAGTTTTAAAGTAGTCTTTTACCACTGAACAACAATTCTTAACAATTTGCCTATGTATTTGTCCAATATCTCTTTCTCTGGATAAATCAAGATCCATATATGTATTCCCTACGTCAATAAGTCTGTCCATAAACTGGGAGGCTGTTTCATCAATATGTTGTTGGGTTTTTTCAAATTTTGACCATTTTTCAGGTCTATCAGAGCAAGCTCTCATGGCTGTCAATAATGCTTCTCTGGCCTGGTTTAGTTTTGGGTAATCTAGTTCAACATTGGGGTTCCAATGTGGATCTTCAGTTGGCCAATAATGTTCTCTTCTACCTCGTTTTTGATTAGCCAGAGAGACGATATTATTTTTCTCTCTCTTTGTTAATAGTTCTTCTAATATATTCTCAACATCCAACCAAGTGGGGTCAAAAGTTCTGAACATGTTCTCTAATTTTTTTATAATTAATATTGGTTCATCCTCAAATGATGGGATATCTTCCTTCAATTTTTTTTAAATCCTCAGGGGTAAAAGGTGTATGATGTCTTACAGATACCAAGTTTCCATTCTTATTAAAAGTGGGTACTTCCCTTAAAGGAAATAAGCTATCTAAGTTATTTGGTATTCCTGTTTCTAGGCTTCTTGCTCCATTTTCAATTGGGCAAGTCTGAGAAATAGAAGAGTTGGGCACATTAAAAGGAAGGGTTTGTTGTTGTCCCATAGTGCCAAAAAAATCAGGGGTACAGTGTGAATTTAGGTTGGAATGTGAACTTAAAATGGATTGTGTAGGATGAGAAGGAGGAGCCAAGGAAGAAGTGTGAAAGGATACAGAGGTGTTTGGATTGGAGGAATCAGTATCAGAAGTATGGGTAGGGTGTGGACTTAGAGTTGATTGTGTTGGGTCGGAAGTGTGGGTGGGGCGTGAACTTAGAGTTGATTGTGTTGGGTCGAAAGCATGAGCAGTGGGAGGAGTGGGTGGGTTTTCTGAGGCGGGGGGGGGGGGGGTTAAGGAGAGGGGTGGGTTCGTTAGAAGCAGGGGGTTCTAAGGTCGAGTTGGCAGGAGGAGCTGTGTCCTGAGTTTCTGATAATGTTCTTAATTCTCTTTTAATGCTTCTCATAAAAGCTACAATCTCTCCTTGACCTTCCTCTATAAGCTCAAGCCGAGTATTTAGTTCTGCATATTGTTGAGTAGTAGAAGGAACACTTTGACTGAGAAGTGGGTTTTGTAAAGAAATACCATATTACAGCTGTAACAATCAAAATCCCAAGGGGGAGTACTGTGTTGATTATATTTTGCTACAAATCCCATGGTATGAGGAATTTTAGAGAGAAAAAGAATGCAAATTTTACAAGGTTGGTCATGGAGCTGAATAGCCAGTTGTTAAGTATGTTGTGAACTGGCTGTAACCACATATTTCTAAAGTAAACAAGTGGGGAGAAGGACAAGGCCAGAACTTTCCCCAGGTTTGTCTTAATCTTAATTTAGGCAGTTGTTCCCTAAAGGAAAGGATTTAGAAATAGTTCTCCTAGCCAGGACTTTAGGGCCCTGTTGCTAAGATCTAAAACAGCCTAAATTTAAGGAGAATCAAAAAGGTTTTTTACTCACCTGTTCTTGCAGCTGTAATTTTGAAGCCAAGTTAAAACAGAAAACAAAACTGACTGATAGGCAAGTAATAAAGCAAAGAAATAAAGGAAAGAGATTTCACAGTAGTCTTTTGAGGGTTTTATCACCATCTCTTCATGGTCGCCATAAACTGTTAGATTTAAAATGTTGAAGGCCTTAAACTGTAACAGTTAAAAGAGTGATGTTGCAAACTGTAGTGAGTTAAATGGTGGAAAATATAAATTGTGATAGATATAAGAGAGGGTGAGTAAATTTGACCGCAGAAAATATGTTTCACTACAGTGTCTTGGTTTTTAAATCAAATATAAGGTGGTCACCAGGGAAATATTCCCAATTATTCAAATACCCAAGTCAACTGAGTTTTATAGAGATTTTAATTAATACAAATGTGGAATTAAAGAAAAGAGAGAAAAGGAAATAAGTATGAAGGGCCTTAAGCCAACATGGCCTAGACCTGAGTCTTAAGAGAGAGAGATCTGTCAGTCAGTCAGTCTTTTAACATTCACCACAAGTTATGTCTGAGCAAGGATTCTAGTGACCACAGGCCAGCTCCATCCCTTCTGACTTCACCAGAGAGAGTTCCAGCCAGAGTCCTCCTTAAAGAGCCTTCCAGCCAGTGACTGTTTTAAAGGGCCTCTCTCCAGAGCCTCCAGAAGGACAGAGGGCAGTAGGAAGGGGAGTAATTGTATGAAGGGAACCCCCTCCCCCAGAAATCACATACTGGGGTCATCCTACTGTCCCCTGAGCTGTGTGCACTACCTCACATGAGAGCCCTCCTGTGGCCCCCGCCTCAGCTCAGGTGAGGGTGGGTGTTGGAGAGAGGAGCTGGCTAGACCTCCCTGTTCCCTGCTTCTAGGCGCGACCAGTACCCGTCTGTCCAGCCTGCTCACAACCCGGCTCTGGCTGAGTGCTGAAAGCCAGCCATTGCCTGGCTGCCTCAAGCTGCAGGCCTGCCCCAGCCTGGCCTGCAGGATCCCTGCCATGAGCAGCTCTCCCACTTCCCACTGGAACTTCAGCCTTTTGTTCGGAGTTATGGGGAAATGAGGGGCAGGAGCCAGGATGCAAGGCCCAAGCAGGAAGGGTCCAGACCTCTGCAGAAGAGGCCGGCTGTGGCTTCTTCTCGGGCAGTGAAGCAGGCAGCGGCAGCACCAGTTTCTGTCTAGGCTCCTGGGGTGCACCTGGTGAGGGAGCTGTTCTCTCTCCTGAGGCTTTTCTGACCCATCTGCCATCTGCCTGTTCCTGCGGGTCCTGCTGAGGCTGAGACGGCTCTACAGAGCTGCTTGAGACGCCCAAAGCCAGCTGTCAGTGAGACCATCCCTCTGAGCCCTGTTCCTGCTTACCTTCCTGCCCTGCTACTCTATCACCATCCAAGGGGGAAATCGGGGTCAGAGAAGTGCAGTTACTGTAGGAACTGGGACCTTTAGGTAGGCAGATGACGGATAGTGTAGACACCATCTCTACAATGACCAACAAGGTTTGGTGGGAGGTTTATTCAGAGAGATCCTCCCGATTCCCTTCTCCTCCAATAAACTGTTATTTCAGTAGAATCTCTCACCGGGCAGCTCCCTCCGGAGCTTCTCAAGCAGCAGAATACCAGCAGGAGCTCCTAATCCCTGCCCTGCACTGGCCGCTGCCAAGTCCATTTGGTCAAATGAATATTGTAGGGAGAAACCAGAGAGCAGGAATTTCCTGTCCTTCCTCCTTTCTGTCTCAAGGGCAAGAGACCAAGTTCCCCAGCTTGTCTGTTCCCACTTCACCGGGCCTTCCTGGTCGCCATCCATTTAGAATGCTTTCCTTGATGGACAGTTAGTTCTTCAGGTCTTGCTGCCCCAGCTCTGCTCAAGGCTTTTTCCCATTTTCTCTCATCCACAACACAAGGCGTGCCAAGACCCCGGCCCAAGCCCCTCCTGTGCCCCCCGCTGGACCCTGACCAGCTAGCAGGGGGTTGAGGCTCTGTGCTCCCAGCTGTGGCTAAAGGCTCCCAGTGGCCAGTACACACAAGTGTAGTGCCACCTGCAGTTAAGAAGCAAAACTACAGGCAATTAAAGGTTTTAATAGAATCAAATATAACTGAATACATTAACCTGATTAAATCAAGTTAATTAAAGAATTATTAATAATTAAAAATACTATTGAATTAAATGGAATAAAAACAAATAATAAAACCAAATTAAGCCAAACTAATTCTACACAATATTAATGAAGTATGCTAATTCAGTGCTTCATTATTTCAAACATCATCACACAACAATAATAATTGATATATATTTATTATTGGCACTATTGCCTGGCAACAATTACTACTGCTTGTATTGGGTTCTTATTTACTCCTACTCTAGCTTGGTTGTTTTATACAATAAAATGGAAGGAAGTTGTGTCTCAAGTTTTTTTCCCAATGTTTTGGGATCCTTTCACTGTTTGAATTGCCCATTCAGAAATAGCCAAAACAGCCCCTTACAGTAACAGACTTGTACCACAGCTACTGAACTCTTCAGCAGTAGCAGCGAGAGCAGAAGCCTCACTCAGATAGGGCAAAAAGGCCCAGGGATTTTCCTAAATAGATTTAGACAGAAAGACTAGACTTTTTTTCTAAATTCAGGGTCAAAAGACTAGACATTGTGCGAAATACTGCAACAAATCAGAAGAAATCAGGAAAGATTCCTCCATGTTCACCCCTGAACAAACTATTAAATTCTTGGGATGATCCTAATTTCCCAAAAGAACATGGTATGTCAAAGAAGGAAGCAAAGAGATTGTGTAAATCATGAGTAGTAAATCCTTTAGTTGGCCAAGATCTGGTTCATGTGAAATAACTAAAAGTGGCAATTGACTATAAGAATTCTAAAGGGTATACCTATTGGCTATTATAGGTATATCATATTCACAAGTGTAATAGAGAGGGGGTCTTAGAAGAGAAGGAATCACGGAACAGTTGTTGGGAGATTGAATTCTATGTGGCACTTCCTCTTTCTTTCACTGAGCTGGGTTGTTATCAATGGAGTCAGGCAGTCTAGACTAAGTCTGTTCTCCCACAGCCTCCTTCTGAATTGATAGATTAAAATTCCCCTCCTACTACACAAACTCTGAATCAATCTCTGGCATAGCTCTAATTTATTGGAGTGTAGGGTTGTTGAAAGAAGAGGAAAGTTCCTAATACTTCTTTCCTAATAGAACTCTTGAGGATTTGATCAGAGCTAAGCTCTGAGTTCCCCTAAAGGAAAGAGTCTTGATCCCAAAATTAGCTTCAGTAGATAACTGGGATCTTCATTCAATTCAAGCAAGAGGATTCTGAGATTTGTACTTCCTCCACCCAGATCCAGAGTCCCAGATAAGAAGATTTTTTTCTCTTTGGCTCCAACTGCTTTTGAACTTGGATGGAACTCTCTCCCTTTCCCCACAGGTCTGATAAAGATTCCATTTGCTCTTCTGCTGAAGCATCTCTTCAAACTTCAGATTCCTCTTTGTTCTTGGTCATCCCCTTATTCACACAAGTCAACCAAATCCACCACCCCTGAAAGTAGTTTGGTTGAAGAAAACCCCCGACACGATGCCATCATTGTCCTTGAGCCAAGAGGTTATTACATCTTTAGATTCAGACTATTCTGGCTTGACTCCTTCAGCTCTTCCTTCTAAATCTAGTTACATCTAGCAAGAAAAACACCCTCTTGTCTTCCCATCCTGCCTGTGAGGAGGCTCCTCTTCTTAATCCAGGCCCCTCTGACCTCCCAGCCCACCTTTGGTATGGTCTCTTTTCCTCATACCCAGCAGATTGGCCAATATGACAGCAAAGGAAAATAATAAATGTTGGAGGGGATGTGGCAAAACTGGGACATTAAGACATCGCTGGTGGAGTTGTGAACTGATCCAATCATTCTGGAAGGTATTCAGAATTATGTGCAAAGGGCTTTAAAAGACTGCCTGCCCTTTGACTCAGCCATACCATTGCTGGGTCTGTTCCCCAAAGAGATAATAAGGAAATATGTCCATGCAAAAATATAGCCACTCTCTTTAAAGTGGCAAAAAAACGAAAAATAAAGGGATGCCCTTGATTGGAGAATGGCTGAACAAATTGTGGAATTGCGCGTCAGGTATGGGAAGGGTGGTGGTAGGGGAGGGAGGGAAAGAATATGATTCTAAATTTTAAATTGACTAAATAAATAAAATTAAATAAAAAAGAAAAGTGAAAAAAGCATCTTGCCTCTTACTTATAAAGGAAGTTGTGTCTTGTCTCTTATTAGCTTGACAGCTCAACTGTAGGATGTCCCCTGACAGTCCTGCTTGATTGATATTTCAAGAGATGAGATGGATTTAGAGACCTCAACTTTTCCCTTATTACCTCATCACAGAGGTTGGATCTCTGCTCAGACCCAGAGATCAGCTGACTGCATCAGAGTCCTTAGACATAATGGTCTGAACAGTAGGGGTTCAGTCCCTTAGATCCCTTCCAAAATCTTTCTCATATACTGTTTTTTGCTTGTTTTTTTAAAGATCTGTATGCAGCAAGAGGCTTTCCCCTGTGAATTAGATACATTAAACTTTAACCACAGTATGATGTGTTCAAACTCATTCAATCCAGGAAGAATACTGTCCTCTACTGATCATACTATTCTTTCCTCCATCCCAACCCCCCCATGTAATCTTTTACTTTCCCCCCAAATATATGCAAACACAATACCCTACATCTAAAAATATTTTCTTTGAATCTCGATTTTTCTCATCCTTCCCACCCAAGGGTAAAAATTTTACAAGTGCAATCATGTCAAGTACTTTCCCATAGCAATGCTTTTGTGGAAGGCAACTCAAATAAAAAAAATAAAGTGAAAAAAAATTTCTTTGGTCCAGATTCAGACTCCATCAGTTCTTTCTCTGGAAGTGAATGAAAAATTTTATTTTGAGTCTTTTGGGGTTTTTTTTGTATCATTATATTGCTAAGAATAATTAAGTTATACTCAGAGTTGTTCATTATACTGTTCATCATTGCTATCAGCGTGTTCAGTGTTTTCTTGATTCTGTTTACTTCATTCTGCATCAGTTCATGGAAGTCTTTCCTGCTTTTTCTGATCTCTGGCTTCTCATGAATCATATCACAATAGTATTCCAGTACAATCACATAACACAATTTATTCAGCCATTTCCCAATTGATGTATTTCTCTTCATTTTCCATTTCTTTACTACCACAAAAAGAGCTGCTTCTTGTGTTTTTGTTCAGACAGCTCCTTTTTCCTTTTTGTTTTTTATTTCTTTGGGATACAAGCATAGTAATGATAATGTGGGTTCAAGGGTATGAAGACTTTTAGAGCTCTTTACGCATACTTCCAAATTACTCTCTCTAAAATGGTTGAATCATTGAACATCCTAGTGCAAACAACATGGAAATAGGTTCTGATCAAGGACATAAGTAATACCCAATGAAACTGCATGTTGGCTATGGGAAGGGTGGGTGGAGGGGATGGAGGGAAATCAAGTGGCTATTATAACCAAAAAATAAACAAATAAATTAAATGGTTGAATCAGATCACAATTACCTCAACAGTTCATTAGTGTCTCAATTTTCCGACATTTCGCACAGATTTTCTCATTTCCCTTTTCTGTCATAATAGCCAACATGATAGGAGTGAGGTGCTACCTCAGAGCTGTTTTAATTTGTATTTCTCTAATTAATTATCATCACCCTTCCCCAGAGAAAAACACATTCCCCTTGAGCACATTCATTAAACTTCTCTGCACCATGTAAGAGATAATCTCTTGATGAAAATCGTCCCATAGGGAATCCATATATGGCAACCCAGAAGACATTTTCTTATATTTAGCAAGCTCTGAACTCCTTTTGAATGTCTTTCCTCATTCATGAGTGCTAAGATTTCTAATTAATAGGAATCCTTGGGAATGGGAATGAAGTGGTTATTGCTAAATTACTTATACTCCTAAGATTTCTCTCCCATGTGAATTCTCTTCTGTTTGTGAGAAAATACCCCTACCCTCTTAGACATGGTGAGATTTTAATGTTAGTAATAGCTTTCAGATAATCATAATTATAGTTCTATGATAATATTAAGTCATGATTTTAGAAGGGTTTTTCACTTATATTTTAGTAAAGTTTTTAAACTGTTTTAACTTAGTCCTTAGAGTTAGCCCTACCCTTTTGAGTTGATGTAACATGCACCTAACTTGTGCTCAGGAATGAGTCATCATTTGCTTTGACCTTAGTTTCATGAACAGACATAGTGCTATCCATTAACACCCATCCTTATCCGGAGAAAATCCTTGTCCCCTGATAATCATCAAATGACTCTTACATCATGGTCAAAAGATCTACTTAGCTGATCTAACTATGGACAAATAAGGGTTGCTTCCTAATTGAACTAGCCAATGAACAGTGTTGCTGGTTGTCCTCATCCTTTGAAGGGTATGACTAGTTTTACACTTTTCTTTGTACTTTTAAGTAAAACTTGACTATTTCTAGAGGTTATAAAAGGTCTCTCACATTACTTGGGGTCTTCCAATATTAATGAGTAGTCCAGTTTATTGGAGGATTAGGCCCTCTCCCAATACACCTAATTATCTGGCTTAGAGAATTTGACTTTTTTTAAATCTAAATTGATTATTCTTAAATAAGCTATGATTAACAACTAAAAGCTCAGGTTCATACATGACCATCATGAAGTTTTTCCCCAGTGTGGATTTTTCTGCCATTTAGCAGGTATGGAGGTATATGTGAAAACCTTTCCAAACTGACTACAGTCATAGTTTTTCTCCAGTGTGTATTCTCTGGTGTTTGGCAAGATGGCCGCTCGCTGTAAAAGCCTTTCCACATTGTTAAAATTCATAAGGTTTCTCCCCATTGTGGATTCTCTGATATACATCAAGACCATCTCTCTGAGTAAAAGCCTTTCCACATTGTTTACATTCTCATGGTTTTGTTCCAGTGTGAATTCTCTGATGTTTACCAAGTTGTGAATTAAAAGTGAAAGCCATTCCACATTTTTTACAATCATAGGGTTTCTCTCCCGTGTGGATTCTTTGATGTGCAGAAAGATTGCCCCTCTGTGTGAAAGCCTTTCCACACTGCTTACATTCATAAGGTTTCTCTCCAGTGTGGATTCTCTGATGTATAGCAAGTTGGGAGCTAAATGTGAATGATTTTATACATTGTTTACATTCATATTGATTCATTCCAGTGTGAATCCTCTGATGTGTTGCAAGTTTTGAGCTAAATGTGAACGACTTTCCACATTCTTTACAGTTATAAGGTTTCTCTCCAATGTGGATTCTCTGATGTGCACCAAGACCATGGCTAGTTGTGAAAGAATTTCCACACTCTTTACATTTGTAAGAGTTCTCTCCAGTGTGCATTCTATGATGTTCAGTAAGACCAGAGCTCTGTGTGAAGGTCTTTCCACACTGTTTACATTTATAAGGTTTCTCTCCAGTGTGGATTCTCTGATGAATAGAAAGACTGTAGCTACCTGTGAAAGTCTTTCCACACTGTTTATATACATAGGGTTTCTCTCCAGTGTGGATTCTTTGATGTACATCAAGACTGCTTTTCCATGTGAATGCCTTACCACAGTGTTTACATTCATACGGTTTTGTTCCAGTGTGAATTCTCTGATGTCTAGCAAGTTGTGAGCTCAATGTGAAAGTCTTCCCACATTCTTTACAATCATAGGGTTTCTCTCCAGTGTGGATTCTTTGATGTTCAGCAAGATTTCCCCTCTGTCTGAAAGCCTTTCCACACTGCTCACATTCATAAGGTTTCTCTCCAGTGTGGATTCTCTGATGTGCACCAAGACCACAGCTAGTTGTGAAAGCCTTTCCACACTGTCTACATTCGTAAGGTTTCTCTCCAGTGTGGATTCTATGATGTTCAGTAAGAGCAGAGCTCTGTGTGAAGGTCTTTCCACACTGTTTACATTCATAAGGTTTCTCTCCAGTGTGGATTCTCTGATGTACAGAAAGACTGTAGCTAGCTGTGAAAGCCTTTCCACACTGTTTACATACATAAGTTTTCTCTCCAGTGTGGATTCTCTGATGTACAGCAAGACCGTTTCTCCATGAAAAAGCCTTACCACACTGTTTACATTCATATGGTTTTGTTCCAGTGTGAATTCTCTGATGCTTAGCAAGTTGTGAGTTCAATGTGAAAGACTTCCCACATTCTTTACAATCATAGGATTTCTCTCCACTGTGGGTTCTTTCATGTTCAGCAAGACTGACCCTCTGTGTGAAAGCCTTTCCACACTGCTTACATTCATAAGGTTTCTCTCCAGTGTGGATTCTTTGATGTTCAGCAAGATTTCCCCTCCATGTGAAAGCATTTCCACACTGTTTACATTCACAAGGTTTATCTCCAGTGTGGATTCTTTGATGTGCAACAAGATGATCCCTTTGGTTAAAAGCCTTTTCACATTCTTTACATTCACAAAGTTTCCCTCCAGTATGGATCATATGATCTTGAGCATGTTCAGAATTCTGATAGAAGGACTTCCCATATTTACTACTCACAGAAAGCTTCTCTCCAGGATTACTTTTTGGATGTCTAATGCGGATGGAACTCCAAGTGAAGGCCATTTCCTCTGGATAATCTTCATATATGGGTATTTCTGGAGGTTTCACATAGGATTGAAGGAGTTCTTCTTTTTCAGGGAAGTACTTGTATTCATTATTCTGATGATAATTATTTCCAGAGGTTATTTTCTTATATTGATTTAGGATTGAATATCGTGTGAATTTCTTTGCAATTCCATAAAATTCACTGTCACTATCTGGATTTTTATTTACTTTGATATTAGATTCATAGCTTTCTCTCAAAATGAAATCATAGGGATCCTCATTTATAAATCCTTGCTTGCCAGATCCTTTCACAACAAGGCTCGGCTTTGTAGTTATCTCCTTCACTTCAAAACAGATCTCTGCATCTGTAGAAAACAAATGATGATATAACAATGAAACAAACAGCAAGTTCTTTCCTCTGATGGCAGAAAGTAAATTGATTTTATTCTATTTTCCTAATTTAAAATGGGACTCTTCAAACAGAAGGAGGCAGAAACAGTCTTGGAATACATCATTTGGTTATATCTGTGAAAGGTTCATTTTGAAAATATCTTCACATATAATAACACTGAAATCTCATGACACCCCTTTGTCAAAGAGAGGTCCAGCACTGTAATCATAATTTATAACTTGGGCCATGAGCTCAGAATAGAGCCAACCTCCCTGCAGGTAGACTACAGTTCAAATACTGTTACTGAACTTGTTGTGTCCATAGTACTAGACAGTTTTTCCCTACTGCACATTCTAATGCCTGTAATTGATTATAATTATAATTTTGTCAATTTCAGGTAATTTTCCCAATATTCCATTTTGATTATTTTAGAAGCATTGTGATATCTCTGAATAGTACTTCTTTCTGGAATCAATCCTGATGTGTTCCAAGGACCTACTTCTTCGTCTTATTGCCTCAAGCCTTTCTCCAGTCCACTCGATCTTGCACACAGCTGTCACATTCATCATCGTAAAGTACACTTCTGATCAATTTACTCCTTTCTCAAAAAACTCCCTTATCTCACTATCACTAGGACCAAATATAAGACTCTCTGGGTCTGGCTGTTAACGCCCTTCATTCTCTGCCCCTTTCCTACCTTTCCAGTCATCCCTCACCTTAGTCTTCTCCACACATGCAATGATCTCTTGACCAGGAAACACTATCCACCTGACTCCCAGGGTTTTTTTCTGGCAACTCCTCAGGCTGATGATGCCCATCTGGCTTCCCTCAAGTCTCTCATTAAATCCCTCATCCCACACTAAGTCTTGTCCACTCCTCCTTAGCCCTAGGGCCTTCTCTGTCTGGATTAGCTCCAATGTGTCCTGGATATGGTGGATTTGCACCTGAATATTTGCATGTCATCTTCCTCATTAAATAGGGATCTCCTTGAGAGCAGGGCTTCTCCCTTGCCTTTCTTTGTATTCCTGAGACTTACCATAGGAACTGGCACATAGTAGGAGCTTCATAAATACTTGTATGCTGGAATAAACCTAGCAAAGAATTCATATTGAAAAGCCTCAGGCCTTTCTAGATGCTTTCAACAGAGTTCCATGCTCTGGTAATACCAACAAAGACTTGTTAGAGAGGATATTATCTTTATCACTGGAAAGGAACTGACAGGCCATGGAACTTGACCTCTCTTCATTATTACAGAAGTGAAAACTGAGGCTCATAGATTTAATAACTTGCCCCAAATCCCACTGCTAAAATGTTTCTACAAACACATTCCAAGTCAGATCTGACTGCCCCAAGTCTAGCACTTCCTTCCCTGTAACACATAGAGGTCTCTTTGGATAGTAGCCCTTATGTACCTGCTTTATCTCACTCACCTGCACAGAAGATCCTTGTGCCTTTTTGTTCTAACAACCACGGTGAGTCCCCTTGCTGACAACTGGATAACAAATTTTCTCTGGGAACTGGCAGCCCTGGGTATAAGGAATAAAGAAGAATTAAGAACAGAGAGAAATAGATAATTTAGTCCTATTTAGGGAAAGGGGTCATGCAAGCAAGGACCATGGGATGGTTCCCAGGTAGCCTCAAGGATGATTTTCATAGTATTCACCTTTGGAGAGGGGCAGAGATCATTAAACCCATTTGGAATCAGAAAATTTCATCTTCATTTTCCTGTCATAGAAGGATGGCCACATTCCACAGCTGCTACTACCTAGAAATTAGAGGCAGCTGGCAGTGTAGGGGGAAGAGGTCTGATCTTAGAGTCAGAAAGACAAGTTCTAATCAGCCTCAGATACAGGGGAACTGGTTGGCCCTTAGGCAAGTCATTTTACCTCTGTATGCCTCAGTTCCTTCAACTGTGATATGATGATAATAATGCCAAACTCACAGGAATGTTGAGACCAAATGGTAAAAATTATAAACTCTTTTACCTAGTTCAGGACATAAAGCAGATATATATAGGGATGCTCATTCCTTTCCATTCCTTTTCTATCATGTGGGCTGGAATCTGAGGGAAGAATCATGATCATTGTGATAGCCTAGGGAGAATTAGGGACCATGAGCTTTCACTTTATATTTCTAAACAGGATTTATCTAAAGGCTAGATTCATGCCAAAGATAGAGGGGCTGCCTTGACAGGTAGAGGGTCAATGTCCATCTGCAAGGAAAAGCCGCATGGATATGAGAGTTTGCAGACTAGATTCCAGTTCACTTAGATTAGCTTCAAGACTGTAAATACTCATTTGAGTTTTAACCTTAAGCTACCTAAAATAGAAAAGAGACAATTTCAAGAACAACAAAGCAATGTCTCAGTTTCCCATCAGATAATTCGAAAATCTTTTTCATGAAAACCAGACATCAGAAGGACCCTGTGGAGAGATCAGCACATTTGCTTTTTTAATAACTGATAAAAGGCTCAAAATCCTACACATTAGGCCTGGAATGAAAACATTCCTTTAATGGCAGATTCAGAGTTACCAGAGGAAATGGTCTTTACCCACAGAGAGCAGATTCTGCACATTCTCCAGCATGACCTCCCTGTACAGCTTTTTCTGAGAACAGTCCAACATGCACCACTCTTCCTGGGTGAAGTCCACTGTCACATCCTGGAACGTTACTGACTCCTAAATCAGCAAAAGTCATGAGATTTAGAGCTGAGACTTCAGAAATCATCAACCCTCATCAACACATAGGAGGAAACTGAAGCACACAAAGGATTTACCCCAAACTTTTAACCTTGAATAGCATCAGAGCTAGCACTGGAGAGCAGTCATTCAGAGCCTAATGGAATACTGAGAAAAGCATTTGTATCTGAAGTGAGAATCATGTTGGAATGGTAAAACCTGGAGAAGTGTCGTACTTTGAAATGTTTCTCCGTATGGAATCAGGGAGATGATATGTAAAGTATGAGATTCTGTGGAGGAGAAAGAGAGATGATCTGAAATTCTTCCTCATCACAAACGTCAGAATTGATCTAGTAAGAGCATTTTGTAAAGAGTTTGTGAGAAGGGGGCAAGTATGGTGTATTCTGGGTAAAAAACATTACTAATCATTAATAAGGAAAAATAAAGAAAAAGGAATTTCCTACTTAATTTCAAAAAAAGTTGAAATACTTTTATCTAGATTGTGAGAAACAATAGTCTTATGTAGAACTCAATGGAAAACCACAGTGAAGAAGGAAGGTATTTTATTAAGATGTTCTTGCAAGAGCAGGTCTCCAACAAGTAGGCACATACCTGGATTGGCACAGCAAGCTTTTATTCCACATACCTGGCCACAGAGTCCTCCCTCCTTTCTCCACTGGTAGTGGAGGTGTACAACTTCCCAACACACCTATAATATGTTCTCCTCTAGTCATATTTACCCCTCCTGTGTCATGTCACATGTGCTTTAATAAGTTCACTCTACCTTAAGGGAACATAATTTAATATTCATAGCTTTTCTGAGCATGCCTGTTATTCTCATTAGGAGTGGGGGGATTGGGTAGAGACTTTCCTGAAGGCTACAAATCACCATATTTCCTTTACTGAAAAAAGTCACATAATTTGTTTTCTACATGGGATCAGACTGTCTCCATCCAAGTGAAGAAGAGATATCCAGTGTCATATTGAGGATTTGAGGAAACACTGGCTTTGATGTGTCTTAGCCAAAATATTTTACATTTTATGTCTTTTCTGTGTGATTAATTTCATGTGAATGACATCCATTCATTTTTAATATTTAATTACATTGAAAGAAGAGTAATTATGATGGGAAAAGGAGAAATATTTTTAATTAAAAATATATTTTATTAAATGAGGTTAGGGATGAGCTTATTCATAAGAAAGACACTGACAATGTAATGATTGAAATTCTGGAGAGACTGAATTTCTTCATGTTAAATTAGTTAATTGACTGATCAAGACATTCTAATGTGTTAGAATTCTAATATCTATCTATCTATCTATCTATCTATCTATCTATCTATCTATCTATCTATCTATCTATCTATTTCCTTCAGCTCACTACTCAGTCCTTTCCCTGTACATTCCAAGAGATCGCTGATTCATAAACAGCCAATGAAGAGGGGACTCAGAAGCTTCAATTGCTCCCTCATTATTTCATTACAGGAGAAGCAGGGCTTTGTCCATACAAGAAAGCTACCAGTTCAAACTTTATTCGGCCTTGTGGCTGGCCTAGCATTCTCTCAAAATGGTTCAAGGTTCACCATGGCTTGCCAACCCTGCTCTTAGTTTTTTTTTGTTTAAAAAAAACAAAACAAAGCAGGTTCCAACGTATTTCCATGGCCTTGGGAGGGGACACACTGGAAGAGTGGGCTTTGGTACTTGCGTGGGGGGCTAAAGGGGAAATTATTCCACAAAAACATCATAATTCAGTATTAATTTTCAACAAGAATTCATTTATAAAAAACAAATGCTCTAAACATAGCCTAGGGACTCTAGAACCTCGGGAACCAAGGGTCAAGAGAATGAGTGAAGAGGCAGATTGAGGGATAACTGACAAGAGAGTGGCCAGATCTGGTAAAACTGTGCTACCTGGAAGAGTTCATTTATGTTATCAAACTGATCCATGGAAAACAGATGGTACACACTTTCCCCCCATTTTTTCAATTATATACTCATAGCACCAACAACAAAATTTAAGTAAACAAATGAAAAACAAGTATGTACAAAATGGCAAACTTCACAATGTTTATAATTTGTTTCAAATACATGAATTTTACGTATTTGTTAACAAGAAAACAGTCTTTGCTTCTGACTTCTCATTGAATTTGTTTTACTTTGATACTTTTTTCTCTTGATTTTGTAGCTTTTTGTTTTTCCTTTTAAACATTATTTTATTAGTTCATTTTCAAACATTATTAATTGGAGACAAAGATTGTTTTCTTTTCCTCCCCGGCTCCCACCACCCCTCCCATTGCTGACGCACGATTCAACTGGGTGTCACATGTGTCCTTGATTCGAATCCATTTCCATGTTGTTGGTCTTTGCATTTAGCGTCTCTCCTCAGTCATGTCCCCTTAACCCCTGTAGTCCAGCAGTTGCTTTTCCTCGGTATTTTTACTCCCACAATTTGTCCACTGCTTGTGGATGGTGTTTTTTCTCCTTAATCCCGGCAGATTGTTCAGGGACACTGCGTTGACACTAATGGAGAAGTCCATTGCATTCTATTGTACCACAGTGTATCAGTCTCTGTGTATAATGTTTTCCTGGTTCTGCTCCTTTCACTCTGCATCACTTCCTGGAGGTTGTTCCAGTCTCCATGGAATTCCTCCACTTTATTATTCCTTTGAGCACAATAGTATTCCATCACCAACATATACTACAATTTGCTCAGCCATTCCCCAATTGATGGGCATCCCCTCATTTTCCAATTTTTTGCCACCACAAAGAGCGCAGCTATGAATATTCTTGTACAAGTCTTTTTACTTATTATCTCTTTGGGGTACAAACTCAGCAGTGCTATGGCTGGATCAAAGGGTAGACATTCTTTTATCGCCCTTTGGGCATAGTTCCAAATTGCCCTCCAGAATGGCTGGATCAATTCACAACTCCACCAGCAATGAATTAATGTCCCTACTTTGCCACATCCCCTCCAGCATTCATTACTTTCCTTTGCTCTCATGTTAGCCAATCTGCTAGGTGTGAGGTGATACCTCAGAGTTGTTTTGATTTGCATCTCTCTGATTATAAGGGATGTAGAGCACTTTTTCATGTGCTTATTAATAGTTTTGATTTCTTTATCTGAAAACTGCCTATCCATGTCCCTTGCCCATTTGTCAATTGGAGAATGGCTTGATTTTTTGTACAATTGATTTACCTCTTTATAAAATTTGAGTAATTAAACCTTTGTCAGAGGTTTTGGTTATGAAGAAAGATTGTTTCCCAATTTGTTGCCTCCCTTCTCATTTTGGTTACATTGGTTTTGTTTGTACAAAACCTTTTTAATTTGATGTAATCAAAATTGTTTATTTTACATTTTGTGACTCTTTCTATGTCTTGCATGGTTTTAAAGTCTTTCCCTTCCCACAGGTCTCACATGTATACTATTCTGTGTTCGCCTAATTTACTTATAGTTTCCTTCTTTATATTCAGGTCATTCACCCATTTTGAGTTCATCTTGGTGTAGGGTGTGAGGTGTTGATCCAAACCTAATCTCTCCCACACTGTCTTCCAGTGTTCCAAAACGCAAACGCAACAGGATCCAGCCTGCCCCACCCCAACTACAGGGCCAGAGCCGGGGCCAGCTCACGCTGAGATGAACGAGCAAGGGGCGCCTCTGAAGCAAGGAGAGGGCACTTCTGCGCCCTTGTGAGTTGACTAGGACAGCAAGGGGATCCCCCTCCCCCAAAGGCAGCTAGGCAGAAAAACTCAAGACATGAGAGAGAGCAGACTTTAGGTGCCCAGAGCCAGTGCACCCGCCAGAGTCAGGGAGTGAGACAGGAATCCCTCTGGAACAAACAGGGACCATTTTTAGGGTCCTTGGGAATTAATCTGGTCGGCTGGGGACCAACCCCCAAAAGTAACTAAACCAGAAAACGAGGCGGGAAAGAGAGAGCAGACACCAAGTGCCCCCTGGAGGAAGGCACTGAGAAAAGCTGCAAAGGACTGAGGAAAACTGAGACCCTGCTCATTAACTCCATACACAAAAAAAAACTCTGCTCTGCAGACTCTGATTTCTGATTAAAGAGGGAACTGAAAACATCCAGAAAAAATGGCTGTGCACAGAAGCCTCAAAATCCCAGCAAGAAATCAAAAAAGAAGACTGTCACCCTCGAAACTTTCTATGGAGGAAAAACCCAAGGTACAGAGGAAATACTGGACGAAAGTCAAACAAAGGAAAAACAAAAAAAAAATGAAAATTGTCTACAATGCCTGGAAGTCTCAAATGGAGCTTATCATGAGAAAATGGAAGCCCTCTGGAAAGAGAAGTGGGAAACGGTTCAAAAGGAAAACCAACAAATTATATTAGAGAACCAAAAAATTACAACTGAATGCCAAAAGATCAAAGCAGAAAATCAAGCCTTAAGGACCAGAATTGAGCAACAGAAACCAATGATCTTGCAAAACAGCAAGAATTAATAAAGCAAAGTCAAAAAATTAAGGAATTAGAAGAAAACATAAAATATCTCACTGACAAGGTGACACACATGGAAAACAGAGGAAGGAGAGGCAATCTGAGATTCATTGGGTCTACCAGAAATAAACAGTAATATTGATATCATAATCCAAGAAAACTGCCGGAGATTCTAGAGCAAGGGGGAAATTCAGGCATTGAAAGAGTTCACAGGACACCCTCTACACTAAACCCCCAAAACACAGCTCCCAGGAATGTAATTGCCAAATGCCAAAGCTTTCAAGCAAAAGAAAAAATCTTACAAGAAATCAGAAAAAGACAATTTAGATATAAAGGAATGCCAATCAGGGTCACACAAGACCTTGAAATTTCCACACTGAACAACCGAAAGGCATGGAACATGATATTCAGAAAGGCAAGAGAGTTGGGTCTTTAACCAAGAATCAGCTATTCATCCAAACTGATTTTGTAGCTTTTAAAGAAATCTTATCATACAATGAATTATATTACTCTCTTTTCATCTATTTCCCTTATTTTCTTAATATTTTCAATATCTGTCATTTCTAATAACATAGTATAATCTATTACATTAAAATAATCTAATCTATTCAAACATTTCTTCCAATCACTGCATTTGTTTTAATTCCAATTCATTGTAATTACTAACAAAGCTTCCACTAATATTTTAATACAGCTTTTCACACAGCTTCCTGTCCTCTTAATAATGCCGAATCCTTGTAATTGGATTCCTAGGTAAATGAGCATGAATGGTTTTACAGCATTTAATGTATATTTCCATCCTGTTTTCTAAAACTCAATTCACAGTTGCTCTAGCAATCTAATATTAGGCCTATTTCTCCATGCTTCTATCAGCATTTAATTTCATCAAATTACCCACTCTGGTTCCTTTAACATACGTTTCTAGGACCAGAATTAGCTAGATTGGTCTTTAGGCAGACATAATCTGTTGCTAGGACCATAATCTTTCCAAAAAGAAGTCTTTCTAGATTCAGCATTCCCAGTGGAACTTTTCCAGTGCCATAACCACTCAAGAATCCGATGTTAATTCCACAGTAGGGTGAATGTTAAAGTCAGATTTTTGCATTTATTATCCCACCAGAAACTATGTGTGGATTATGTATTTGCTCAGGCTTAGACCTACTGCTATCCTCATGTAAGTATGTTTATGTTTTCAACATATGATTTGTCTTCTATTTGTAATCTATATTTCACTTTAAGCTTCCTTCACTTCTATTATAAAATTTCTGAACAATAAAACAACTTGTACTTTCCCTTTCATTTTGTAGATTCATAAGAATTTACAAAATTTTCCTTTTCCATAGGATCTCCTGAATTATATCAGGATAATGGGCATGGAGGTCAAGAGAAGAGACTATCCCTATGCCATTCCTGGATGTTTAAGACACATGGCCATCACTGATTAATCGGGTCACAGTCTTGGTAGAAGAATAGATCACAGTGTACCTGTCTATTTGGAAACCGAACTGGCTTATTTAGGCAGCGGCTACCAAGGACCTGGAAAATTCATGCAACATAGTGTATGTGGGAGAAGGCAGTGTTGATCTTAGAGTTCACACTGATAATAAGCAGTGATGTAGCTCATAGGGACTTTGTGAAGTGCCAATTTTAAAATTACTCCACCCTTCTCAGACCAAACTTTAGAAGATTTGATTTAGCTATTTCCTGATTTGTAACAATGGAGATACTTGGTCTAACAAAATCAAGTCCTAGGAACTCTACATTGTTCCACCCTACTTAGTTTAACGAGGTCTGGAATTTCTGCACCCATACTCAACAAGCAGTGATGTAGCCCATAGAGGCTTTGTAAAGAGAGATGTCACTGGTAGCTTGGTGGGAGCAATTTTAGCCAAGCTGAGGGGTCTGAAGCCACATAAGAAGGTTCTGAAAAGGACTTTGGAGACAGCCAATAGGAAGAGAGTAAAGCCCAGCCCATGCCCTTAGCTACCTGTGGCTCTGAAAAACTCCAGGACCTTTACCAACAAATCCCCAAATGGGGTCACAAAGAGTCAAACACAACTAAAATGCCTAAATGAAAACAAACACACAAGACAAATCACTACATACATAATATGTGATCTCTAGGTGTGAGGGACCCAAATGTTTTTCATCTACCCTACATGTGGGTCATTTTCTTGAGTGGATACAAAAACTGTCATGGACCTGTCCACCTCTTGTGCTGCTGCCTCAGTCTGGCTGAGTGTCAACCTTAGAACCAAACAAGCAACAATTACTTTGTTTTATGGTAACCCTTGATACAAGGACAATGACAATTCTCCCAACAGGAATAAATGACTTACATACTGAGAGGGCTAGTGGCAAACAGCAGATACCACCTAGCCATCCCTGACCCCCTTTCCAAGTTTCTGACCGTTCCTCCCCTCCACTGTCTCTCTCACTCAGGGACACTGGCCTCCTGGATGATCCATGACCAGGACTCTCAATTTCCTCACTCTGTCCCTTTCCAATGACTGTCTCTTATACTGGAGTGTCTTCCCTCCTTCCCTGGGTCTCTTGGCTTCCTTTCCATCTCAGGTCAAATCTCACCTTCTAAAAACAAGCTTTTCCTGATCCTTAAATCTCTTACGTCCTTCCCTCTCAGAAGGCTCCCATCTATACTGCATTTGGCTTTTCTAGACATAGATGCTCACATGGTTTCTTCCCATAACATAGTGCAATTTTATGTCCTTCTTTTGCATCCCCAAGAGGTTAGCACAGTGCTTGGCACAGAGCAGCCACTTGCTCAATGCATACTGACTACACCTAAGAAATGGTAAAAGGAAGGGATTTAGGAGGAAAATTTCTGCTCTGATGACATTACCGCAAAGGATACCTCAAGTCTAACAAGATAGAGATTCCTAGTTGACTTCGGAGTAAACAAGGCTGCAATCTAGCCATGAATCTCTTCCTCTCCCCGTTTCCCAATGAAATAGACTACCTCAAAAGCCCATAAAAATCACCTTTGGAAGAATGGAGGAACTCTCCAGTACCCCACAGAAATGAAGGTACATGGCGCTTGAACATTTCCACAATATAAGAAGGAGGAAAAGCTTGCACAAAAACGTGAACTGAGCCACCCTACACCCCCCCACCTCCCCCAACAAATGAGAGTAAACTATCAGAGCACTCACTGGTACAGAGAGTGAGTGAGGAATGTCTCTGTCTGGGGGGGCACACCAGGGTTCTTGGGATCTAAAGACTGTTAGGAAACAACCTCTCAGGGCGGTATCACAGGAGAATCCTGCACTGAATACAGGGGAGGTTCGGCTGAGCAAAGGGACGACCGCATTGAGCACAGGTGAGGCCTCACTCTGAACACAGGAGAGGCTGCGCTGAGAAAGGGGTGGCCAGGCTGAGCACAGGGGGGTTGCGATGAACACAGGAGAGGCCAAGCAGAGAAAAGGGGAGGCCGCGCTGAGCACAGGAGCTGCCGCGCACTGAACACAGGGGTACTCTTGCTAAGCACAGGGGTGGTTATGCTGAACACAGGGGCCTGCGCTCTAAGGAACCTCAGGGGCTGGGAAGAACAAGTCTGAGGCAACCTAAATTCACAGAAAACCACCCATATCACCCAGACCCCAGACCAAAAAGGAAAGGGGAATAAAACCACCAAAGGAATGGCTCACACGGTCCAAAATCAAGCCTCCAAGAAGAAAGGGTGGAAAAAGTGACTATTGAAAACTTTTATGGCGGGAGCACCCAAGGAAAAGAAGAGAAAGAGGATGAAATCCAAACAAAATCAAAACATGCCTCCCAAAATGAAAATTATCCACAAGCTCTGGAAGGACTCAAATTGGAGCTTATCCAAATGATGGAAAACTTCTGGAAAGAAAAATGGGAGAAAGAGATCAGCAGTCTGACAGACAAGACTTCACAATTGGAGAAAGAGCTGGAAGCATCTAATAGAAGGAGAGACAAAGCTGAAAAGCAAAACCAGTCCCTAACGACCAGTATTAAGCAACTGGAAGACAGTGAGCTTGCAAAACAGCAAGAAGTAATAAAGCAAAGCCAAAAAATTAATGAATTAGAAGAAAACATAAAATATCTCACTGAAAAGGTCACAGACCTTGAAAACAAGGGAGGGAACTAGGGGGACTGACCTAAATTAAATCACTGGTTCAAAAGGATATAGCTAAAGAAGAAAGGTCAGAACTAGGGGAAGATATAAAAATGCCAGGAAATCCACAAGTGACAATTATAACTTTGAACATGAATGGGATGAACTCACCCATAAAACATAGACAAATAGCAGATTGGATTAGAACCTAAAACCCTACCATATGCTGGCTTCAAGAAACCCATATGATGCGGGTTGATACTCACAAGGTTAGAATTAAAGGATGGAATAAGGCCTCAACTGATAGAAAGAAGTCAGGAGTTGTAATCATGATATCTGACAAAGCCAAAGCAAAAATAGACCTGATCAAAAGGGATAGGGAAGGTAAATATATTCTGTTAAAAGGGAGTATAGACAATGAGGAAATATCACTAATCAACATGTATGCACAAAATGGTATAGCATCCAAATTTCTAATGGAGAAACTAGGAGAACTGAAGGAGGAAATAGACAGTAAAATCATATTAGTGGGAGACTTGAACCAACCACTATCAAATTTAGATAAATTAAACCAAAAAATAAATAAGAAAGAGGTAAAAGAGTTGAATGAAATCTTAGAAAAATTAGAGTTAATAGACATATGGAGAAAAATAAATAGGGACAAAAAGGAATACACCTTCTTCTCAGCACCACATGGCACATTCACAAAAATAGATCATATACTAGGTCACAGAAACATGGCACTCAACTACAGAAAAGCAGAAATAACAAATGCAACCTTTTCTGATCATAAAGCAATAAAAATATTTATCAGTAAGGGTACATGGAGAGCCAAATCAAAAATTCATTGGAAATTAAATAATATGATACTCCAAAATCCGTTAGATAGAGAAGAATTCATAGAAACAATAATTTCATTGAGGAAAATGACAATGGTGAGACATCCTTTCAAACCTTATGGGATGGAGCCAAAGCAGTACTTAGAGGAAAATTCATATCCATGAATGCATATATTAACAAATTAGGGAGGGCAGAGATCAAGGAATTGGAAATGCAAATCAAAAAACTTGAGAACGAACAAATTAAAAACCCCCAGAAGAAAACCAAACTAGAGATCCTAAAAATTAAGGGAGAAATTAATAAAATCGAAAGTGACAGAACTGTTGCACTAATAAACAAGACTAGAAGCTGGTACTTTGAAAAAACCAGACAAAATACACAAAGTACTGGTCAATCTAACTAAAAAAAGGAAAGAAGAAAGGAAAATTAATAGCATCAAGGATGAAAAGGGGGACCTCACCTCCAATGAAGAGGAAATTAAGGCAATCATTAAAAAATACTTTGCCCAACTATATGGCAATAAATATACCAACCTAGGTGATATGGATGAATATTTACAAAAATATAAATTGCCTAGACTAACAGAAGAAGAAATAGATTTCTTAAATAATCCCATATCAGAAAAAGAAATCCAACAAGCCATCAAAGAACTTCCTAAGAAAAAATCCTCAGGGACTGATGGATTCACCAGTGAATTCTATCAAACATTCAAAGAACAGCAAACCCCAATACGATACAAACTATTTGACATAATAAGCAAAGAGGGAGTTCTACCAAATTCCTTTCATGACACAACCATGGTAATGATTCCAAAGCCAGGCAGGCCAAAAACAGAAAAAGAAAACTATAGACCAATCTCCTTAATGAATATAGATGCACAAATATGAAATAGGATACTAGCAAAAAGACTCCAGCAAGTGATCAGAAGGGTCATCCACCATGATCAAGCAGGATTTATACCAGAGATGAAGGGCTGGTTCAATATTAGGAAAACCATCCACATAATTGACCACATCAATAAGCAAGCCAACAAAAATCACATGATTATTTCAATAGACGCAGAAAAAGCCTTTGATAAAATACAACACCCATTCCTATTAAGAACACTAGAAAGCACAGGAATAGAAGGGTCGTTCCTAAAAATAATAAACAGTATATATCTAAAACCATCAACTAATATCATCTGCAATGGGGATAAACTAGATGCATTCCCAATAAGATCAGGAGTGAAGATGATGCCCATTATCACCTCTATTATTTGACATTATCTTAGAAACACTAGCAGTAGCAATTAGAGAAGATAAAGGAATTGAAGGCATCAAAATAGGCAAGGAGGAGACCAAGTTATCACTCTTTGCGGATGACATGATCGTCTACTTAAAGAATCCTAGAGATTCAACCAAAAAGCTAATTGAAATAATCAACAACTTTAGCAAAGTTGCAGGATACAAAATAAACCCACATAAGTCATCAGCATTTCTATATATTTCCAACACAGCTCAGCAGCAAGAACTAGAAAGAAAAAGTCCATTCAAATTCACCTTTGACAAAATAAAATTCATAGGAATCTTTCTCCCGAGACAAACACAGGAACTATATGAACACAACTACAAAACACTCTCCACACAACTAAAACTAAACTTGAACAATTGGAAAAACACTAACTGCTCATGGGTAGGACGAGCCAATATAATAAAAATGACCATCCTACCGAAACTTATTTATCTATTTAGTGCCATACCCATTGAACTTCCAAAAAATTTTTTACTGATTTAGAAAAAACCATAACAAAGTTCATTTGGAAAAAGAAAGGATCAAGGATATCCAGGGAAACAAAGGGTGATAAAAGACTGTCTGCCCTTTGATCCAGCCTTGCACTGCTGGGTTTGTACCCCAAAGAGATAATAAGGAAAAAGACTTGTACAAGAATTTTCATAGCTTCACTCTTTGTGGTGGCCAAAAATTGGAAAATGAGGGGACGCCCTTCAATTTGGAAATGGCTGAAGAAATTGTGGTATATGTTGGTGATGGAATACTATTGTGCTCAAAGAATAAAGTAGAGGAATTCCATGGAGTCTGGAACAACCTCCAGGAAGTGATGCAGAGCAAAAGGACCAGAACCAGGAAATCATTATACACAGAGACTGATACACTGTGGTATAATCGAAGGTAATGGACCTCTCCATTAGGGTCAATGCAATGTCCCTGAACAATCTACAGGGATATAAAAAACACTATCCACAAGCAGAGGATAAACTGTGGGAGTAAAAACACGGAGGAAAAGAAACTGCTTGACTACAGGGGTTGAGGGGATATGACTGAGGAGAGACTCAAATGAATACTCTTATGCAAATAACAACAACATGGAAACGGGTTCCAATCAAGAACACATGTGATACCCAGTGGAACGATGCGTCGGCTATGGAAGAGGTTGGGAGGAGGTGTGGTGGGGAAGAAAATGATCTTTGTTTCCAATGATTAACGTTTGGAAATGACCAAAAAATAATGTTTAAAAAAAGATAGAGATTCCTTAATTCCTCTGGATTCCACCTGGAATGAAGCTAGTCAGGTCTGGATATGGACTACACTCACCTGAGATGGGGGTCTCTGGGTGTCAGGCGTCATTCTCTCTGGTTCCAAGGCCTCTCCTAGGGCTAGACTTTGGTGCTCCTCAGGGAGGAGGATACTCAAGTTGGAGAAACTTTCTCTTTGCATACCTATAAGAAATTATAGAAGGTGAGGTTTCAGAGGGGATGAAAAGGCCCTCCCCCTGTCCTCTAGGGAGACCCTACTCAGTCTGAGGGGAATAGAGAGGGACAGGCTTAGAAATAAAGTTGGACAGTACAGGAAAACGTTCCATCCTCACTAATTCCATCTTTGGCCTCATTCATCTCCCCTATCCTCCTACAAAGACCCAAGAGGCAGAAGGGGCTTGGGATACCGGATAGGATTAAACCAGGGAGAACTTCAATGACCCCTGACTCAGATCTCCTTCTCATACTATGGTTGGGATATGAAGGTTGGGCAAAAGTAACCCAGGGGTAAAGGTAGGGTTGACACTCACTTTTAGGAAGTGATGAGGAGCCTAGATATATAATATGGGCTGGGAGCAAGTCCAGAAGGCAGGTCTGCTCTTAGCATAACTGGCAGATGCTGGTCAAGAGGTCATATGGGGAAGATGAGGCCCAAAGAAAAGGGAAGGGGGCAGGGAGGGGTACTATCTCAGTCCTATAGGCTACCTGAATATGCAGAACTAACTTCCAGAAGCAAAAGACAATTTAAGCTTTAAGAGAAGAAACAATCACACCTAGGGGCTGAAGAACCTCCAGATCATATCTACCTCTCCTTCCTAAATCTTACTTAAATCAAACTCCACCCCAGCGCTAGAACTGCACTTGGGCCACACACACCAGTCCAATCCTTGTTGCGATCTCCCTTCCCCAATCTATCGACCACCTTTTCCCCTTTCTCCTTTACCATGCTCTCCAGTGTAGATTTTCTTGTGTTCTATAAGATTAGAGACATCTGTGAAAGCCTTTCCACAATGTTTATAGTCAAAATGTTTCTCTTCAGTATGGATTCTCTGATGTTCAGCAAGATTGTCTTTCTCTTTCAAAACCTTTCCACACTCTTTAAATTCATGAGGTCCCTTTTTATTGTGGATTCCTTTATGTTTAGTAAGACTAGAGCTCTTGGTGAAAGTCTTTCCACACAGATTACATTCATAAGGTTTCTCACCAGTGTGGATTCTCTGATGTCCAGCAAGCTTAGAGTTCTGTGGAAAGGTCTTCCCTCCTTCATTACCTATAGAATGCATTTCTTCAGGATAACTTTTTAAATTTCTAATGAGGTCTGAACTTCACCTGGAGGCCATTTCTCTTAGGTTGTCCTGATACTTGTGCATTTCAGGAGATTTCCAAAGGGACTGAGGAAGCTCTACCAATTCAGGAAAGCATTTGTTATATCCACTATCCTGAGAACAGTTAGTCCCTGAGGGATTTAGAATTGAATGTTGTCTGAATCTCTTTCCAGTTTCATCAAATCCACAATCACTTTGGATTTTTTTCTCCCTTGTAATCAGTCACAGATTTTTCTTAAATTGAAGTCAAAGGAAAAATCCCTCCTGAATTCATCCCCTTCCACACAGGCTCAGCGTGGTGGTCATCTCATCACTTCAAACGTGCTGTCTGCATCTGCACAAGATAAATAAGGGTTTATACACAGAAAGATGCACACAGAGAAATGGAAGTTCCTTTCTCTGTGGCAGATAATAAACTGATTTTCATTCTATTTTCCCTCCCGTTCAGGAAGAAAACTTTTCTAACTTCAGCAGGCAGAATCAGTCTTTGGATACACCATTTGGTCACATCCACGTGTGGTGGATTGAGAGATACCTACACCTACAATCACACTGGAATTTCACCCCACTTGTGACACAGGGAGGTTCAGCATCGTCATCACACTTTTCACTGGGCCCATAAGCTCAGAAGAGAGGAGTGCCCTGGCCAACTTCCCTGTAGCTAGACTAGGACTGAATCCTTGTCACTGAGCATGTTCTGTCCACAGCACTAGACAGTCGTTCCCTCACGCACTAACTTTCCACTACATGCTTCTTGTTGATTACACACATCATTCTGTCAATGTCAGCTAACCTTTCTGATGTACCAGGTCACATGGTCATTCTTGGACAATTTCATACTCTAAGCTCCAAATAGGTTTGCTCTTTTTTAACTGTTATGCAATAGTCTCCCACGTTGTAGCCACATTTTCCTCTTTTCCAGTAGGATCTAAAGATCTGCCATTTGTTACACATATTCTAAATATTCGGATTATTTCATTATCAATCATAGATTATATCTTATATTATATTCTGAATCCTTCTCTCAGGAAATGAACTTAGTTTACTAACTGATTCTCCCCCGGCTGCTTCTCCGGTCCGAATGGACCCTTTGGGGAAGGGCCCGGACCAGCCGGCTCGCCCATCCCCCAGCTGCCTCCGGACCCCAGGGCGGGGGTGGGGTGGCAGTTAGGGAGGAGCATTCGCTCCTCTGGGGAGGACTAAGCCCCGCCCCCCGGCTCCCGGTCCTAACCAAGAGGCCTGGCCTGACACGGGAACTTCCGTGTTTGTCCCTTTTTTTTTTCTTTTAAACATTATTTTATATGGTCATTTTCAAACAATATTGATTAGAAACGAAGATCATTTTCTTTTTCTCCCGCCCCACCCCCAATAGCGATGCGTGATTCCTCTGGGTATCACAGGTGTCCTCTGTCTGTTTGTCCCTTTTCAAGGGATGGACAGACACAAACTCACTCACAGACCCGCGCTGGCACGCACACTCCCCGCTGCGCCCACGCACGACTATCCACCCCGCGCCTTCATTCTCCCACTCACCCAGCTGCGGACCTCCGCTCCCTCCAGCCAGCTTCTGCCGAGATCCCGACAAGCCCAGCATGCCCCAGGGCTGCCATAGGAGCAGGGGCCGAGGTGTGCGTAACGTCACGACAGGGCATTCTGGGAAATGCAGTTCTCCCGCTCTCCCCTGGGTTTAGCGCCCTGGAGGGGGAGGAGCTGAACCTGTGAGAACTTCTGGGCGCCGTTCCGCGGAGGAATAACGGGGGCGATTCCTTCCCGGATGTCTCTGGGGTCCGGACTGCTACTGGCAGGCTCTGTGGCTCTTTCGGCCGCAGCCCGGGCCTGATCAGTTTTGTTACCGTCCCGGTTAGGGCTTTGGAGGGGGTATGTCTGCCCAGCCCTTGCTACACCTGGGACTATGGAATGCTCAGCGTCCCAAACCCTTGTAGCAGCCTGATCTCTGTCTTCCTTTGAAAAGAGGTGGTACAAGACTGCCGCGTACACATACTTGGTCCCAGAAATTGGTTAAGTTGTTCTGCCAGCCCAGTTGGGTCTTCCGGCAGGTCTTTCCTCTCTCTTAGATTTCTGAGCCTCAGAGGCTCTGAGAGTGGGTCTACTGTATCCTGACCCCTGTTCTACTGGCACTTCTCTGAGTGGATACTGCGTGGCTTGTTCCCCAAAAGGGAAATTGAGCTGGTCCTCTAGTAACCCCTCAGCTTCCCTGCCACAGGAGGCCCTGGCACTGGCCCTGGTTCTATTTGGGGTGCTGATGCTCTCACAGGAGGTCCAGGAAGAGCAAGTGGCACTTAGGGAGCAGGAGGAATCAGATACAGGGAAGGGAGAGACTCTGGTGGCTCCCAAGTCTCTCTCTCTCTTCCCTTGAGTCCTTTCCCTTCTCTGCTGCAGTAACTGTTACAGCCAATGCTCTGTTTGCTTCTGCCCTTTTCTACCTCTGGTTGCCATAAGGCAGCCTATGCTACCTCCTCATCACCTTTGAATTCTCTCTTGTTTAGTCTTATTGAGGTTGTCACAAACCATATACTAAGTAGATTCAAATTTTGGCCAGAGGGTGTGGGTCTAAATTGTATAAAGTTATTTTTATTTTCCCCGATTATTTTTCAGATTATTTTTCCCATATATTTTCTTTTCAGTACTAAAAGTACATTGTAAGTACTATTAATACTCTGATCCTGAACTATGAATTAACTATAAATATGAACCTTTATTGCTGTACATACCCAAAAGCTTGAGACTATAGGAAGGTGACAGCATTTGTTAAACTTCATGGGACTATTATGAGTTACTGTGTCTGATTGCATAAGAAGGGATTGCAATGGATACCTTACACTTGGCCAGACAGGCTAAGCCTCAGACAGATGTATATTCCATATGACTTGGATATATGTTGGTCGCTAAGGTTGGAGATAAAAGGACACAGTGTTTTGACACCCTCATTCACAAGTCGGCCTAGTCCCAAAGTTCCAACCATATATCTATGTGGCAGGCATCTTGGCTTATATATCCGCAAAACTATTCATAATCAGGACAAGGGAAAGAAAAGAATTCCCTCTCATCTCAAGATATAGTCCTTTTCTTTCACTTTAAAGGTCTGACAACTTCTTATATTCTTGGCTGTACATGGGTAAGATGATACATCAATGCACCTGTCCTGTGGCCTATGGAACTGATATCACATTAATTCAGGATCACTAAAGAGTGAAGATCATTTCATTATTTTTTTTATTGATCTTTGATTAACTTTTTTACCTTTGATTTTGCTAAGTTGATATGAAGATAATTCTTCTCATTTTTACAGGATTGTTACTAAGTTAAGATAATTTTAACTTTTATTATTAATCCTGCATAATCTTTCAATTTAATTTTTGCAATTTGATTTAGAATTAACTTTGATTTGTTATTTTTGATATACTTACTACTATTGTTGTTTTTATTTATTTTATAAATTTTTATTTTTTAACATTATATACTCTTGTTTTAAGTTGTAAACAAAAAGGGGGATATGTAGCATATCAGGCATCTTAGCATCTTGGAAATATGGTTGATGTATTGATATTGTATCCTGTATATTCATTTACCAGACACCTGGTCAGATCACTTAATGTTCATTGTTTGGGAAGGGACTATCCAAAGGACTAGCAAATTCCTAGGCTGGGCATTGACAGCCACAGAGTCCTGGCTCAGACTACATTCAGTTACAAAGCCTGGGTTTGATTAATCTCCTCCTCTTTGATTCCATCATGTGAATCTTAAAACTGCTCAAACTCTACCTTAAAACATTTGGTTAAGGCTATTCCCATTTAAACAATGGAGGTACTTGATCAGGAATGTATTGGGAAATTTAAAATTACTCCACCCATACTTAGGCATACCTTAGGGGAAGATAAAGTTGTAAAACTCCTTACTGAACAATGAAAAAGTACCTAACCTATACTTATAGTGAGGCAAAAGCCCTTAAGCTAGTTCTGTTTTTAGATCTAATACAAAAGGGTGCTAAGTACCTATGAAGGTCAAATTAATCACTACAAGGTCAGATAACTTGCAAAGGGCAAAGCTTAGCAAAGAAGTGTGAAGTACTCAGAAGATGTAATCTACCCAGAGAAGGTGAGAACTAAAAAGTAAGAATGGTAAGTCCTAGGAAAAAGGGTCTCCTCAGGTGTGAATTAAGAATGGTCAGTCCTGTGGAAAGCATCTACTGTGATTGGTAGATGTGAAAATTTAGGGGAGGTGACATAGGAGAAAATTCTCTTTAAAAGGAGGTCAGGAGCTGAAAGCTGGGCTCTCTCTCAGTAGCTGAATGTAGTTGAGCTCAGGAGCTGAACTGGAGGGTCTCTCTGAACACTAGAGTTTTGCTTGGGACAA